>NW_021604591.1:3386176-3398885 GCF_004785775.1 Grammomys surdaster
GAGAGAGAGAGAGAGAGAGACAAAGAGACAGAGAGAGACAGAGAGAGACAGAGACAGAGACAGTAATGTCTGGAGATGTAACCAAGTTAGAGGCACAACTAGTATCCAGTGGTCCACTGGGTGGAGACTAAGGAGACCGACCGTTAAGCCTTCCACAGTGCACGGGTCTGTCCACCACAACACTGACTAAGTCAATATAAGATGACACAGTGCTGATGTGAAGAAACCCGCTCAAACACTGGCCTGGTCACCAGTAAACACTGAGAACTGGGCCCACATCTATGTGCCAGGATCACAGCAGAAGACAGTATACACTTCTGATGAGGCTGACTAACTGAAGAATACTTACAGGGGTGTGAGTAGGATTAAGGCAACCAGAGCAGGATGAGTACTAGTTAGCCTAGGAGCTCTCGTGCTTACAAGTGCCCCCTGCAGGGACTTAGAATGTAGGCAGTGTCCTTGGAATCCAGTGAGATAGCCGGAGGTCTGTTTACTGGGCCGCAGCACAGCTAAGAGACACGCCCTGGCTTTTCTCTCCTCCCACTGTCTAATCTCTTGCCAATGCCATCCATCAGCCAAACACAACCAGAAGCCTGGAAGCAACAAGCACTGAGTGCAGCCTGCCTCCTTGAAGGCACCAAATAACAGGAAAAAGTGAGACGAGGGGTGAAGAGGAAGGGTAAATGGTCGAAGCAGCACACACACGACTCTGTGTCTGGCATGGTTAGAGAGAAGGAATAGACTCCATGTCCATCAGAGATTCCCCAGGGCAGACCACACTCTCCAGATTTACCCTGTCCAGGGTAGCATTTGGCCACCCTCCTCCAGTATTGACATGCCAGTCAGATATTTTCAGACCCCTGGGAAGTCTGCTGGGCTTACCTGGCTTTTGTCTCAACTAGATCTGGCACCACTCCTTCTACAACGAGCTGCGAGTAGCCCCAGAAGAGCACCCAACTCTACTCACAGAGGCCCCCCTAAACCCCAAGGCAAACAGGGAGAAGATGACCCAGGTAAGAACACTGTGCACAGGAAAGCAGCTTGCCCAGATACTTCTTCCCTGTTGTGTAGCACTGCAGCAAAATGTCCTTACAGCCTGCTGTGGTTGGAGGCAGGGGGGTTGGGGAGGCACCAAGCTAGGTCCTGTGGGAAGTGGATATAGGATAAAGAAGGATCACTTGAATTGGCATAATTCTTGCCCTTAATAAAATTACAGACCATTTTGTAGGCCAGGAGATGCCGTGGTGTTTTTCAGACAGCCCTTTCCTCCTTGCTGTCTTTCCAGATCATGTTTGAAACCTTCAATGTCCCTGCCATGTATGTTGCCATTCAAGCTGTACTCTCACTCTATGCATCCGGCCGTACCACAGGTCAGTAGCGTTGAAACTCATTCCTTTTCTGGCTCCAGGTTTTTCTTCACAGTCCTGAAAATAATCTGTGGTGGCCATATCTTATGTTTTGAAAGGCAGCGTCTGTGGCAAGTTTATAGCAAACCAAAAAAAAGAATAAATAGCCAGAGACAGATAGATTGACAGATAGCAAAACATGGTCAGGTTGGATACTCAAGACATCCAGTAGAGATCAGGTGGGGAAGCCCCACTGAGGCAGTCAACTGGTGTTCCCAACAGAAAGTCCTGGGCAGGACAGAGTGTCCCCTCCAAGTAAAAGAACAAGTGGCAGCAGATAAGTGACATCATCAAACTGGGAGCTTACAAACATCCAATAGAAACTGACTGGGGAAGTCGAAGCAGTCAGCTGAGGTTTCTGATTGAGTTTATAGCTGACCTTCCCTTCCCTTCTCCACTATGGCTTTTTTTTCTTTTTTTTTTTTTTTTTTTTTTTTTACTGTGAGAATAAACAGTAGGAATCCTCGTTGGAAACGGTTTAGTTTCTAGCTGTCCACAAGGACATGGTGCCTTTCCTCGTCTGTTCTCTTCCCTTCCTGCACAGTCAGGAGCCATCTGCAGTCAGGGCCTTGAAAGACACTTTGAGAAAAACATGCTTGAAGCTGAAATGGAGGAGAGGAACTCCATTTCCAGAGCCAGTTCTTCAGTGAGCTCAGACACCACGTGACACTTGACCAACAGAGTGTTCGCTACAGCAGGGGAGGTAGGGTCAAGTTGGGCTCCTACAGAGGTTCATGCTTAGATCAAAAGGAATGCCAGTGACCAGGGAAAGAACAAATGAGAGTGCCCATGGAGCAGGCTGGGTGTGAGCCAGCTTATACAGTTGGAAAGAATTTCCATAAACAAGCCATAATTGACAGGTGCAGCAAGAGCTGTCTCCTTTCATGGTCATGCCAGGCGGCTTATCCACACACTCTCATCACAAGGCCTTTGCCTAAGAGCAGCAGAACCTACGATGGTGGGTGCATAAGCATGTGGCCTCCATGTAGGATGGCCAGCAGTCAAGAGGAACTGTGGTCCTCGATAGGCACTTGTGCACTGTAATAAAAGCTGTTTAAATGTAGACTTTCATATGTTCACTGCTTTCCTGAGCATTTATCCTTCCAGCGTTTTCCACAAAGTCTGTATCAAACAATAGGCACACTCAGCTGGAGAGATGCCTCAGCAGTGAAGAGCTACACTGCTTTTGCAGAGGACCTGAGTTTAGTTCCCGGCACTCATGTTAGGCAGCTCCAACTCTAGGGGCTCTGACATCCTCAGAGAAGGATGTAGTCTAAATGTAAAACACCATAGAATGTACAGTCTGGATGTAAGGTAAACTGACAAGTATCCATTACCATGTCTGCATTTCAAGGAATCCAAGATATTGAGACAGTTCTTGCCTTCTAGAAACCAAGCTTCTCATTTAGGAGAAGAAAACACACACACATACACGCTAACAGAATTCTTGTGAGGGGTGAATTTTCTTAACTACTAAAGGAAAACATGATAATGGAAAATCATTTGGTAACAGACCCCAGAAACAGACAGATGAAAGATGAAAATGAAGTGTGTGTTTTCTGTCCACAGGCATCGTCCTGGATTCAGGGGATGGCGTCACCCACAATGTCCCCATCTATGAGGGGTATGCACTGCCCCATGCCATCATGCGTCTTGACCTGGCTGGACGGGATCTCACAGACTACCTCATGAAGATTCTCACAGAAAGAGGCTATTCCTTTGTGACCACAGGTACCTGCCCCTTTCCTCATTCAGAGTTGAGATCAAAATCCTATCTCATCTAGGACGAGAAGTTCTCGGGACTGATGGGAATTCTGTGGCTCTGTCCTCAGGCTGTCTTTGGGTGGACTGGGAAGCCCTGCAGTGTTAAAACAGCCTAGTTGGAGGATGAAGATTCCCCGTGGAGATGTTCTGGGGAGGAGGACAAGCTTAGAGTTAGCTTCCTTCTACTGAGCTCTGCTAGACCGTCTTTAGAACCTTCTGGGCAGTCCCTTCCCCAGCACCCACGGCCTGTGTTCATGTTGATGCCAGCCCAGGGGTTTGAGCAATGTTTAGCTGTACTGGAGAACTGGGAACATACTTTTCTCCTTGGAGGTGTCTGTGGTATCCGAAAACAAATGATATAAAATTATCTAAAAGGAGAAGAGTCATGAAGCCCACCTAGGTTAAGTGGAGATTTTTGGTAGTGACTTTTTTAGATACTGTCAGGTCACCAGGGGTAAGTTCAAGTCTGCCCCATAATGTGCCCTGTAAGGACCCCAGGAGCACCTGTGGCATTGTCAACACAGAATGACAGAGTGAAAAGAAAATTCCTTGGCTTCCTTCTTGATAATCAAGCCTTTTTGACGATGGAACATTAGCCCAGCATGGAGGAAAGCCTGACTCTCTTTGGGGCAGTTCTATCCTCTTCCTAAGGTTGAACTCAAAGTAGACTAAGACTTTCCTGGAGAACACATGATACAGCCGAGCTTGCAGAGCCCAGGAACCACTTTGCCATTTCTGCACTTTCCAGCTGAGAGAGAAATTGTACGAGACATCAAGGAGAAGCTGTGCTATGTAGCCCTGGATTTTGAGAATGAGATGGCCACGGCAGCTTCATCTTCTTCCCTGGAGAAGAGCTACGAGTTGCCTGATGGGCAGGTCATCACCATTGGCAATGAGCGCTTCCGCTGCCCGGAGACTCTCTTCCAGCCTTCCTTCATTGGTGAGGTGCTGCCTGCAGGCTCCGCTCTTCATTGGAGGCACGGCACAGGGGTCCTGGGTAGAGCCGTACAAGCGGAGGAGTACAGGGTAGAAAATGCGGGGCACAGGGGTCCCGGGTAGAGCCGTACAAGCGGAGGAGTACAGGAGAGAGAATGCAGGGTGAGGGTTGCAGGACAGAGGTGGGGAGGAGAGGGAACAGTGATCAACTTCCACAATAAAAGATGAAAAGAATCTTCCTCTTTAATAGTTTAGACCAAAAGCAGGCCCAAATTTGAATTCTCCCTGTATCTTCCATCTGTCTAGTGTCTGTAGCGTGCGTTCAGTCTGTCATCTGTCTGTTGTGTGTGTGTGGTGCCTGTCTGGTGCCAGTGCCTAGAAAAGGCTTCGCTCTGTATTTACGGAACAGAACGCATAGCATGGAAGAGGAATATGGAATTCTTTGCAGAAATCCTTAACTGAGTTTTACAAGGGAAAGAAGTTATTTTACTGACCCCAAATCACCCAGAATAACATTCAGAACCACATGCAGATATTGTCTTAGTTAAGGTTTCCATTGCTGTGGACAGACATCATGACCAAGGCAACTCTTATAAAGGACAATATTTAATTGGGGTAGCTTACAGTTTCAGAGGTTCAGCCAATCTCATCATGGTGGGAAGCATGGCAGCATCCAGATAGGCATGGTGGAAGAGGGGCTGAGAGCTCTACATCTTGTTCCAAAGGCAAACCGGGGAAGGCTGACTCCTCAAGCAGCTAGGAGGAGGATCTCAAAGCCCAACCCCAGAGTGACACACTTCCTCCAAAAGGCCACACCTACTCCAAGACCATACCTTCTAATTTGTGTCATTATCTGTGGGCCAAGCATTCAAACACATAAGTCTATGAGGGCCATTCCTACTCAAGCCACCACAGATACTATCAACCTGTACCCTCATATTGCTTCAGAAAATAGTTACCACACCACACACCCACACACACCCACACACCCACACACACATGCACACACACACACACACATGCACACACACACACACCCCACACACACACGTATCATGGGCATGAGAGCATACATAGTTTAAGACTACAGCTAGGCATTTAGCTTAGGTTGTAAAAGGAGACTACCTAAAAAGCTCCTGAATAGTAAGGTTCGTGACTCTGTTTTCCTAAAGGCAATTTAAACAGGCTGAGTACACATCACCACAGCAGATCCAGTGTGTAGTTTTAAATCATCTCAGGACACATTATTAACATGGTTGCAAGGTCTGGTAAAAAGCTCAGTTTTTAAGGGTAAGAGATGGTTTCAGAAAAAGCTGTCCCAACAATACAGGGTGGACAGTCAAGGCAGAGAGTTATAAGATGGATACAGGGCAGAGGGTGCAGGATGGAGGAGGCAGGGCAGAGGGTGCAGGATGGAGGAGGCAGGGCAGAGGGTGCAGGATGGAGGAGGCAGGGCAGAGGGTGTAAGATGGAGGAGGCAGGGCAGAGGGTGCAGGATGGAGGAGGCAGGGCAGAGGGTGCAGGGCAGAGAAGTGGATTTGGAAAGAGAAACACCTGGATTCACAGGCACATTGTTACTTTTATCTGCCTTAAATTTTCCCAAGAAGGGACAGTGTTACATAAATGATTAGATAAAAACATAATTTTGAAGAGTAAATAAATCAAATAAAGCCTAGCAGTGATGATGGCTCACCCCTTTAATCCCAGCACTTAAGAGATACATGCAGCCGAGCGAAGTCCAACCTGGTCTACAGAGTGAGTTCCAGGACAGCCAGAGCTATACAGAGAAAACCTAAAAATAAAAAATAAAAAATAAAAGGAAAGGAAAGAAGGAAGGGAGGAGGGGAAAAGAAAGAAAAGAGAAAAAAATAATGAGAAAAGAAAAAAAGAGATAAAGAAAAAGAAAAAACAGAGTTGGAGATACCTTAGTGGTTTAGAGCATTCACTATTGCAGAGGGCCCAAGTTCAATTCCCAGCACCCACATGGCTCACAACTGATTGACTCCAATTCCTGGGATCCAATGCCCTCTTCTGGCCTTTTTGGGCATTTGCATAAACCTAGTGCACATTAACTCATGTGAGCACACACATATACAATTACATATTTTTAAAAGGAAAAATAGGACTGGAACTGAAAGTTCAGTCCAGACCACTCCTGTATCACTTTGCATTTATGTCACAGAGACCTGTATCTGAACAGGGGTACAGGTGAATCTGGGGTCAGAGTTTCAGTGCTGATCCTGTACCTCTACCTCCAGGCACTATCACACTGACATGCCACCTTCTTCAAGCTGTGGCTTTTTCTCTTCTATAAAAATGGAAATAACGGGGGGAGGGGTGTTCTGGAGAGATGGCTCACCATTTGTAAGTACTAACTGATTCCTTGCAGAGAGCCCAGGTTCAATTCTCAGAAGCCTCATAGCAGCTCCTAACAGCCTGTAGCACTTGTTCCAGGAAATCTGATACCCTTTTCTGACCTCCATGGGCATTTATTCACATGCACAAGCCCATATTCAGACCCATAAATAAAATAATAAGACCAATAATAAATGCTTTAAATATGGAAATAGTGATCTGTACTTACCAGCTAGTACTATGACAAGGACTAAAAGACAAGACTTATCAAAGTAAGCCACTTCCTCGAGGAGTGTTTAAGTGAGAAATGGGGAAGGGCTGCTTACAGCCTTGGAGCTTTTCTCTGGAGCCATTAAAATGCTCTAGAGCTGGGTGTGCTGGTACACTATGTCATCCCAGTGCTTGGGCTGTGGAAATGGGAAGATCAGGAATTTAAAGGTCATCCTCAGCTGCTAGTAAATTCAAGGCCATCTTGTCTTTATAAAAACTGGTATTGTGGTGACACTCACCCAATTCTGAAGCTATACTAACAACTACTGAACTATATACTTTAAAGGAGCTAACTTTATAGCATATGAATTATATCTTCTTGAAGCTATGGAAAGAAGTATGATACTTCAGAAATATGCCTTGGGGAACAATGAGAAACATCAGCTGAGGCATGAGGAAACTGAGGGCGGGGCCATGACCAGTAAAGGCTTCTGAGCTTGTGATCCAGTTGAGTTGATCAGCTGCAATTCAGGAAGTATAGCTCCTAAGGGCTGGAGCTATACTTCTGCTGGTGGTTTTGTCTGTTTTAGAAACAGGGTCTCACTCTGCAACTCAGACTAGCCTCCTGCCTCAGCCTCCCATGTGCCTGGCATTACAAGGGTGAGCCCTATGCCTGATGCAAGCTACATTGCTGAAGGCATGGGTGTTGACTAAACTTTGTAACCTCCCCTAGGCATGGAGTCAGCTGGAATTCATGAGACAACATACAATTCGATCATGAAGTGTGACATTGACATCCGCAAGGATTTGTATGCTAACAATGTCCTCTCTGGGGGCACTACCATGTACCCTGGCATTGCAGACAGGATGCAGAAGGAGATCACAGCCTTGGCTCCCAGCACCATGAAGATTAAGGTAGGGCCTTAATCAACTTTCCTTTTGCTACTCTATAAACAAAGACCTGCTTTCATGGGAGATGTTGCTGGCCTTAGAAATTGGTGGTCTCCTGGTCATCTTTATCCTCCTGGTCTGATGTTCTTTGGAGCAATGACAGAATGAAAATATACTTAGCCTGGCTAAGCTCATAATATGGATATCATATGAGAAGACATTGAAAGATTTGAGCTGACGACCCTATTGAGGGAGTTGAAAGAAAAATTAGGATGAAAGAGATAAGAAAAAAAGAAAAGAAAGTGATTGGGGTCAGAGGGATGACTCTGCCATTAACAACACTTACTGCTGGGTTAGGCATGGTGGTATACACCTTTGGTCCCTGGACATGTGAAGCAGAGGAAGGTAGATCTCTGTGAGTTCCAGGATAGCCTAGTCTACCTATATACTGAGTTCCAGATCAGACAGGGATACACAGTGACTCTCTCTCTCTCTCTCTCTCTCTCTCTCTCTCTCTCTCTCTCTCTCTCTCTCCTCCCTCTCTCTCTCTCTTTCTGACAGGGTCTCACTATTTAGCCCTAGCTGGATGGATGGATGGATGGATGGATGGATGGATGGTCTGTAGTTCACTGTGTAAACCAGATTGGCCTTGAACCCATAAAGATCTGCCTGTGTCTGCCACCAGAGTGCTAGAATTAAAGGTTTGTGCTATCATTCCCAGTTCATACTTTTAAAAATTAATACAAGAAAGTTGCAATGCTAAAGTATCATTAAATTTTAAAAATGGCCGGGCGGTGGTGTCGCACGCCTTTAATCCCAGCACTTGGGAGGCAGAGGCAGGCGGATTTCTGAGTTTGAGGCCAGCCTGGTCTACAGAGTGAGTTCCAGGACAGCCTGGGCTACACAGAGAAACCCTGTCTCGAAAAACCAAAAAAAAAATTTTTTTAAATGGTTTGAAGAGGGATTGGGAAATGGCTATGTCAGCAGGGTTCTTGCTGAGAGCCTGAGTCCCTGGCACCCACACACAAACATAGATGGAGACAACTATGGTCCCAGCACTAGGGAGGAGGAAACAGGCAGACCTCTAGAGCTCAAAGGCTGACCAACCTAGCTGAATCAGTGAACTCTATGTTCAGTGAGAAATCTTGTATCTCAGAAAATAAGGTGGAGAGAAAGTGAGGAAGACACAAGATATTTACCTCTGTCATTCACACACATACAAGCATATATGTGAACATGCATCCATGTATGCAACACATACACACACACACACACACACACACACATATACACACACACTTGACCAGAAAAAAAAAAGATGGAAATTTCCAGAGAGGGGATGTGTGGCCATGGGGCTGGCTGTCACTTCAAACTGCCAGGAACATTCTCGAGACCTTGGCTAGGTGACTGATCTACTGACCATTGTGACTGCAGTGCCCCCCATGATGCTTCTTATGATGACAATTGATCTCAGAAGCTTGATGGAAAGGGATCCCATTTGTCTGGTGACACCCCAGGCTTCGGCTCTACAAATACTCATAGAGACCTCAAAAGGATTTCTGGAGTCTTTACTGTTAGTAGATTTTTTTTTTAAGAACTGAGGACTTAAAAACTTAATAAAAAAAAAAAAAAACAAAAGCAATCAGGCATAGTGGCACGGGTCTTTAGTCTTTAGTCCCAGCACTTGGGAGGCAGAGGTAAGCAGATTTCTGAGTTCGAAGCCAGTCTGTCTCCACAGTGATTTCCAGGACAGCCAAAGTGACATAGTAAGACCTTGTTTTGAGAACTTTTTAAAAAGTGCCTGCCAACCAAGCCTGGAGGCCTGAGTTAACTCCCCAGGACCTGCATGAAAGGAGAGAACTGACCCCAGTGGGCTGTCCTCAGACTTCAACAGAAGTATCGCAGCCTGTATATACCTACACCACACTCCACAGCCCCCACAGTCAGTCAATCAGTCAATCAATAAACCAACCAATCAATCAATCAATCGAGTTGAGGAGTAGATTGATGGCACACCTGTAATCTCAACACTAGAAAAGCAGACACTGCAGGATCAGGAATTCAAAGTCATCCTTGGCTACACAAGCAATTCAAGGCCAGCTAAGGGTATGTGAGACCCTATCTCAAAAAAAAAATTAACAAAAACACTTCAAAGATTAGAAAATGAGGGGGCTGGAGAGATGGCTCAGTAGTTAAGAGCACTGCCTGCTCTTCCAGAGGTCCTGAGTTCAATTCCCAGGAACCACATGGTGGCTCACAACCGTCTGTACTGGGATCTGATGCCCTCTTCTGGTGTGTCTGAAGACAGCTGCAGTGTACTCATGTAAATAAAATACATTTTAAAAGATAATAAAAAATTAGAAAATGAGTTGAAATTTGGAGCTGGCGGGCATGTGGAAAGGATGAAGAGTGCATGCATAAAATGAGAGCTTCCTGGATATAAGTGGCCAGTGCCAATGAAGCTCAAAAGAAGGCTTAAGCATACTGGCATACCGTCGAGAATGGAACCAGCTCAGCCCAAAGTATCCGTGCATCCAAATGCCAAGCAAGGGCCAAGCAAGCCTCTCTCTATCGATTTTGTATTGGTCAGCCCTTGCTAAGTAACAAACACCCCCAAAATCTCAGTGGCACATAACAATAAGCATAATTGCTTATGCAGCTGTGGGTCGGCAGAAAGTTAGCTAGTTCGGGTCAGCTTTGGCCAGACAGCACTACCTGTCTGCTCAGCTCAGGTCAAGCCTGCATCTCAGATTTCAAGGCTGGAGGTGAAGGGCTAGCAGCTCCTCCAGAGAAGCTCTTCTCAGAGAGGGAAGAGGTACAGAGAGTATGACTGACTATGCAAGGGCATTTCCACTCCTGTTTGTGTCACAGTTGCTAGTGTCCCATTGGATAAGGCAACACATGGCCCAGCCAAAAGTCCCAGGACAGAGGAACCCTGACTCTCTATGGAGGAATTGAGATGTGACAAGGTAGAGAACATTTTGAGTGACAGTCTAATCATCTTCCAATTTTATCTTATTGATTTATTTTTATATTTATTCATTTTGCATGTGTATTTGCCTACATGACGTACCACATGGAGGTTTCAGATCCCCTGGAACTAGGGGTTACATATGGTTGTGAGCTGACTTGTGGGGACAGAATCCAGGTCTTCTGCAAGAGCAACAAGTGCTCTTAGCCACCAAGCCAGCTCTCCAGTCCCTTTCCTTCATTCCTGACCACAAAGGCTACGCTTTTCAGGAGTGGGCTAGGATTTCTGGTTTCTGATCCTCCTTGCTCATTTTTATTTTTTGTTTGTTTTTTGGTTTTTGAGATGGGATCTTATGTTGATCTGGATGGTTTAGAACTCTTCTGTTCATGTAAGCAGCTAGGTCTGAAGCTCCCCGGTATCTGAGACCATAGCATGCAAAATTGTACCCCACTTCTTACACACTGTCTTGGGGGATGGTCATAATTTGCCGCATTTTCTCTGCAGATCATCGCTCCTCCTGAGCGGAAGTACTCAGTCTGGATTGGAGGCTCCATCCTGGCCTCTCTCTCCACCTTCCAGCAGATGTGGATCAGCAAGCCTGAGTATGATGAGGCGGGGCCCTCCATTGTCCACAGGAAATGCTTCTAAAGTCAGAAGGCCTTCTCTGGGGATCCCTGCAAGAGTGCTGTCACCAGCCACAGAACATTAAAACCTTCAAGCCTTATTTCTCTGTGTGAGGCTCTTTTGTTCCTGGGCGCTCCTACATGTCTATCTCACAGGCAATGCTAAGGGGTTTTCAGGCGTTATTTCTCCTCACCCTCCTCCTTTTTGTTAGATATATTTTTGTTTATGGGAGTTTTGCCTGTATTTCTGTGTGCTACATGTGTGCAGTACCCAGGAAGGACAGAAGAGGGCATTGCATCCCCTGGGACCTGAGTTACAGATGGCTGTGAGCTGCCATGAAGATGGTAGGTATTGATTCTGGGTTTTCTGTAATAGCAATCAGTGCTCTTAACCACTGAGCCATCTCTCTAGTCTGTCATTGTCGTCATTGTTGTTGCAATTATATGTTTGTGTGGGTATATGTACATGTGAGTGCAGGTGGCTACAATGACCATAGGACCACATAGAGCAGAAGTTACAGTTACTGTGAGCCACCCAACAAGGATGCTCTGTGCTAGGCACTGAATTCAGATGTTCTATAAGAGCAGCAAGTGAGACATCATTACCCACTGAGCCACCTCTTGAGTCCCTCGTGAGACCTTTCTAATCCCCACACTGCTCCTGAGAAGTAGGTGCTGTAATTATCCCCACATCACTGATAAGGACTCATATTTCTGAAAGCCTGAGTTTCTTATTTCCACCTTATGAAAAGAAAATGGCACAGTAGACTAGCTTTGGTGTCAAATATACTTGAGTTTCCTTGGTTCTAGGAAACTCTTGGTTCCCCAAGACCTCGACTCCTCTGAGCATTTATGGAACGTCCCTTGTCACAGCTAGCTTACTAGTGACTATGCCATCATGCCAGTTAGTATTGAAAGTATGCCCTCATTTCTGCTAGATGTCCTTTTCTTCATCTGCCTAGCCTAGGCCTGGCCTCCATGCTCCAGAAAATACAGCCTGGCCCCCAGCCATTGCAAACATACACACTTAAAGGTAGTGGGGCCAGTGGCCAGGAGGAGAGACCTCCAATTCCTGGACAGTAGCTCACACTTGAGTTCTGTGAGTGGGTGGGATAGAGAACATGTTTCAAAGACTCCTTGGAGGAATGCGATCCTAGAATCTATTTCCCAGAAGCAGATCCTGAAATCAGGATTTGTGTGAGTTCCTACAGATGTCTCTGGGGAAGCCCCCAGTAAGCATCGTAGAAGAGGCAGAACAGGAAGAGGAAATGGGGGAGCCTTGGTCAGCAAAGACCCTTTGAGGGGTTCCTTGCTTCTAATTCACACACATATCTCTAGAATCTAAGCCAAGCCAGAAGTAGAAAGCTAGCATCCAAATCCCAGCCTGCCAGGGGCTGGTGAGAGTACACTGTGGGAGCACAAAAGCTCTGTGACCTATGTGTGCTTCCTCAGGGACTTCTTCAAGGGACTGGCTACTGGAAGGCAAAGCTCAGCATACATACAATACACACACAATGTACACATTACACTACTGTACATACCTACAACATATG
>NW_021604591.1:3398985-3451247 GCF_004785775.1 Grammomys surdaster
GGGAAGGGAGGAGGGAAGGAGAGAGAGAAAGGGAGAGGGAGAGGGAGAGGGAGAGGGAGAGGGAGAGGGAGAGGGAGAGGGAGAGGGAGAGGGAGAGGGAGAGGGAGAGGGAGAGGAAAGCCAAGGTAAAGACTGACTTACTCGGGGAAAATGCTCTGGAACCTCCACCTATCCACCTCGAGGGACAGTGGGCAGGCTGAGTAGTCTTATCCTCCCCATCCTGCATTCCCGCCCAGCTTCCTGTATCTCACCTTAACCCCATCCTACTATTTTTCCACTTGAAAAACATCACAAAAATGCCATCCTAGGTCCTTAAAACTTTGAATAGATAGATAGATAGATAGATAGATAGATAGATAGATAGATAGATAGATAGATACATACATACATACATATATACATACATACATAGATACATAGATACATAGATACATAGATACATAGATAGAGATAGACAGGTCTATATGAGTATGTGCATATGTGAGTTGTGGGTGTGCTTGTGCACAGAGGGTGGAGATGGCATCCAGTGTCCTCCTCTATCATTTTCTGCCTATTCTTTGAGGCAGGGCCTCTCCCTGAACCTGGGGTTTGTGCTTTCTCAGCTAGCTAGAGACCAGGAGGCCCCAGCAATCCTCGTGTCTTCCCCCACCTTAGAAATATTGTTTCAGATGATGAGAACGCCTACCAATTTAGCAAGCAACATAGGTCCGAGGATCTGAACTCCAGACCTCATGATGATGGAACAAGTGATCTCAAAAGCTGCATCATCTCTCTAGTCCCCTGTCCTAGATTCTTTAGCTGATGTCATGTTATCTGCTGATAAAGAAAGGTCCTGTGATTTGACAGTAAGGAAAAAATATCTGAAAGGAGGCTAGAGAGATGGCTCAGTGGGGAAAGCACTTGCTGTACATCTCTATGGACCTGAGCTGAAATCCTCAGAACACACAGAAAACTGGATGCACTAGCACCAAGCTGCAATCCCAGTGTTCCTACAACTAGATGGGGGCAGAGACAGGTGGATGCTCAGAAGCTCGTGGGCCAGAGAGCCTGGAATACAAACAAGAGACCCTGTCTCAAACAACGTAGAAGGCACAGTGCACCAAGACTTTCCCCCGGCCAGCTCCTGAGCTTGGAAAGACTCTATTGACACCAGTCAGTAGGAACTAATGACTCTGGGGAGGAGTTACTTAAAGATGCATTTGACTGCCCTTCCTCAGGCATATGATGGCGCCCTGATTCTGGAATCCAAAATGTCGCTCTCAGGCTAGGGTTTTAAATCTGTCCCCAGCCTAGGACACTATTGTGAAGACCTTTAGGAGGTGAGGCCTGTCTGGAGGAGTAGGTCTGTCTGTCTCTATGGTGAGCTTTAGTCCGTTGTCCTAGACTGAAATCCTTCAAAAACCAAGAGCCAACAAACCTTTCCTCTCGCACCTTGCCTCTGTCAGGTATCGTGCTACAGCAACAAGAAAAGTAACTAACCCAGTTCTCATGTTTGCTCCACAAGACCCTAGCTACTGGCCATGGTTCTTTCTCTTAGGAATTTAGAATCAGGACTAAAGATATACTGAAGAAAAAAAAAATAGATCAGGTCTTTGTAGCCCAGGCTTGACCTCAAATTCCTTATGTAGCTGAAAATAACCTGAACTCTTGATTTCTCTGCTTTAATCTCCAAGGGTACAGTGATTATTACTATTACCATACTCAGCCTGATTAATTTTTATGAATGGCATAGAATATGATAAACATAAAAAAGGATTAGAAGATTAATTAATAATTAATAATTAATTAATTAATAGTGGCATCAGGGTAACTGGCAGGCAACTAGGTAAAAATGGTGTGGCTCATTAGTTCACACTATAAATCCAAAATACATAGGCTTGAGGACATGCCTGCACTGAGAAGGCCGAGGAAGAAGTTCAAAGACAGCCTGCAAAGCCATCTCTCTAGCCCCATGCTGATTCACACAGGCGTGCACGCGCACACACACACACACACACACATGCACATACACACACTATAGTTTTCTTCAGACACACCAGAAAAGGTAATTGGATCCCATTACAGATGGTTGTGAGCCACCATGTGGTTGCTGGGAACTGAACTCAGGACCTCTGGAAGAGCAGTCAGTGCTCTTAACCGCTGAACAGTCTCTCCAGCTTAATTCATCTTAAAAACCCTATATTTTTTTAAGGTAAGGCCTCACACTGTAGCCTAGGCCGACCTGGAGGGCTTGAATTGGCAACACTACTCCTGACTCAGCCTCTCAATTATTGAGATCACAGACATGGGCTACCATACCTGGCTTTCCTTAGTATATTTTTATGAGTTTGACAAAAACAAAAAACAAAAAACTCGGGGCTGGAGAGATGGCTCAGTGGTTGAGAGCACTGACTGCTCTTCCAGAGGTCCTGAGTTCAAATCCCAGCAACCACATGGTGGCTCACAACCATCTGTAATGAGATTTGATGCCCTCTTCTGGTGTGTCTGAAGACAGCTACAGTGTACTCATAAATAAAATAAATAAATCTTTAAAAAAAAAAACTCTTAGACACTCTAATTTTTTTAGTTTAGTTCCCTATATTTACCTGTATCTGCAGACAACTTCCTCATTGAACTTCACAATGACCCTGAGGACATAGAGACTCTCAAACTTTGGTGGGGGTGGGGGAGAAGGCAGTTAAGTATTTCCCAGCTCTGATTTTATACAAGCAAAAAAATGTAATTGGTATTTCTACACAGAGATGGCTACTGGTGTGTGAGAGTGCCAATGGATAGAATTTAGCAGCTCTGATACCCAACAGCATCCTATCTAGATTATCCAAAACTTTTTCATGTATTTGAAGTTTTAAATAATGAATATTTATTTCATTTGTATTTGTTTAGGGGGGAAAATACACATGCCATGGCCTAAGTGTAGAGGTCAGAGGGCACCTTTCAGGTGCTGGTTCTTTCATTTCACCATGTGGGACCTGCGGATTGCTATACTGAGGTGAACAGGCTTAGCAGCAAGTGCCTTTAGCCAACTTGCACACCCCCTCCTCCTTTTTGAGCTAGTCTTGTATATCCCAAGATGGCCTCAAATGCACTATGTAGCAAAGGATGACTTTGAACTTCTGATCCTCCTGCCTCCACCTCTCAAGTTCTAGGATTACAGGCTTGTGCCATCATATTGGGTTTTCCGGCTGGAGATCCAACCCACATCTTTGTGCATGCTAGGCTCCATGGGTCACAGCTTTCCAACAACTGCAGGCCTGTAGGTTTTATATTCCAGAAAGTCTCTCCCACACCTCCTCTCCCTCCCTCACTGCACATCTCATCCTGAGTTCTGTGCAAGTCTCCTCTCCAGGATTCATTCCCATAGAGCCAACCCATGCTTGATCCAGCTCGTTATCCTGATGAGACTCTTCCGAGTGAGCATTTCCCTATTTAAAAGTCAAAATAAAATAGGGTGTAATAAAATAATGGTCCAACACTGCGCTGGCAGTTACACAGAATGAGAAACATTACTTGTGTAAGTTATTAGACTGTGTTCCCTTCCTGCTTACAATAGTCCAGTTTCTTCCTGTAGGCAATAAAGTCCCAAAGTATGGAGGAAAAAGTCATTTATCTTAGGGCCCGTGAGATGGCTCAGCAGGTAAAACACTAGCTGCCACGACTGACAGCCTGAGTTTGAGCAGACTCATACAGGTTGTCCTGATCTCTACATGTGCGCCACCAACACGTAAATAAAATAATGCATAGCAGACATGACGGAGCACACATGTAGGCTCACCACTTGGGACGGGGAGGCAGAAGGACCAAGTTGCACTACATGGGACCTTGTCTCAAAGTATCAAAATAAACAAGTATAACAAGATTTTTGTTGTTGTTCTGTTTTTCGAGACAGGGTTTCTTTGTGTATCCCCGGCTGTCCTGGAACTCACTCTGTACACCAGACTGGCCTCAAAATCACAGATATCTGCCTGCCTCTCCTTCCCAAGTACTGGGATTAGAAGCATGTGCCACCACCACCCAGCAGTTTAAGATTTTTAATTACAATTTTTATGGTGTGGAGATCCAACCCAGGGCCTTGTGTGTGCTAGACAATCATTTTACAATTAAGCGATATCTCCAATCCTCCATTTATTTTTATTTGTCTCTAAAATTGAAAAGGTTAAGCCGGGCGGTGGTGGCGCACGCGTTTAATCCCAGCACTTGAGAGGCAAGAAACCCTCTCAAAAAAACAAAAAAAACAAAAAAAAAAAGGTTAGCATACCCAAAGCCATAGTTTCTAAGGGCATTCGCAACCAAGCCTGAAAACCTGCGTTTGATCCCAGGAACCCATATGGTGAAAACAGGAACCATTCCTGCAAATTGTCCTCTGACCTACAAATATATATACATACATACATATACATACACACATACATATATACATGCAATTATATATACATATATTAAAACAATAAAAGGGCTATACATATATGTGTGTATACATACTTACATACATATTAATTAAAACAACGAAAGGATTATGAACGACTGAACTCTACCTCAGCCACCCTCCTACACCACACACCAAGCCACCCCCACATCTTCCCGGCAAATGTCGCGAGAACAGACCATTTCCTGCCTGAAGGTCCTCTGACGTCAGAGGCGCACTGGAGTCGCTTTACCGCAAGCGGAAGTGCTCTCGGCGGAAGTGCCCGCCTTGCTAAGCTTGGGTAGGATGGCTGCAGGTCGGTTCCTTCTGCGTCGACTCCGAGCGTCTTTCCATTCCCTGCTTATGAACACGCTCGTGGACGCGCCAAGCGCCAGGAGCATGCACGACGGGGGCGGCCCCCGAAGGCTCTGCATTGAAGGCAACATCGGTAAGGGCCAAAAAGTGGCTGTCCAGCCTTGGCCTCCGCCGAGTAGGTGACTGAGAGGCTAGGAAAAGAAGCTGGCCTCAGATCCTGTCCCGCTCTGCCCACCTGATCCCCTTCTGCTGCCACCGCCAGACCTGCCGGTTCTCCTTGTCAGGCCTTTTCCCCACAGTGCACCATGGAGTTTTGATTTGGGAGACATTGGGCCTCAGTACCCGCCCACCTACTCACCCACGGGGACGTAAAAGCCTGACGCAGGCTTTAGATAGCCCCAGAATTATACTGGTTTACTGGCATGTTTCATTCGCTAGAAATAGACGCGACAGTGTGCCGTTTGTTCTCCTAAAATAGCATCACCAGATTTAGCAAAAATAAAAATAAATGTCCAGTTTACATAGAATTTAAGATAATTTTGGTGTGTCACATGCAGTATTTGGGACATACACTTAAAAATGAACCATTGTTTATTTAGACTAAAAAAACATTTTTTTTTTCCCTGAGACATGGTTTCTCTGTGTAGCCTTGGCTGGCCTGGAACTCACTCTGTAGACCAGGCTGGCCTGGAACTCAGAGATCCGCCTGTCTCTACCTCCCTTGTGGTGGGATTAAGGGGATGTGCTACCACCCGGCTTAGATCAGTTCTTAACATCCTCTTTTCATTATTTTGCTGTACCCCCATGTTAATTGCTCTATAAACTATTATAGTGATGTCTTTTGTTTTGAGACAGTCACTGTGTAGCCCTAGCTGGCTTGGATCTTCCTATTTAGACCAAGCTGAGCTCAAACTCACAGAAAGTTGTCTGCCTCATTAGGAAAGATCTCACTTTTTAAACTTAGAAATATTTCATTACAAGTAACCCAGTATCTTAAATAGAAAACAAAAAAGCAGCATGGAAGCAAAATGGTTCAACTCAGTGTTGCTGAATTCTGAGGGCACTTAGCTCTGCACAGAGGCTGATTCATGATGGGATCAGATATGGGGTGCTCAGGACATAGTAGCAGCAAATAGTTTCTCATTTTATTCATTCAACAGATCACCCTTTGAGTATCTTTCCTGTGCTGGCACTGTTCTTGGCCATGAGCAGATGAAATAAAGATTCTCCACTTGTGGAGATTTAATAGGGAGTGATACATAATAAAACTACAGACATTAAGCAGGGTAAATAACCAGTATGCTAGGTATTGATGAATAAGGTGAGAGGTTGACGATGATTGACTGTCTTCCAAATAGAGTCATCAGCAAACACCTCGCTGGTGAAGGCATGCCCGATCAATAACCTGAACAGTGTGGGAGAGGGAACCATGGGAGTAGCTGACCAACATGCCAGGCAGAGCAAGTGGGAAAGCCTGGGGGTAGAGCGGTGTGTTGAGTGAGCAGGAGGAACCATTTCAGCTGAAGTAGATCACCAAGGAGGGCTGTGGAAGAAGGTGCTCAGGTGGACGGAGGAGGACCGGGTTGTATAGCTCCCCAAGACCATCGTGGGTTCTTTATTTTCAAATTTAGTCTCTTACATAACATCCCAACCTCAATTTCCCTCCCTCCTCTCCTTCCAGTCCCTCCCTCCACCACCCCCATCTACTCTTCCGTTTCTCATCAGAAAAAGAGCAGGCCTCCCATGGATAGCAACCAACACCATCCTGGGTTTTTAACCTGAGACAGGAAGCCATTCAATGGTTTGAGGTATTGAGAGACAAACGCATCACCTGCCCAGTGCATTGGAAGTGGAAGGTGTCAGTCAGAAAGCCACTGCAGTAATGACAGAGTAAGCTGGGCTCAGGTGAAAGGTAGAGTTTAAGGTTGGCCAGCAGGACCTGGTGATAGATGAGGTGTATAGGCCTAGAGGAGCCAGTGATGACCTCAGTCGTCTTTACTTGAACAGCTTGGAAGACTTAGTTTGGATTGTTTTCTAATGTCCATTTGTTTACTTAGTTATTTTATCATGGGATCTTGTGCATACTAGCCAAGTGTTCTGCCACTGAAGTCCATCCTCAGTCCTTTTTTTTTTTTTTCAAGTTGTGTGTCTGTGTGTAAGAATGTGCATGTGATCGCTGGGCGGTGGTGGCACACACCTTTAATCCCAGCACTTGGGAGGCAGAGGCAGGCGGATTTCTGAGTTCGAGGCCAGCCTGGTCTACAGAGTGAGTTCCAGGACAGCCAGGGCTACACAGAGAAACCCTGTCTCAAAAAACCAAAAAAAAAAAAAAAAAAAGAATGTGCATGTGAGGGCAGGAAGAGTTACAGGTGTTTGTGAGCCACTGGTAATGGGCACTGGGAACCAAGTTCAGCTCTTCTGGAAGAGCTGGAAGCACTCTTAACTGCTAAGCCATCTCTCCAGCCCAGACAATGAGCTTTGCATTTGTTCCCTTCCCACATCAAAATCTTGCTTACAAAGTTCACGCTGGCCTCGAACGCCCTATGTAGCTCTAAACTGATCTTGAACATACATCCACTGCCTCCACCTCTGCAATTCTGGGATTATAGTTGGGCACTAACACACTCAGCTTAGATTGTCGGTTTTTTTTTTTTTTTTTTGGTTTGGTTTTTCGAGACAGGGTTTCTCTGTGTAGCCCTGGCTGTCCTGGAACTCACTCTGTAAACCAGGCTAGCCTCGAACTCAGAAATCCACCTGCCTCTTAAAATTATTTATTTATTTATATGACTACTCTGTCACTGTCTTCACACACACCAGAAGAGGGCATCAGACCACATTACAGATGGTTGTGAGCCACCATGTGGTTGCTGGGAATTGAACTCAGGACCTTTGGAAGAGTAGTCAGTGCTCTTAACCACTGAGCCATCTCTCCAGCCCAGCTTAGATTGCCTTAAATGGAGAAGTCTGGGAAGAACAGATTGTGTTAATGGTTTCAGGAGTTGGTTCTAAGCATAGTGGGTTTCGATGTGGCTATTGGCTAGCCGAGTAGAAGTGTTGAGTGTGCTCTTGAGTGTGTGAGTGGAGGACGCTGAGCTAGATGTGTAGAGAGATGGTATTTAAAGCCAGAAGACTGTACTGAAGGAAAAGACTGAGGACCTTGATGTTTAAGGTTATTTTTCTTTCTGTGAAAGATTGACATACATTAGTAAGTTGTTTTTTTAAAATGGTCTTGTAAAGAGGGAAAATTAGCTAGGTAGTAGTGGTATAAGACATTAATCCCAGCACTCAGGAAGCAGAGGCAGGCAGACCTCTGAGTTTGAGACTAGCCTGGTCTACAGAGTGAGTTCCAGGACAGCTATGGCTACAGGAAACCCTGTCTTGAGAAAAGGTCAGGGGAGAGGTAGTGACTCAGGAGAGAGTCACTGGAATGCCTCTTTACATTTTTTATTGCATTTATTGACTGTGTGTGCCATGGCTCCTCTACGGAGAGTACCAGCATTCATCCCTCCCCACTTCCTTCTTGGGATGCAAAGCTGCCTTACCCTCCTGATGCTGGGAGTTTCCCACCATGATGGGCTCAAACTGTGAACCAAAATAACCTCCCTCCCTTCAGTTGTTTCTGTTGTCAGGTAGTTTGCCACTATGGCAAGAAAACTAAGGTAGTGGCAGAAGACTACCTTAGGTGTGCAGAGGAGGACTGGCCAGATGCTGGTGAGCCTGTGGACCCAAGTTCATCCTGATGGCAGCAGGTGGCTGCCTGAGCTACCAGAGAGTTGAAGTCAGTGTGTGCCATAACCAGATTCGTTTCTAGAAAGTCACAGGCTACAGTTAAGTGTATAAACAAGCGCTTCGTGAAGTGGACACTTTCTATGTCATGTTTGTTGCAGTACCCATAATGCTTTGTATCTAGCTTGTCCAATGCACAAGTACGTAAATTGGAAAGGTCTAGAGTAAAAAACTAGTTTCCACAGCTGTTGAAGGAGGGAAGATGACACAGGCTTGAATGGAGGGGGAAAGAAGGGACAGTTGTTGAAAAGGTAATCAGGAATTGAGATTGCCTGGACTTAGTGACTGCTCGGATGTGAGTAGAGGAGGAGGAGAATGCTCAGGTTTACAGTTTGCATTCTGACTCAGTAGGCAGAGGATGAAATAAAGAAGAGATGTTCTGGGGAGGTAAGAGCAATGTATTTTGTCTGAGGAATCTTCAAGACACACAGAAAGAGATCCAAAGCTGACTTGACTGGGTACCCAAGTGCAGAGAGACTTAAGATGGGACCGAGTCCAGGCATGGAGCTGGTGACAGGCAGGGGTAGGTAAAGCCTTGGAGATGCTGCAGAGTGACCTGGGAGACTTCATCTGCTGGCTCTAGTCCCCAGTTGCTTCCCTCCTCCCACACTCAGATGGCAGCTCCCACACTGAGTTCCTCATCCTGTGTGGGCTGGCAGAGCTTCCTAGCCATGATTGTATGCGCTTGAGTGCTACTGAGCTTGCTGACAGTTCAGTACCTTCCCTGGGTCAGAGCCACCAGTGCCCTGATCATCTCTGCATTGCCCTGCCTTTGTGCTCATATGGTGACTGCCAGGGTCCTGTGCTGGCACATTTATGTGGAAGTTAGTCATTGGCACACAGGAAAGGGAATGGCTTCCGGTGTGATCCTGAAACCCAGGCACAGTGTATGACTGCAATTCAAAGCTTGGCACCCACAGCTGAAAATCCAAACAATAAAATACGTAGCAGCTCCTTGAGTTCTGTTCATCACTAAGGTGTGTCTGTCCCTCACTGCTTCCTGAAGCCCATTACTTTGTGACTACAAAGCCCAGTTGAAGTGCAGGTTGCCATATGAGATAACCATCAGCAGGTCATCTGAGCCCATTCCAGTATTTCACTTTCACAGACCTACTGTGAGAACGGGAGACAGTAAATTCCTCCCATTCTGGATACTTGGTTGTAAGGTAGCACAGGGCTTTGCTAAAGACATATTGCTTCTGCATTCAGAAATAGGTGTCTTATGCACACTGTCATGTCTTTTCCTTGTATCAAGCTTTAAAAAATGAGCAAAGAATCCTGGTGGGGAACAACCTGTTTCTAATACTGGATCTTGGATTCTCTTGTTTCTGCAAGTCACCTCATTCTTATCCCCCCCCCACCCAGTTCTATTCTTAGTACCTGGCTAGGCACCCAGCATAGGAAAGGAGAAAGGTACAGTCTGTCTTCAGAGCGAGCTCCCTGCCTGCTGGTGAGAGAGGAGGAGTGAGCAGATGATTACAGTCTAATACCTTGGTAAACTAGAGCAGGGAGTAATTAACTCTGCCTAGGAATGAAGTGGATCTGGACAGAGTTCAAGGAGGCTTCAGAGAGTGACAGTGGTCAGATGAATCAGGACAGCCACCATGGGGGAGGGGAGCACCGGCAGGCAGGCAGACCAGTCCATTCTTGCAGAAAGGCTGAGTTTACATCATGGTCTGAGCTGTGAGGAACATTTTTTTTTCCTTGTAAATAGTTTCCCATGAAAAGAAAATAGAAAAGAAGGAACTAAACAAACTGTATTAAATTTCTTTCACACTTCTGACTGATTTACTAAGTTTTCCCAGAAATGATTGTAGGAGTAGAACCTTTATGATCCTGGGCTGAGTTTCAAGGTTGGAGAGGAAGGTCCTTGAGAGCAGAACTCAGCCTGCTCCATTGCTTTAGCTACAGTGCCACTTAGGAGGTTCTCCAAGGGCTTCTCCTGGATGAATGGACACAGCAGCCAATGCAGTTTCTCACATAAAGACTTAGTTTTCTTGGGAAGAATTTTTGAATATGTCAGGTTTATATTTACTACCATTAATTGACTTCAGTAAAGGCTTTTCACATTGAACCTTTTCCCCTAATGTTTCCCATCTTATTGAGGAAAAGAAAGATGCTAGGCATTTCAATTCCACCTTTAATTCCAGCACTTAGGAGGCAGAGGCAGGCAGATTTCTAAGTTCAAAGCCAGCTTGGTCTACAGAGATAGTTCCAAGACAGCAGGGCTACACAGAGAAACCACACACACACCCAAAAGGAAAGACAATAGAAAATGCCCAGAGGAAATCGTATATTTTAAAATTCCCATAAGATGCCAGTATGTTACATTTAGAATAATAGAAACTATGATATCTGGGGCAGTAGGGCCATCTGTATCACTACCACATTGTAGCATAGTTAGCTATAATAAGCATGCAGTTTATAGAGAAGTTTGTGCAAAGAAAAAGCCATGACTTAAATGGTAAACAGTCACAACAGGACTCCGTCTAGCTTGTGGACTGTCCTAAAGTTAAAAAAAAAAAACAAAAACTCACTCATATGTTCCAATAATAATATACTCTGAGAAAAGGTCATTCCATATAATCAAACTAGAGCACACCAACAGCTAAGGCTCTAAAGGAAGACTTGATGCACCTTGAGAGGTGGGACCCCCTCCCCCCCCAAGAAAGACAACAGGTCTAATGGTAGGAAGATCTAAGTTATGCTAAGTCCAAGATTTAGAGAAAAAAAAATTATCTGAAGGGAGGCTGGCTGTAGTAATGTGTATTCTTGTCATTACCAAGCCTCTGTGGCAGTGGAGAACCAAACCCCACTGTGAAATCTCTGAGAACACTTTAAGATTCTTGTCTTTAAAGATTTTATTTTTGCCAGGCGGTGGTGGCGCACGCCTTTAATCCCAGCACTTGGGAAGCAGAGACAGGCGGATTTCTGAGTTCAAGGCTAGCCTGGTCTACAGAGTGAGTTCCAGGACAGCCAGGGCTACACAGAGAAACCCTGTCTCGAAAAAACAAAAAAAAAAAAAGATTTTATTTTTATTTATGTATGTGCAGGGATGTCTGTGTAGGGCTATGTGCACCTGCATGTGATACCTGTTGAGGCCAGGAGAGGGCATCGGATCCTCTGGAACTGGAGTTACAGACTATTGTGAGTTGTCCTGTGTGGGTGCTAAGAACTGAACTCAGGTCTTCTGGAAGAGAGTAGCTATCACAACTCTGGAAAGTTACACCATCTGTGGGTTTTATTTAAATATATAACCTTCCATTATTGAAGTGATTGTTCCACATGTGTGGGTGGTGCCAGTTACAGCTCAGTTCTAATGGCATTTACTCACCTCTGTGTGGGTGAGCATTCATTCAGGAAATGCTACTCTATAGTGAATTACCAGACTATTCCAGCCCTAGTAATAAGCATAGCACAGCTCTCAGAACCTTCCATCACTGTTTACTGTCTTTCTGTGCTGACATTGGGTTCTGATTACTAAGCTTGCTTGCTAGAAACCTTGGGGTTGGTGGAAGCTGTGCACAGGGTGCCCTGGACATCAGAAATGATTGTTCCAGTAATTGGAACTGTAAGTTCCCGTTGTATTTGTTAGCATTTCAGGTTGAGTGTGTAACTGGCATGACTCGGATGCTCAGAATTCTGATGTCCTGAGATGGACCTGGTCTCAGCAGGCAGTTGATGCTCCTAACCTGCAGACCCTCAGCTTCCACTCTGAAAGCTGCAGGCAGGCCTGATGGTCATTTACCTCTAACCAGCAGACCAACTGCCTTAATCTTTTTATTTATTTACCTTTTGTTTGAAACAGTCTCATTTGAAGCTGAGCTATCTTGGAGCACGCTCTGTAGCCCAAGCTGTTGTCCGGCTTTCTGTAGTTCTACTTTACTCTTTTTTTTTTTTTTTAAGATTTATTTCTTTTTTTATTTCTATGAGTGCACTGCAGCTGTCTTCAAACACACCAGAAGTGGTATCAGATCCCATTAGAGATGGTTGTGAACCACCATGTGGTTGCTGGGAATTGAACTCAGGACCTCTGGAAGAGCAGTCAGTGCTCTTAACTGCTGAGCCATCTCTCCAGCCCCTCTGCTTTACTCTTGACCTCCCAGTTGCAAAGCTTAAAGGCATGAGCCACAATGCCTTACCTTTTCAAGTACTTGAAATAGTTTTTAGGAGCTGGCAAGATGGCTCAGTGGGTAAAGGCACTTGCTGCCAAACTCTTGACCTCTGTGCTCTGTGTCATGGCACACAGAGGAAAAAAATTTTTGTTTTGTTTTGTTTTTTTGAGACAGGGTTTCTCTGTGTAGCCCAGGCTGTCCTGAAACTCATTTTGTGGACCAGGCTGACCTCGAACTCAGAAATCCACCTGCCTCTGCCTCCCAAGTGCTGGGATTAAAGGCGTGTGCCACCACTGCCCAGCCAGAGGAAACAAATATTATTTTAGTTGCTTAAATTACTTTTTACCCTAAACATAAGAACTGTCTTTCAGACTTGAACAACTTATACTCTAGGATTAGCTACCCAGGCCATATATTTTAAGCTGGGGCCTTCTCAGCACAGGGAGGTTTGAAAAATCTGTACTTCAACCAATTGGTAACTCACCAATGTCGTAGGAATTGGGAGCTAACAGGAGAAGTCTCTGACACTTAAGGTGAGGTGTTGGATTAGGGAAAAGAAGGATTAAGCCACTGGCCTGGAGCTTCGAGGGAAGGGAGGACATTTTCTCTCCTCTGTGTGGGAAGTGCAGAGGCAGAGCAAGATGAACAAGCACAAAGCTGGGTGGAGGTGGGACAGGAAAGCGTGACTGTGCAAAACTGTGCTCTGAGAGGAGTGGAGTGCTGTATGATGAGGGACAGACTGATGTGTGGGTTCCTGGCTGAGACGCGGGGCTCCTGGGCACTCACACTCTCTCTTGGTTCCACGTACTTTCCCCCAGAGGGTAGAGCTCGCTTGAGAAGTACTCCTTCCGATAAAGAAGATCAAGCTTTGGAGCTCCTCTGAAAGCTTTGGCTTTCTCTCTTTGAAAGAGAGGGTCTTAGTACGTAGCCCTGGCTGGCCCAGAACTCAGTAGACCAGGGAACCTCAAACTCAGACATATGCCTGACTCTGCCTTTGCCTCCCAGGTGCTGGAATCAGAAGCATGAACCACCACATTCAGACTGGTCTCTTTTTGGAGGGAACTGAAATTAATGTTTTGTTTGTTGAGATAGAATGTGAGACTGGGTTTGGTTTTCTGTCCTAGCAATGCCCCATCCTCCAACTAAAGAAACAGTTGTCAGTGTAGTAATGGAGCTGTATCTAGAACATCAAAAGGGATTAGCTAGCCCAGTTAGAGGTATCAGTGTCAGCAACAGCGTCACACAAGAGGGCCATGAGAGCAAACCCTGAAAGGTTGAGTTAGGAGTTGACCAATGTGGAGAGAGCATGCTCTAGCAAATGGGGAAACAGTGCAGTCACACTGAGGAGAGAACTGATGACTGGAACTGTAAGGAACTAGGGCCAGTAGCAAGGCTGAGCTGTGAGAGGGTATATGTAGGGGCCAGACCTTACGCTATACTTATATATCATATCCAGACTGTACTTAGAGGCTTGAATGGGGGGCGCAGTTCAAGACAGGGTTTCTCTCTGCATTCCTAGCTGTCCTGGAACTCACTCTGAGATCCACCTGCCTCTGCTTCCCAAGTGCTGGGATCAAAGGCATCCACCACCACGACTGCCCCGGCTGTTGGCCTCCTGCCAACGCTGACCACCTGAGTGCAATTCTCAGAACCCACATGAAAAGTGAGAAGTAACTCACAATTGGCTTCTGGCCTCTGCATGCCCACCAGTTTACAAACAAATAAATGTAGTTTCACAATTCGAGGCTGTTGAGATGGCTTAGGAAGTAAAGGAGCCTGCTATCAAGCCTGATGACCTACGTGAATTTGATCCCCAGGACCCACATAAAGAGATCCAATCCCACAAGTTGTCCTCTGATCACCACATGCATACAATGGCGTGCTGCCTCACCCCCACGTGATGAAAGGATATGCGTGTGTGTGTGTGTGTGTGTGTACTTTTTTGTTTTTCATGAAAGCAAAAGCATTTCGGTTTTGAGACAGTGTCTGTCTTAGGGTTTTACTGCTGTGAACAGACACAGTGAGCAAGGCAACTCTTATAAGGACAACATTTAATTGGGGCTGGCTTACAGGTTCAGAGGTCTAGTTCAGTATCATCAAGGCAGGAACATGGCAGTGACCAGGCAGGCATGGTGCAGGAGGAGCTGAGAGTTCTACATCTTCATCTGCAGGCCTCTAAGAGAAGACTGACTTCCAGGCAGCTAGGACAAGGGTCTTAAAGCCCACACCCACAGTGACACACCTACTCCATCAAGGCCACACTCCTAATAGTGCCACTCCCTGGTGCAAGCACATGCAAACCATCACAGTGTCTTATTATGTATCCAAGATGGCCTCATGTTCACTGTCTAGCCACCACTGGCCTCAAATTCATGAACAACTTCTCCAGCATTTCTGAGTGCTGGGATTACAGAAATGTAAAGTCCTGACAGGATTTTAAGCTGTGCTTCACATGTAATACAGGTGCAGTGTGGAGGTTCAGTTGCAGAGAACACAGCTGGAGTCAAAGAAGCCAGGGATGCAGAGGATCTGGTCCTGAGTATGGAAGTGCAAACAGAAAAAGGACAGTTAGAAATACAGACAAAAGGCCTTGAGGCCTCTGGAGGTCTGACTGAAGATGTTCTGATAGCAGGAATATTACCATACTCTAGGTCTAGAGGATGGAGACACTCCACCTGGTAGATTGGTTAGTGTTTATTTGGGGAATACACTGACTTTGAGCTGTGCATGGGATGTCCAGAAGCATCTGCCCACCAGGAGCTCAGGACAGATGGGCCAGATGGAGGTGTAAATGGAAATAGATAATCTTAGCATTGTGGGACTAGGTTGATTCCACCTCCTTGCTATCACCCCAGTCAAGCCACAAATAACTTACTACTTACTGTTCTGCTGACTTTCAATTTGGCCCATTCTTACATAGCTCTTAGCATAGTCTTTAAAAGCTGAGGAACCAGAGGAATGGGTTCAATTCCTGGGTTCAATTCCTTACACCCCCATGTCTACTCACAGTCATCCAGAACTCCAGTGCCAGGGGATCTGACTCCTCTGATCTCTGTGAGCACAAGGCACACAAGGTGGTGCACAGGTCACATGCACACAGGCAAAGACACTCATACACAGAGTAAAAATAAATAAAAAGCTGAGAAGGAATCTTGTCATTTCCCTGCTGAAACTCATGGCTTCTGATGTACCTCTGCCCAGAGAAGTCAAATCTGTGAAGCCCTGTAGAGCTGCACTTCACTGCCTGTCTGCCTGGCCACCCCAGTATTAACCACTCTGCTGCTGCACTCGGTGCTACATCCCTGACAGCTGCTTCTGGGGCTGCAGCCATCTCTTGCTTGCCTCTCCCTGGCCTAGGTTCATGTTGCTCCCACATATGGGTTATCCTTCCCCCACCCTCAGCCTAACTGACTGTACAGGGCTTCCTTTGGGGCTTCCTTGGATATTTCTTCAAAGGAGCCTTTCTCAAACCCCTGAGCTGCATCTGGAGCGTCCTGCATTTTCCTTTCTCAGCACAGCATGATTTATCAGTAACCTCCTTTGTGTTTGTGTTTCCTTCACCCAGTCCTGAGGATAAAATTCATCCAGTGTTTTATTATCCTCATATTCCAAGGTTTGACAATCCCAGACAGAAGCTATCCCTCCACGGGTGTTGGTGTGGTTTGTTGAATGAGTGAGGCTCATAATGGTTTTTTCTTCAACTTAAAATTCCTACAGTCACAGCCCAAGCTTTATAGCCACCTTTTGCCTACTTTTGAAAGTTCTGTTATATTCTCAAGTTACTAAATACTCTGCCTCTGGGAGGTTGGCTCATTAAACTGCAGCTGCAATACTAAGGTCATGTCTGCTCCCTGTTGCCCATGCTCACTGGGATAACTGGTTAGCTGCCCAAGCTATCACCAAGCTGACAGTGAGTTGTTCAGCTGCCAAGTTTTGAAGCTGGAGAAGCTGGCCCTTGCTCCCATGAGATGGGCAGTCGTGGTGAGGTTGGTGGCTGCCTCCTTCTCCCGGATTTGGGAAGCATCCCAACGTGTGCCATTTGCATTGCAGCTGTGGGCAAATCCACCTTTGTGAAGTTACTCATGAAAACTCACCCAGAGTGGCAGGTGGCTCCAGAACCCATAGCAACATGGCAGAATATCCAGGCTGCTGGCACCCAAAAAGTAAGTTTTCAGCTGTCGGGGGGGAGTTGGCTGACATGCAAGCAGTCTAATTGGAGTAATTTAATTTACTCTGAGGACATGAAATAGCCCAGCTTGTCTCCTTTTTAGAATAGCTTCATTCTAGAAAGCAGGCCACAAAGGATATGATTTGTTTGAATATGTTTAGTTTTGAGTTTTTGTGGCTTCTGTATGTCTGTGCAAGCGCCTGCCTCCTGTCTTTGTGGTTTCCCAAGCATGCCCGACCATCCAGACTTTGAAAATGAATGTTGTCATTCCTACCCTTAAGTATTTATATTGTTATTATTGAAACTGGCTGGCAGGACTAATAGTCAATGAGGACATCTTAGATGTGGGAAGGGACCTTACTGAGCATCTGATCACCCTCTGAGTCAACGAAGAGACAACAGCTTACATTTTTAAGGCACATGCTCAGTGCCAGGCCTCTTCCAAGCTGGAGCAACCCCACGTGTCTCACTCATACCTCACAGCTCAGCCCCAGTGTCAGGTCTGCTGCTTCTGCCAAGGCCATAGGCTTGGCTTCAAGCCTGACCACATAAGTGTGAGTGGGGAAGGCCCAGTTGGACAAAAAGCTTAGACTAGCTGAAGGCGAGGCAGCATGTGTGAACTGCAGATACCTGGAACATGTGTTGAGTGGCTCAGGTCCTGTTTTAACCACTAATTATTGGTCAGTTCTTCCATGTGCTGAGCCACATTGGACCTTATGACTTGGACTCACTGGTTCAGGCTCTTCTGCCTTTTTAAGCCTTAGCATTTTTGTGCTACGGCAACCAACCCCTGTGTACAGTTGAAGCTAAGAAAGCTTTCTCTCTTCAGATCTAATTCCTCAGAATCCCTCAAGGTTTCCTCTGGGCTGTTTTCCATTTTGAAGCCACTTCGTATGAGTGATGTGCTTCTCAGTACATTCTTTTCCACTCAGTTCACCAAGAGCCAAGCCAGGCTTTCCCAGTGCTGTGTGGGAGAGCACCTTAGAGTGTGATCTGGTGCCAGGGTTGCTACTCCAGTCCAGGGTGGTGCACCCTGTGTGACCACATGCTGTGCTGTTTGGAGGTATGTTTTCCAGTCATCTGTTCATATATTTGAATGTATGCAGTTGTGTATTTGTAAAACTTTCCAGTAAAAACAAGTTATAATATCTTTTTCTGAGTATACCAGAGGCAAGTGGTGACATTTTAAAATATGCTCAGAAAATCTTTGCTACTCCACTGTAGGAGTTATGGAGCTGAGTTCTCCAAACCTTGGGTGCTCTTAATCACTGAACCGCCTTTCCAGTCCTCTATTATTTGTGTTTTTGGAGACAGGGTCTTTTGTAGCCTAGGCTGTCTTGAGCTCTTGGTCTTCCTGCTTTCACTTCCCAAGCACCAGAATTGTGGCATGAGCCACTGCATTCTGCACCACACGTGGCTTCTTTATGTGGGTTCCGAGAATCGACTCAAGTCCTCACCCTTAGAAAGCAAACGTTTTACCAACTGAGCCATTTCCTTGACCTTTCTTTTGTTTTTCTTTTCTTTCTTTCTTTTTGTTGGGGGGAAGGGGTGAGAGAGTATGGTGGGGTAGATAAATATGCCATATATATATATATATATATATATATATATATATATATATATATGCATACACACACACATACTATAGGTAAATCTCTCAAGGGTTAAGAGATCAGAGCACAACACAACTGTCTGGAGTCAGTTCTCTCCTACCAGCATATAGGTCCTTGGGATTAAACCAAAGTTGGCAGGCTTGCCTGCAGACTCCTTTACCTGCTGAGCCATCCTGGAGGCCCTGGGTTTAATACCTCCAGTAGCTCAAGATTTAAAAACATCCTCCTATATTTCTTTCTGCTGCATGTGAATTTTAAAAGTTGTAAGACTCTAATGTGTGTGTTTGTGAGTGTGTGTGTGTGTGTTGTGCTTGCCTGTGCACTTGGATCAGGAGGTCATGAGGTGTCCTACTCTTTGACTCTCTACCTTACTCTCCTGAGACAGATCCTCTCAGTGAGCATGGAGCTAGGCTGGAGGCTATCACCCCACAGTGCTGAGGTACTAACTTGCTTGCATGCACCCTTGTCCAACTGTTTACGTGGGTGATGAGGGTCTGAACTCAGGTTCTCATGTTTGCCCATCAAACAATTTGACCCACTAATCCATCTCCATGGCCTCTATATTTTTTAATTTATTTTTGTTTTATTTTATATGTATGAGTATTTTGTCTAAATGTATGTCTGCATACCATATTCATGCCTTGTGCCCACAGAGGCCAGAGGAGAGCATTAGATCCTCTAGCACTGAAGTTACAGACGGTTGTGAGCTGCTATGGGGATGCTAGGAATAAAACCTGGGTCTACTAGAAGAACAACAAATGCTGTTCACCCCTGAGCCATTCTCTTGTTACACAGTCGGTTATGTGTTGTCCCAGGGGTGCGCTTAGATATCTCATTCATGAGTAGATACTTACTACTCATTGTTATTGGTGTCTGTCCTCCTCTTCTCAAACCCCTACTGCTGTTTTGATAAAGCAGTTGATTGTATTTGACTAGTATGACTCAATTTTTATATGGAATCCTTTGCTCAGACTTTTAGACAATGGTAGTTGCCTCTACCTGGAATCAATTAGAAGAGTTTTCCAGTTTTCATGATTCATCTCTATCCTCCTGCTTGCTTTGGGTAGAGCTTGTAGGAGGCTGGTCACTGTTCTCTTCTACCTTTGGTGACACTCTCTAATGTTAGCACACAGTCTTCTGTTACTCCTTGTCTAGAGCCTGGAAGGATATCCCCTTCTAGTGCTCACTTTTTATCAACAGCAAATGTTCAGTTTTCTTCATAAATCTTCTTAGCATCCCTTTTACCATGAGGTAATCATGGCTGATACTGCTTTTCTTCTTAATGGCAGGGTCTCAGTTTGTAGACCAGGTTGGTCTGGAATTTGGTAAACCTGGCTGGCCTCAAACTCACATGACTCCTTCTGCTTCAGTCTTCCACGTGTAGGATTAAAGGTGTGTCCCAGCACTCCTGGCTTTGTCTACTTTTTAGAAGAATATTTTATAAGTAAAGTTTGAGGTGCTTCATCAGTGTAAGACGCTACTATTTGCAGGACTTGTAAGGAAAATAGGAATGTCTTAGGTTTAGTTTAGTAATCATTGAGGATGTAGCCCAGGTTCAAATACATGGGAGACAGGGGGGAATGGGGCTGGAGAGATAGATGGCTTAGTGGTCAAGCATGTGGGTTGCCCTTCCAGAGGACTCGAATTCAGTCTCCAGCACCCATATGGCAGTTCACAACGGTCTACATCTCCAGTTCCAGAGGATCTAGCACTCTCACACAGGTATACCTGCAGGCAAAATAACAATGCACATAAAAATTAATAAATAAAAAAATACATGGGAAAGTTCGTTCCCTCTGAATTCTCATTTTGGGGGTCTATTCTTTCTGTTAACTGAAGACGAATATTAAATTTGTGATTTTTTTCTGTTTCATATGTCTTTCCTTATAACTTCCCTTGCATTTTAGTTGCTGTCGCTCTACATTTGTAGATTTTAATAATACTCTATTTCCCATTTTAAGTCTTAGTAGAGTCTTCATTAATTTATTGGAATTAAAGGGGGAAAGACTTGTGTTTAATCGTTCTTTTTCTTGATACAGTAAAACCTGGCTGTTTTTCCTTTTTTTCTTTCTTCCTTTATTTTAAAGATGTACTTTTATTCATTTAAATTATGTGTATGTGTGGGGGTTTGTGTACAAGTGAATGCATTCACACAAACATAGCCACACATATACACACCCAATTTTTAAAAATATATTTATGTATACTGTAAAACTATATATAAAACTATATATAATAAAATCATATATATACATATATACATACACACACGTATGTATGTATGTATATCAACTGAAAATGAACAAAAGTCAGTAACTGCGCTGAGAGAACTATTACCCAGAATAGGAAAACAGAAAACAAAAACATAAATATCTCAAGATATTGTCTCACTGATAAAATAAGAACAGGCTGTCAAAAACAAAAGATGAGAGGACAATTTTGGGTGTAGGCCCTTACCTCATCTTGTTGAAGACAGGCTTGTTCACCACTGCAGTGGACACCAGGCTAGCTGGCCCAAGCTTCCACGGAGTCTCTTGTCTCTGCCTACCCTCTTGCTATAGGAACACTGAGATAATATGCCTGAGTGTGCCCAGATTTATGTGGAATCTGGGGATTTGAACTTGGCTCTTTACATTCAAATGACAATCACTTTAGCCTCTGAGCCATCTGCCCAGCCCTTATATTTTATAGGCACTATTGTCTCTTTGTTGACACATTTGAACAATGTTTGCACTTTCTGTGAAGATTCTGCTCATTCAGTGATACTCTTTGCTGGAAACTTCTTTCAGTTCTTCACAGCATGGGTAACTGAACATTTGTCACATGCTTGGCCTTATATTCCACTCTTAGTCATCTTCATTGTGAACTCCTTGAACACAGTTCCTGCATCTTCTTCATCTTTATAGGAGAGGCATTAGAACGAAGAGGTTAGAGAAAGGAAGCTCCATTTGAGCCCCATCCTCTGTTTACTCCCCAGAGAACCTTAAACAAGTTACTTAGCCTCTCAGTGGATTTTTCCCTCTGTGAGTGGTTTTAATAGTGCTTACCTCACAAAGATGTTTGGAAGTTTAAATGAAATAACAGCACAGTAAAGCTTGAAGTATACTTTTCTTTTTCTCTACTCCTTACAGCTCCCAGCCCATGGAGTGCTTCACCCACACAGGCCTTCAGTCAGCAACAATTAAATTAATGAGTGAGTGAATGAGTGAATGAATGAATGAAGATACAAAATGCTTTGCTTAATTTTATCTTTTGCATTGACTAAGGCTAGAAAATAAACCTGGGCCCATGAATGCCCACTACTTGTTTTTACCCATACATTCAGAATCAATGAGACTTCAAATTGCATTTCATGGTTCCTAAAATAAAGAAGGAACTGGGCTTTGTTTGAACAAAGTATGACCCTTCCATAAAACACAGAAGTCTGTTTAATTCATTGGTTATTTAGATTCTCAGATAAGCAGTTGTTTTCTTTTTTATCTTCCTTGAAGCTTGAGAAGTAGCCACAAACAGAACTCATCATTGGTATTAAAGTAGGATTTGATTCAGAAGAGAATTGTAGGTGACTGCCTACAAACAGACTCCACAAGCCCAGGACTCTGTGCGTGTGTAAATTGTGTAAATTCTGTGTGTGAGTTTTGCTTTGCTCTTTCCTGTTCCAGTGAATGTGGTGTGTCATCTCCCTCTGTCAGATTCTTATCATACAAGAACGAACAGTCTTCTTCCTCCTTACATTGTTTAAACTGAGCTGGGGAGTCGTATCTCTCTTTATGTTTTCAGAAGGAAGTATCTCTGGTTATTTTTCACATCAAGTATTGAACTTTGTTGAGGAAGGGCAAAGGGTGGGGTGCATTGTGAAATAATACATCTACAAAATTCTCTTCTTCTGCACTCCTCCATAGGATGGCACTTCTAAACATCTTGGTAACTTGCTAGAAATGATGTACCAGGAGCCAGCACGATGGTCCTACACATTCCAGACCCTTTCCTTCATGAGCCGCCTGAAAGTGCAGCTGGAGCCCATCCCAGGGAGACTCCTGCAGGCAGAGAAGTCTGTGCGAGTCTTTGAGAGGTCTGTGTACAGTGACAGGTAAGACACCAAACACGGCCAACCACAGAGGCTATGCTTACAGTGGTGTGGTTTTTCTTTGTGTAGTCTCTGATCTTGGCTCACTAGTCATTGTAAGATGTCTGTGTGGCCAGCTTTTGAGTGTCCTCTCAGAGCTCTGTTAGTTATAGGTGCTTTGCTGCTTGCTTAAAACAGGGTTTCAGCTGTACCCTGGCTGTCCTGGAACTCAGTGTCAACCAGGCTGGCCTTGTTCTCATCGGTGATCCTCCCACCTCTGCTTTCTGGGAATTGGGATTGCATATGTGCCACTATGCCTGTTGTTGTTAAAAAACTACATGAGTCAAGCAGGGCAGTAATGGCTCATGCCTTTAACCCTCTGTGAGTTCAAGGCCAGCCTGCTCTACAGAGTGAGTTCCAGGACAGCCAAGAGAACCCTGTCTCCAAAGATCATTTAAAAAAAAAAAAAAAAAAAAAAAAAAGGAACAGCTCCCTGGGTCTTGACATTTCCTTATAAAGAAGTGGGCAGTTGGTCATACTTTGTGCCATTTCCTCATCAAAGCTGCTTTCATTAAAGGATAACCTGGTACAAATTCTAATCTCAAGAACATTTATATTCCTTTAAAAATGTTCTCCAGGAGCTAGGAGTGTGAGTCAGTGGTGCTTTTTGTGCCCAGGACATGAGTTGAAGCCCCAGTGCCAAAGGGAGGAAGTATGAATCCTTTATTTGTTTGATCAGTTTAGTTTTTTGGGGGTTTTCTTTTTGTTGTTGTTTTTTGTTTTTTTTGTTTGGTTTGGTTTGGTTTGGTTTTTGGTTTTTCAAGACAGGATTTCTCTGTGTAGCCCTGGCTGTCCTGGAACTCACTCTGTAGACCAGGCTGGCCTCGAACTCTCGAGCTCAGAAATCCACCTGCCTCTGCCTCCCAAGCGCTGGGATTAAAGGCGTGCGCTACCACCGCCCAGCCTAGAACTTTTCAATTCTTGTCACTTTCAGTGAGCTTTAGCTAAAACATTCTAGTCTGGGCAAGTTCACTTTTGAAGTTTGCAAATTAGCTTCTTTATGGTCTAGGAAAAACAGTTCAGATGGCTTAGAGCTGCTGGCTACTGAGTGCCAGTCACCGTCCTGAGCAGCTCGAAAGTGTGACCTGCAGTCATCTCTGCCATTCATTGAGAGGCAGGTATCCCAAGGCAACATGGGCTGTGGAAGCTGCAACTAGGGTCGGACTCTGCAGAGTCATTTTAAAAGTCACTCTCTTAAAAGTGACACTGCTTTGCAGTTTGCACGTCCCTGAGCCAGTCACCCAGGAATATGTTTCATTTCTCAGAAGTGGCTAGTTGCTGATCGTTGCCTTAGAGACTGGAGTCATTGCTGTGGATGCAAATTGTGTTTAATATCAAGCTTTAAAAGCAGAATCGACCCTTTTGAAACCATGGTTTATACATCTCTGGTTTCTCAATGTACCAGATCCTCCTTTCCTGAGAAGTAAGCAAAGAGGGAAGTTACTTTGGTATTCAGCATCAGCCCTGTTTGATCTGATTGGAAGCTCAGCAGAGGAAGCTAGGTTCCTGTGTGCTCTGGAGGGGAGGTCGCTCTCTCGGTCCTACTAAACTCAGCTCCAGAGCTGACACCACAGGAAGATCACTCCCTTGCTTCTCAGCTACAAATCAGGATAGCTCAATAGCTGAAGACTCAGCAGCCCTCACTCTGAAATGCAGTATGGAAGAGTGGCTTTACCCTGCATTCTCTTGGGCTTTGTTTGGAGTCTTGCTGTAGTAATGAGGAAATGTCAGAGGTTCAGGTTTCCATGTACTTGCCATGTGTCTTGGCCAGTTTCCCTTTCTAGAGCCCCTGTCCTTGCCGTGCGCTGCTCCGTGTGTAGGCTGTAGCATGGCCTGTGTAGGTGGTATTTGTCACTACAAGGCTGGGAGCTGTAGACTGAAAATTCAGATTTCCAGGGCTGGAAAGACGGCCCAGCAGTTAAGAGCATTTGCTTCTCTTCTAGGGGAGCCAAAGATAATTCCCAACACCCACATCAAATGGCTCACAGCTGCCTGTAAGTCTAGCCCAGAGGATCCAGAGCCCTCTTCTGGCCTCCACAAGCACCCACATGGAAACATACATACACACACACACACACACACACACACACACACACACACAAATAATAGAAATAAAATTTGTAAACTCTTTATTGATTCTCTGTGAGGTTCACATCATGCACCCCAGTCCCGCTCGTCTCCCCGTCCCATGTTATCTGCCCTCCATACTTTCAAACTCTCCTCCTAAAAGAAAATAAACACACAAACAAAAAAATAAACAAAACAGCTATAGTGTGTCACAGTGTGTCCCCCAGTGTACCTCTCTGTCCACACATCTTGTAAATGTTCATTGCAATGAGTCATTGGTCTGGTTCGAGGTCTCTGGCTTCTATCACACCATCAATATTGGATCCTCAGGGGCGACTCCTGGTTATCCTGTTGCTGCCCTGTGTCATGGCGCGACCCTGCAGGCTTGGGTTGGTAGGACCAGCCCTTTCATGCACTCCAACAGATAATGGGGTGGGCCAACTCAAATCCCCAGATCTGGGCATAGCTGGTAACTGAGCAGGTCAGCCTGCTGGCCCTCCCACGTCTGCACCTCCAGGGTGAACTCTCCAGCCCTGCTCAGGCTAGGCCATCATCAGCCTGTGGCAGGGTCAGCTCTCCTACTGTCCTGCCCTCCCCCACACCTCCAGAGCCAGCTCCACTGTGCTGCCCAGTTGAGCTTGGGGCCTACTCTCCCAAGTGCTGCAGCTGGTGAGGGCCTGGGACAGCTGTCCAGCTCACACCCATCAGGGCCAGCTCTCCTGTGTTGCTCAGGCAAGCTGCAGGGCCAGCTGTCTCGCTCTCATGACCTTGAGGCCAGCTCTCCCAACTGCTGCAGGGGTCAAGGGGCAAGGGGCAGAGGAGATAGGGATTTTTTTTGGGGGGGTGATATTTTTAAAATCAGATTATGTTTAAGTGCTGATAGGAGCTAGAATGGTTAAGTAGTTTGGATAAGCAGGAAACAAGCCTGTTACTGATTTTTCTACTTTTCTCCCGCTCCTGACTTTCTTCCCACTTCCCATTCTTCCTCCACTCCAACCTCCCCCTCAACAATTCCAACCAGGTATATCTTTGCAAAGAATCTGTTTGAGAATGGCTCCCTGAGTGATGTCGAGTGGCACATCTATCAGGACTGGCACGCCTTTCTCCTGCAGGAGTTTGCAGACCGGCTTTTGTTACATGGCTTCATCTATCTCCAGGCTTCTCCCCAGGTAACTCTGAGCCTACAACCTTAGGTTTCACTGTGTGAAACTGGGAACGCTGCCACCGAGAGGTGATGTTGGCGCATGCCTTAATCCCAGCATGAAGCAGGCGGGTGTTGGTGAGTTAAGGAAGGGCCAGCACTACCCAGAGAAACCCTCTCTCAAAAAAATAAAAATAAATAAAATTTTTAAAATCCACACTTAATGTCTATATTGTTTGGGGTTTTGTTTTGTTTTAAGAACTTCAGGGGCTGGGCGGTGGTGGCGCACGCCTTTTATCCCAGCACTTGGGAGACAGAGGCAGGTGGATTTCTGAGTTTGACTGAGTTTGAGGCCAGCCTGGTCTACAGAGTGAGTTCTAGGACAGCCAGGGCTACACAGAGAAACTCTGTCTCGAAAAACCAAAAAAAAAAAAAAAAAAGAACTAAAGAAAACATAAGAGATGACGTCCTGCAAGCTTCTGGTTTCTTGGTTGGAGAAGTTAGTTTCTGGCCATCCCCCAGCATAGAGAGTAGTCTACACCAGTACTCCAGTATTGACTACCCATCTCCCGTGGTCTTCTGCAGCTGCAGCTGTGGCAGCATGCTCACACAGTTGCCTGTGTATAGAAGTAACCCTGTGGTAATGGAAAGAGCTAGAACAAACTTCGTTGTTTTTATAGTTCCTGCAGGTCTGCAGGTCGGACGCTCAGATCTGCAGCCACCTGGCCTATGCAGTTTCCTTCCTGTGTCGGGTCAGCTGAGGCTTCAGTGGTACCTTTTGTTTTCTGTCTAGGATATGGGGAAAGAAGGAATGTTTTCTCCCCTTATCCTAAATTGTTGCCCACAGTTTGGTCCTTGAGAAGTCCCTTAGGCAAGCAAACTATAGAAGTGCCCTCTGCCTCTGATTCTGTAACTTGAACTTGGGAGCCAGTTTAGCCCATGGGATGATGTCATGACAGGAGACCTCTGGAGACAGCATTGGCCCTTGGCTCCTACTGACTGGACCTTGGCTGGACCCTGGAAAGCTTTCCACTGAAGGGGGTCTTCATCTGTAAAGTAGATTTCTTGAAAGACTTGCAGGGCAGGATTCCCAGTCAAGGCAAAGCAGGTTTTGAGAGATACTGCTGTCAACTTTTGAGAGACAATTTGCAAATATGATCAGATGCCAGGTACGCCCATTGTTGCAGAAAGCAAGCCAGCTGTCTGCAGGCTGGGGCTGAGCTTGTGGACAGAAGGGAGCCTGGGGGCACACTGAGCGGAGTCAGAGAACAAGTAAGAAAGTTCCTGTCATGCCATATTTCATGGCCCCCATAGAAAGGACCAGAAGGAAGGGGCAGCCAGGAGAGGGACTTCTGAGTGCAGCTGGAACTGGATTTGTGTATTCTTGCCTTTTTGACCTTTTTTAAGGGTTTTTTTTTTAAGTCGGGCGTGGCTCACACCTTTAATCTCAGCACTTGGGAGGCAGAGGCAGGCGGATTTCTGAGTTGACTGAGTTTGAGGCTAGCCTGGTCTACAGAGTGAGTTCCAGGACAGCCAGGGCTACACAGAGAAACCCTGTCTCGAAGGAAAAAAAAAAAGGTTTTTTTGAGACATGGTCTCACAATGTAGCTCTGGCTGTTCTGGACTGGCCTCAGATTCACAGACTCACAGACTATGTCTGCCTCTGCCTCCTAGGTGCTAGGGTTAAGAGTGTGCCCCACCACACCTGGCTGCATTTACTTATTTATTTATTTATTTATTTACTTTCTTATTTACTTATTTATTCTTCTTTTTATATTTATTTATTTTATGTCTATAAGTACCCTGTACTCATAAGAGGACAATCAGATCCCATTATAGATAGTTGTGAGCCACCATGTGGTTGCCAGGATTTGAACTCAGGACCTCTGAAAGCAATTGGTGTTCTTAACTGCTGAGCCATCTTTCCAACCCCACATTTTTTTTCTATTATGACGTTTACTCCTCCTCTTCTAGCAATTCCTCTTCATCTTTGTGTGTGTGTGTGTGTGTGTGTGTGTGTGTGTGTGTGACAGAGACAGAGAGAGACAGAGAAGAGACAGAGAGAGTCAACTTCACTTCTCTCTTTCCATTCTCCCATGGATTCCAGGGCTGGATCTTAAGTCACCAATCCTTCTTTTCTAGTACAGGTTACCTGCTGAGCCATCTTGCCAAACCCATCAGGGGAGCACTTGGATTATAATGAAAAAGGTAGATCACAGTGGGGAGTAAGAGAGTCTAGATGAAGTTTCAGGTCCAAATAAAATTGAACTAAATATTGGAAAGAGTTAAGGGCTGAGAAGAGTCTTCTGTGAACTGAAGTGGTTTGGCCAGCTGAGGCACATTGACCAATTGCTTTCAGTGGTCTTTCTTGCTAAGGAGGAATAGAGGCACATTGTAAAGGCTGGTGACTTTACAGGTAGAAAATAGTCCCTGAGTTGTACAGAGGAGCCTGCTCCCACAGAGGATGGCAGGATGTGGCTGAGGCAGGTTTCTAGGGGAGGGGAGGTCTCTCCAGCTGTGAGGTGCTGTGGAATAGGACAGAGTGGAGCTGTAGGCCGAGTTAGAGACAGCATTAGATTTCCCTTGGGATTCATAAGGTGGCTGGACTTAGAGTAGTAGGGGTTGAAGGCTGTGGCCAGGAGAAGGAAGACTGTTGACCTAATCTATTCTGAGAGATACAGAACAGGGTGGCTTTCTCAGGGCCAGGCCACCATTGCTGGGAGGAGCAGAGGGGCCAGTGGCCTGAGTCCTTCCTGGAGTAGGATAGAGCTGCTTCGCTTTTTGATTCTGTGGTATGGAGGTTGGACCCAGACCCTGGGATCCATAAAACAAGCAAGTCTCCCTTACCTTCCTTCTTAATGTCCATTGAGGGGCCTGTATGGAGTGCCAGGGTGGTGGTGGTTATAGTGATTGTCATTGGGGGCTGCTTTGTCCCTTAGAAGAGACCAGTTGAAGTATTTCATCTCATAATGAGACTTTTTGGGACTAGTTTGAGATTTTAGTGCTGTTTGGATGGTGTTAGATAAAGGAACCCAGGAATGCCAGAGGATGAGCAGGACACAAATTCAAGCCAGCACCCAGCACAACACAGACGCCTGCCAGACACTGGCTTTAGAGTCTGAGATGGGCTCCAGGCCCATCTACCTATCCTCCCCTTAAATTCAAGGAAGCTGGCAATCACAGTAGTGACAATTGGAGGAGAAATGGCTGGGCTTGTATCCCCTTACCCCTTGGGGTCAAGAAGAGGAAGTGTGGCTGGCCGCGAGCCTCAGGATGCCCATCCCTGTCTGCGACAGTGAAGCTGGGACAGAGTACTCAGGGACTGCGTGGGAATAAGTGTCACCTGCGCTTGAAGCTAGAGGGCGTAGTCAGCAGAGCCTTTGACAGTCACAGCCGGGCAGGTTGGGAAGCGTGGCCACAGGGTCCCTGCCACTTCAGTCTGGTGTGTGCTCCCATGTGCACTGGAAATGACGTGGGGCCAGGATAAATCACTCAGTAAAGAGAGAATTATGCCAAATATTCAAAGTAGGACTTGGCCTAGACTTTAGAGGAAAGAAAAGTTTGTTCAGTTTAGCAAATTAATAATAAAAAAGGAAATGCTAACTGAGTTTAATAGATCCAGGCTGGTGTCAATGGCTGTCTGTAGTCAATGGGCGGTAATTATAAATAGCTTTTGCAAGAATTGTTCTGTCCTTGTGTGTATTTGAAAATATGGTTATATTTTTTTAAATATTTATTTCAATTCAGAAGACATTTTTCTCTCAGAGTAAAAATTAAGTAACTTAGCTGAAGCTGCCTGCTTGTGGGAATGTAGCCTCTGAGGAGGCAATTGGGCAGTTCTAGTAGGAAGAGCTCATGCCTTTTGCCCTGTTAATTCTGGTGCTTAGAGTTGAGTCCATAGATACGCTGGCACACAGACAGACTGTTCTGTTACATGCACCACTGTTTGTAGTAGCCAAGCATTGGAGATGACCCGAGTGCTTGTTAGAGGGGCCTGGCTGAACATACTATGCTATAAAATAGAGTGCTGTACTGTGACAAGGTCTCATCACTTCATAGCCTAGCCGGCCTGGAACTCACTAGAAGGATTCAGATTTCAGCCACCCAGTGCTAGATTTCTAAGTGTAAGCCATGCTAAGTGAGAACAGTGAATCACTGTTTAAGTGAGAGTCAAACCCTCGGGAGGCAGACAGGTGCAGGTAGATTTCTGAGTTCGAGGCTAGCCTGGTCTACAGAGTGAGTTCCAGGACAGCCCGGGGAGAGGGGGAGGGAGGGAGGGAGGGAGGGAGGGAGGGAGGGAGAGAGAGAGAGAGAGAGAGAGAGAGAGAGAGAGAGAGAGAGAGAGAATATGAATATGTCACAGAGACAGAACATCAAACCCTAAGTACAGAATATGCCGTGGAGTCTTGTCTCCGTTCTCAGAAGATTGAGTCAAGAATGCATATGTGCATAGACTGTCCCAGTGCCACTGAGAGCACAGTCCCAGTGCTTTGACTGAGGAGAACTGAGTAGCAGAAGTCAGGAGGATAGGGAACACATAAGCTACAGAGCTCCAGGTCAGCCTGGAGCACACCTAGAACTACCTCAAAAAATAAAGTCAAAGAAGATAGAACTCGACAAGCAGGCTGGGGAAGGAGGGTGCTAAAAAGAATTTGTTTGCGTAGTTTCATTTCCTTAGGAAAGATGGGAGTGGGGGGGGGGGGCCCCAAACACAGGGGTTAACCCCACCCACACTCTGAGGACAGTTGACATTGAATAAGGAAGTATTTGACCAGGCAGAAAGAGGAACAAGGGCAATTCAGGCAAAACAAACATTTGGAGCGGAGGTTCTGAAGTGTGAAGGAGCTTGGCTTGTCCCACAGGAAGGAGGCCAAATCTGGCTGAAGCCGGGAGCAAGGCAGGGACTAAGGAAGCTGAGGACAAGTACTGTGGCCTTATGTGCTGTGGGAAGGAATTGCAGTTCTCAGAGGCAGAGGCCCTCAGACCTGCAGGTGGAGGCAGAGTGAAACTCTGCAAAGGGGCGGGGAGAGAGGCCTTAGTGTCAAGACTCAGATTCCACTTCATTTTGTGTTACCTTTGACTTATGCAGATGTTTCGTCTACTCTAGAGTGAGTGCTTAATCTAGAGATGTTTCAAATTGCTTGCCACTTTGTAAGTAGAATGGTACTCACAAGCCAGGCACAGTGGTGCATGCCTATAACCCTACCACCTGGAAAGCTGAGGCAGGAGGATGGCAAGTTCATAACTTCTTGAAGTCTTTGGTTATACCTGTAGCTGGTAAAGACCCTGTGGAGCAAAGTATTTTAAGCAGGGGCACAAGAACCATAGAAGACTGGAGTGAGGGGCAAACTGGAAGGGCAGAATGACTTTTGGCAATCCTAATTAATGTGCCTTACCTCAGAGCAGTCTCAGCTGCCTTCGGGTGGGTGGAGGATGGAGAAAAGGGAGCCCACCCAAACTGCTTGCCACAAACGTGATAGCTGACTGGCTCTAAGGCCCGTGCTCTCTCCGTGCACTTCTTCACCTCCAGGAGACAGGAAGAAGCAGACTCTTGAAGTGTCCAGATGAAAGGCATGAGTGCCAAGGCAGAGGTGAGAGAACAGGGCCAGCTAGAGAGAGTGGGATCTCCTGGTTTCTTGATGTGCTCGGGGAGAAGAGAAAGAAGGGTAGTTTCCAGCTCCCAGTGTGGCTGGCTGGGTGGATGGTGTTCGCTTTTAACCAGTTGAAGCTACTCCAAGGAAGAGCAGTCTGAGGCAGGAGTAGACAACACAGTACCCATGCCCTGAGCAAAAAAACAAGGCAGCAGATGCAGAGTCATGGGCTGTGGTACCAAAGAGGACATGCAGACATTTTGTGGGTTGTTTGGCCCTGTAAGACTGAAATGTAACTGCAGGGGGATTGTCTTTTAGGTTTGTATGGAGAGGCTGTACCAGAGGGGCAGAGAAGAAGAGAAAGGCATTGAACTGGCCTATCTTAAACAGCTGCATGGTCAGCACGAAGACTGGTTTATTAACAAGACTACCAAGTAAGTATGTAACAGACAGACGAGAGCCTCTGCCACCGTGCTGAGCACAGCCTTAGCTCTCGGTGGAGCTGCAAGGATGCTGGATGCTGGACATGCCCAGCATCTCTCGGCGAGATGGCACATGGAGTAGAATCCATTGGTCCCAAGGGGCAACTGTTGGATTCTCTCTCCCTTCTTTCCATCCTTCTTTTCTTTTCTCTAGATTGTACCTTGTGATGAATGCTTGTCCTAATTGGCTCAGGATGGAGGACTGGAGTTGTTTAGAAAATGTCCGTTTTGGTTGACATTTTTAGTGTCCTCTGTCTGGCTTGGGTTGCTCAGGCCAGTGTTTGAATGCTGACTTCAGCAGCAGTCTGAAGACTAGAGAACCGCCTCAGCCTTCTACTCCACAGGCAGCTTTAGTTTTGAGCCTCTGGATGGGTCTGGAGGAAAGTGAGTGGCATGACCCCAGCATCTCTCTCTTGCTGCTCCAGGCTCCACTTTGAAGCTCTGCAGCATGTGCCAGTGCTGGTGCTGAATGTCAGCGAAGATTTCTCTGAAAATGCCGCCAAGCAAGAGGAGCTCCTGGGACAGGTGAGCAGAGCTCGTCTCCCGGCCTCTGCCTCAGACTCTGTTGCTTTGTGCTTCAAATTGCCTTTCACACTCCAAAACCCTGAGAGCGTAGGCAAATTACAAATAAAACCCCAGCTCTAAAGTGCATGGGACTAGGAAGTATCAGTCAGTTAGGTGACTGCCTCCTGTAAGGTGTTCTAAAGTGGGGGACAGGAGACAGGTGGGTTCTGTTCCCAGCCACCACTCCCTGCTGTCTGACCCTGGGTAGCTTGTGTTTCCTCGAGTTATAAATGCTCATGAGACTGGAGACATATAGACTGAGGGAAGGACTGAGACTCCAGAGTAACGTTAGCTCTTCTTCTCCTGCAGGTCAACACCTTTATAAGGAACCTGTAATCTATGAGTAGACATCTTGACTGTGGTCTGGGCTCGTCCCGTTATGCACATCCCCTTGCCCCTTGACCCCTTACGCATCCCCACACTTGGGTGTGTGCTGTCTTCATACTGCCATTGTCTTTTTTTTTTTCTTTTTTTAATCTCAAGCACTTTGAAAATAAAGCTGACTTTGCTATTTTTCTAATCCAGTTGGTCATTTATTTCAGGACTATTGTGCCTGTTCTCTATCCATATTAGATACCAATTTTCACCTAAGAAAAGTCTTAGCCTTTCTTCACCAGCATTCCTGTGTGATCAGGTGTCCTTTTGATAGTTCAGGGCAGGACTATCTTAGAGCTGCCAGCCAGGCCCTGCCTTGCATGAAGTTTGTGTGCCCAGAATGGAGAAATGAGTACACACCCCAGCTGCTTCTTTAGTGCTTCATATCCACTGCCCCTGATGCTGAGGAGGGATGAGGGGCTTATCCCAGTCCTGCAGCTAAAGAGACAGAATATGGGGAGAGCGGCCTCTGACATTTAGGGTTGGCTGTCCTGGTCTTCTGCTTACCTCAGAGCCTTAGCAGTGAGATTCAGACAGCAGGAAGGAGAGATGCTCTCAGCAGGGAAAACAGAGTGACTTGGTGCAGCTAAAGTGCTCCACAGCAAGAAACCCAAGTCAAGACTACAAGAGACCTCAGCCCTCTACAGTCCTGCAGGCACACAAGACAGTAATGAGTCAGGACTTACCATCCTTTATGCTTTGAGAAAGTGTTGGATTCTTTTTTCTTTTTTTTTTTCTTTTTTTTTTTGAGACAGGGTTTCTCTCTATAGCCCTGGTTGTCGTGTCGTGGAACTCACTCTGTAGACCAGGCTAGAGTGTTGGACTCTTTACTAACAAATACATGAGGTTTTCAACAACACACTTAACAGTTTCTTTTTTTTTTTTTCTTTTTTAGGTTTTTCAAGACAGGGTTTCTCTGTGTAGCCCTGGCTGTCCTGGAACTCACTCGGTAGACCAGGCTGGCCTCAAACTCAGAAATCCGCCTGCCTCTGCCTCCCAAGTACTGGGATTAAAGGCGTGCGCCACCACCACCCGGCTTTTTTTTTTTTTTAACAGTTTATCACATTAAAAAAAAATAAAAATGTCCGGGCGGTGGTGGTGCACACCTTTAATCCCAGCACTTGGGAGGCAGAGGCGGGTGGATTTCTGAGTTCGAGGCCAGCCTGGTCTACAGAGTGAGTGAGTAGCCAGAGCTACACAGAGACACCCTGTCTTGAAAAAACCCAAAAAAATAAAATAAAGTAAAAAAATAAAAATGTTTCTTTTTTGTTGCTGGAGTTAACACCATGACCAAAAACAACTTTGAGGTGGTTCATTTTAGCTTACTGGTTACAGCCCATCATGGAGGGAAGTCAAGGTTGGAGCTTAAAGCAGAAACCATGGGAGGAGTGCTGCTTACTGGCTTGCTTGGGAGTTCATGGTCCATTACTTTCTTACACAGCACAGACTCACAGTGACCTGGGTCAACCTATATCAATCAGGAATCAAAAAGCTTCATACATGTGCCCATAGGTCAATCTGAAGACAATTGCTTAGTTGAGATTCCGTTTTCAAGGTTTCTCTGGGTTTGTGTCAACTTGACAGTGAAAGCTATGTCATACAGCAAACTATTTCATCCAGTAATATGTACAAGTCAGACTTTTCTTTGTGTAATCATAAGGTTGTATATCCACAGCAAATTCCAGAGCATTCCTTCAGAAGAAAGCCTATACCCTGTTTTCTCTTAATTGTCCCTGCCTGCAGCCCTAGGCTCCCAGCATGTCCTGTCTGTAGAGTGATGGTGAGTCTCTGTGACTAGATTCTCCATGTGTAGTCTCTGTGACTCACCTCTGTTACTCAGCATCGTGTTCAGAGGTTCAACCAGATCGCAGCGTGCGTCCACGCTTCCTTCTTATGACTAAGCAACAATTTATTTCATTGCGGTGACACACTTTGTTTATCCATTCAAGGGAATCTGCCACTGTCACTGTTGCCAGCTTCATGCCCATAGAGTGCTGCCTCACTGTGCCTGTGACAGCATGCCATCACTCCCTGTGCCTGTGACAGCATGCCATCCCTGTGCCTGTGACAGCATGCCATCACTGTGCCTGTGACAGCATGCCTTAGAAGGCCGATGATGCCAGATATCCTTTGTGGTTCATGGCCATCTGAGTCTCTACTTAAGAAAGTGCCTATTCACACAGTTTGCCTTCTCACTTGAATGATTTAGCCTCTTAATGACTTATAAGAGTCCTTTTGGTAGTTGGGATATATGTTTCTTATCAGAGAAATGCATGACTTAAGATTAGTTCTCATTCTGTTGCCTTTTTTGTCTTGTTTTTTTAAGATATTTTTATTTTTAATGATGTGTATGTATTCATGTGTGTCTGGGATAGGGGTATATATACAGATACCTATTGATGCCAGTAGAGGGCGTCATATCTCTGGAGCTGGGGGTTAGAGGTGGTTGTAAGTCACCTGACATGGTGCTGGGACCCAGACTCCAGTGCTCTGTTAGAGCAGGAAGAGCTCTTAAGTACTGAGCTGTTTTTCCAGCTCCCCCACCCCCATTTGAGACAGGTTCTCAGGGGGTCCAGGCTGACTGTGAACTGTGTAGCAGGGGGTAGCCTTGAACTTTTGTTCCTTTTGCCTTAGCCTCATGAGTACTGGTGTTGCAGTTTTTGGTAAAGTCTACTGAGGCACACAGCCTTGTGCATTGATGAAGCCCACTTTTTATTTTTGTCACTTAGGCTTTTGTGGTTACAGCCAAACAGCAGAGTAGCTCTCAGAGTTAAGTAACAGATTAGCTCATAAAAATAGCAGCGCTTTGCAGATTGTGATGTGGTGAAGCACAGGCCTAGAACCCGTGTTTCTAATGTGGATCACAGTTGTGAAAGTTCTCAGACAACAGAAGGGAAAAGGAAATAGCTTTGGGGAAGGAAGGCTGTTCTATGCAAATGCCACAGTCCCTGGGAAAACAAGCAGGAAATCACCTGCCTCAGGTAAGGACTACCCTGCCCTTTGGGCTCACTTTGCCTTTGGGCTGTCCTCTTTGCTGGGATTCTCCCACCACTCAGCGGTCCTCACTTTCTGCCTGCTGGCCTGACTCAGTTTTGATCCCTCAGTTGATGAAGTGTTTGTGTCCCTTGCTCTCTCTGTCCATGGCTCACTTGTCTGAGTGATCGTGTATTTGTTTTTTATTGTTGCCATAAACTCACATTGACACATAGACATGAATATTTTTAAATATATACTTACTTTAAAGTGTTGCCTCCTACAACCAGTCTCCTCACCCATGAAGAAGCCTCTGCTGTGGTTTACTGAGTGTACTACTGTCCTGCTAACAAAATGTGTACTTTCCTCATTTCCTGCATGTGCCTCGGCCATTGAAGGATTAGCCAGTGTCCTTTACTGCAAACAGAAGCACCGTACTGTAAGGTTTAAGTTTCAGAGTTCAGTGTTCACGAGGACCCAGAATATCTGCAAAGAGAGTGGTCTCCTTCTGTCTAGTGAGACTGTGGGAGAAAGACTCCTATCAAGCAGAGTCTGTTCCCCCCAAACAGGAAGGGGGTTTCATCCACTGCTTCTCCACAGGAATGGCAAATAGGCTTAACAGGTAGATGAGCTAAAGTGACTCTGTGTGTGTGTGTGTGTGTGTGTGTGTGTGTGTGTGTGTGTGTGTGTGTGTGTGTCTGTGTGTCTGTGCTGTGTGTTGAGTCAAGAGCTTACTACATAGCCCAGGCAGGCTCCAAACTTGAGATCCGGCTACCCTAGCTTCCAAAGGTGCTTCCTTCACAGGTATGTGTCACAGAGGGTCTTACCCTAAATGCTGGCATGATGCCCATTTCTTTCAAGTGCTGGGCCTATATGTATGAACCACCGTGCCCTGGCCTTGGGTGACATTTGTACATTTGGTTGCTTTGGCTTAGTTAGAGCTATATACACATTGTTCTTATGTGCTTCACTAGGACTAAAATGAATTAAGCTCATGTGCATATCCTACAGAGCAACTGTGAGGAAGGACAGCATGGGTATGTCCTACTCCCAAGCTGGGGTTTGTCTGTAAGCAAGAGAGTGCTAGGTGGCTGAGAACAGCTTGCATACACTGTCAGTTGTCAGTCATCCCTCTGGCCATTCCAGCTGGGAAACTTGGAGCCTCTGCCCCTCCTCTCAGTCACCCCACCATCCAGGCAGTCATCTGCCACTTCCCACTTTCCTGCTTCTCGTGTCGATCTGCTCTCCTGAACCTATATTCCCACCTAGACCGTCCCCTTCTGTGATGTTCAAACCCCAATTTCATAGGGCAAACTGCACAGATCTCAAACACAGCTGACCTTTTCAGGACCTCCAGAACATGTCTCTGGGCTGAGGGTGTCTGAGCAGGTTCTCAGTCATCAAAGGCCTCGTGTCCTCCTGTGTGCCTGCCGCTTGGGTTGCAGTGGCAGCTGTCACTCACTCCCCTGGGATCCCCCGACACCTCCAAGCCCACCCTCACCAGAGCCTTGGTCCCTCCCATCACAGCTGGCTCAGGTGTCCCTCTGTGTTCCTATCAGATACATTTATCTTACCGTTGCATTAAAACCTCTCTGATCACACCTTTGTATACAACATATCACAGACATTCATCGTTTACTTCATTCTGTGTGTGCAGGTGTTTTTGCCTGCATGGATATATCTGTGCACCAAGTGAGTGCCCTTGCAGGCCAGAAGAGGGTTAGACCTCCACCTAGGACTAGTGTTACAGACAGCTGTGAGCTCCATGTAGCTGCCAGGTTTGGAACTTCGATCCTCTTGAAGACTAGCACGGGCTCTTAGCCATCTTGCCAGCCACCAAAAGACTGTTTTTTGTTGTTTGTTTGTTTGCTTGCTTGCTTGCTTGTTTGTTTGTCTTTTAAATTATATTAAAGGCAGGTTTATCAGGAAGCTGCTCTGGGGTAGGCAAGTTCATTAGCCCCAAGGACAGAGGCCAGGAAAGTTGCCATGGGAAAAGGGGGGGAGGGGAAAGAGAGAGAGAGAGAAGAGAGAAAAGGGGGCAAGAGCACTGAGCACTGAGAGCCAAGAGAGGAGAAGAGAGCTTTTGTTTTGTTTTTTGTTTTCTTGTTTTTGTTTTGGAGACCTGGCTGGCCTTGAACTCAAAAAGATCTGCCTTCTGCCAAGATTGCTGGATTAGGCATGAGCCCCAGTGCTTATAGCACACAGAAGTGACTAATTCAGGAAGCACTGCACAAAGGGAAAGAAGGAAGGAAAGGAAAAAAGGAAGTAGGTGAGCATGAGACGGCCTCTGTAGTAAACACAGAGTGTCCTCTAGCTCTTGCCCCTTTATGCTGACAGCAGCATGCTATGGGCCTGCTTCCCCAAGGCTGTGAGCACACCCTAGGTCCGAGCGCATAATTGAGATCCTTTGAGCACACGGCAGTCATAGAAAATGGACAGAAGTGAACGCTCTGGGAATTAGGGATGAAGCTGAGTTGATAGGTGCTTGCCCAGCACTCACACGCACAGGGTCCTCGGTCTGATCCCTGCATGGAGTACTGCCGGGTGTGGTAGAGCGTGTCTGTAGTCCCAGAACTCAGGAGGTGGAGGCTGGACGATCAGTCCAAGGTCATCCTTAGCCATGTATTGAGTTGGTGATCAGCCTGGGCTACTCATATAGATGCTGTCTCAAAAAAGAACGGAGGTGAAGAGAATGGTAGGGAAAGGGATGGACTTTGGGATTCTACTTCTACACACCCTCAGCCCCAACTGACCCTAAGGAGCAGCTTCAGAATATGAAGTGCCTCATGAGGAGGGGACTGCAGGGATGGGAACAGCCTGGGCCCTGACTGGAGAAACACAGCAGCAAGGCAGTGCTGCCCAGCACTAAATTCTTTTATATGAGAAAGGTATAAGTCACCATTGTCTAGAACCAGACCATCCTGTACAACCAAGCTGGTATGTCTTTGGGGTGGTAATGCAGTATTCTCTCTTGTCTGGTTTAGAGCCCTACCTGCAGTACATGTGGATGTCAGGTTACCTGCATCTGAGAATCTCCAGCAAATGTTACCCCAGCAAGGAATCTGCACATGGTAGAAGCTGGCATGTGAGAAACCAGGCACAGGGGATACCCTTAGACAAGTCCTTGAACTACCCTATTCTAAGCTCCTTGCTAGAAAACCTAAGGATATCCCTGGTGGTGGTGGTGGCAGCAGCGGTGCAGCATGTGCCTTTAATCCAAGCATGGGAGAGGCAGAGACAGGTGGATCTCTGCGAGTTGGAGGCTAGCCTGCTCTATAGTGAGTTTCAGGATAGCCAGGGCTACAAAGAGAACCCCTGACTCAAAAAGCAAAAGCAAAAAGAACTAAGACTATCTCCAGCAGTGGTGGCGGCGGCGGTGCACACCTTTAATCCCAGCACTCAAGAGAGAGAGGCAGGAGGATCTCTGTGAGTTCAAGGTTTGCCTGCTCCATAGAGTGAGTTTCACGACAACTAGGGCTACAAGAAGAAACCCTGTCTCAAAAAAAACAAAGCAAGCAAACAAAAACCTAAGACTATCTTCAAAATCGGTGCTATCTCATGCTCAAATACTGGCTTTGTGAGTGAGGAACTAGTGAGGAACAGACCCGGGAATGATTTAAGCAACATAAACCTGAGTAGAAATCCTGGCTGGGTCTTCAGTCTGGGCTTCTGTTTTCTTAAAGCTGTAGGCAAAGTAGCTTTACAAGGTGGCTCCAGGGATTACAGAAGCCAGACAGCAAATGGAGTTGGGATGTGTGGGTCGGCAGAGTCGGGGAGCTGGATAGTCCTTAGAGAACACATCTATGCAAGCCTTGCAGAGTGATGTGGGGAATGCCTGAGGGTGGTGGCAATGCCATTCCAGGCCAAGAGAGAGAGCAGCATAGGCAAAGCAGGGGGATAAGAAGGGACAATGTGGTGGTCCCGATGGGGCAGATAGCTCATCTCTAAAAGAGAAACACTGCAGGCCCAAATAAGAGTACTCCTTGTATCGCATGGCATTTGAACAAGGTTGTAGCAGGATTTTCAGTGCAAAGGTTGCCAGCCAGTGTGATGGCTCTTTGGGAAAAGGTGCTTGCCAACAAACCTGATGACCTGAGTTCGATTCCCAGGACCCATAATAAAAAAGGAGAGAATCGCCCTCTGCAAATTATCTTCTGACCTTCATTTTTCCACCCCACCCCCAATTCATGAGAAAGAGTGAGCACATAAGATAAATAAACTCTTTTTTTTTTTTTTAAAGAGTTGGGAGGCTGGAGAGATGGCTCAGAGGTTAATGCACTAGTTGCTCTTACAGACGACCCAGGTTCAGATCCCAGCATCTATATAGTGGCTTACAACTACTTGCAAGTCCAGTTCTAATGGATCAGATACTTGCTTCTGATATCAGAGAGGACTGTACTGTATACATATCACGCAAAATGCATACATATAGGCCTATGCACATACCTATACCACATGCACATAAAATAAATCTAAAAATAGAGAAAGATAAAACAAGACTTGGCCTGCAGGTTTGCATTATACAGCGTGAAAAGGGCAGGGAGACCATGAAGCTGGAAAAAAGGGCAATTCTGATGGTTTTGTGAGTGCTTCAGAAAGGAGAAACCAGGGCTGGCTGGTTATCCACAGCTGCTCCTTGTCTGCCCCCACCCCCACCCCGGCTGCACTGTGTATGCTGTGTCTGAGGCCAGAGCAGGCGACTTGGTCTAGAAGGAGCCTGTGAGGTGCCCGGGTCTACCTCACAGAGGCATGGATATTGGACTTGCTCAGAAGGTGGAGGGCTGGGCGAAGAGGCCGACATTCACTGCAGCTTCCTTCCCGCCTGGTGGCTGGCTGGGTGCCCTGAGCATGCCCTCAGATGACCTGTGTGCTGGGACTGGGTCCATGTCCAGGAGCAATTGGGTTTAGGCTGAGTTTTAGTGTGTGTGTGTGTGTGTGTGTGTGTGTGTGTGTGTGTGTGTGTGTGTTTTAAAGCTGGGACTCTGCTGCTCTGAAAGACTTTCTGTTTCATCTGTAGGCCCTTGCTTCCCCTAGTGTGTGCCTGCAGGGAATCTAGCCTAGCTCTGTGCCTCTTCTCAGTTCAGACATTAAGGTTAGTAGACACACAAAGAAGCAAAGACCAGGAGGTGGTTCATAAGGGGTTTTCCCCAATGGGGTTGGAGACGTGGCTCAGAAGTTAAAAACACTTTTTGCTCTTGCAGAGGACCTGGACCTGATTCTCAGCACACACACACACACACAGTGGTTCACAGTCTTGCAGAACAGTGGTTCACAATCCCCAGATCCAAAGGATCAGACACTCTTTTGACTCCTTGGGACACCAGGCATGCATGAGGTGCACATAAACACATTTTTAAAAAACATTTTAAACAAGTAAGAGCTTTAAAACCAGAACCATGAAGGGGTCTGATGGTCAGCCAGTGCACTCTATCCTGTGAGCTGTTTAGCTCCAAACACTGAAATGCATGAGGGTGAAGGTGTGGGCACATGGACCTCAGCTCTTTGGCAAGTCTGGTTTAATGCCAGTGACGTGTAGTCTTCCTGTAAGAAGGAGTTATTCAGGTACCATCTTTATTAAGGATCTATGCTTAAATGTTCTATAGGTTATCAACATGAATAATCCATCCTAGAATATCTGCTTTTGTCCAGTGTGTACCTTTGGAATCAATCCAGGCTCAGCCACTAATGGGTAAACAATTGCTACCGTTTTCTTCTTGATCATATGTATAGAAATAGCAAATTTCTAGCTAGCATATTAACTAGATTCATTAGTCCCAAAGAGGTTGCTGTTACCCATAACTCTTTCCAGAGTTCTTTGAAAGCCAGTCTGTGGGCCCCTGTAGAGTCTAGTTGTGTTTACCATTCAACAAAGACATGTCAAGTGGTTGTGTGCTGGGCACTGGAGTCTGATGGGTAGCAGGACACATGAATGTCACAAGTAACATTTTCACTTAAAAAAATATCTTACTTACACTTGACTATACCTTCTCACATGTCTCTCAAAATTATTTTTGAAGGATTTCTAGCCGGGCGGTGGTGGCGCACGCCTTTAATCCCAGCACTTGGGAGGCAGAGGCAGGCGGATTTCTGAGCCTCGAGAGTTCGAGGCTAGCCTGGTCTACAGAGTGAGTTCCAGGACAGCCAGAGCTACTCAGAGAAACCCTGTCTCGAAAATCCAAAAAAAAAAAAAAGAAGGATTTCTAAAATTAAGCTTTCCTTCAAAGCATAGAGAATAAAACGACTGATTGGGAATATTCAGAAAAATGTAACTTAGACAAAAGCAATCTCTAAAGAGGAATTCCTGACACATCTTAAGCTATGGTAAGACACTCTCCCAAGGACATGATTTAGATAAGAATATTTATTTGAAGCCTTGTTTAAAATGCAAAAGCACATTTTCATGAGAACCAGTTTTGGTTCCTGGAAACCAGCCACCTTTCAAAGTAGGAATGACCAAATAGCCTGACCAACCCAGGTCTGTTGGCTCGTGTCCACTGCCATGAGCCCTCTGGCTAGGACTGCCCCAGGCACCCATGTGTGTGACAGTACCTGCCTAAGGAACTCCAAGTTAAATGAAGGTACAAGATTGGCAGAGCTTAAGAAGAAACCCATGTTAGCACGAGTTCCCACATTACTACGGGCATTCCATTGATCAGAGAGAACTGCTGACACCCATATTTCCAGACTCTAACAAGAATATTCTAAATGCTTTCTGTGATGTCAATACCTTATCTGGTTTATGCTGTCCTTGAAACACAGCTCTTGCAGCAGACATTAAACCCTCCCATATTGTAGACACACAGACTGAGGCTCAGTTAGGCAGCTCATTTTAGATGAGCCAGAGACAACCATGTCTGGTTGAGCTGGAAAGCAGCAGACCAAAGAAGGGGCCTACATGCTCATCCCAACTGGCAGTCGCTCCTGGTTTCTAGCCTGGCCGACATGAGAGACTAACCCTTAAGCTCAGAACATGGCTGGATGTAACCAAGAACACCATGGGATGGAGCATTCTAGTCCTTTTGACCAGAATCTGGGGCGGGGACTGTACACTGAGGTTCTGGTGAGTTCCATGTATGAAATCTCAGTCACTCTGTTAGATAAGAATTTGCTTTTTTCTCTTTTCTCTTTTGAGGAACTATTTAAAGGCATTGATGCTCCACTTTTCAGTGTGTGTGTGTGTGTGTGTGTGTGTATGTCTCTGTGTGTGTGTGTCTGTGTGTGTATGCATGTAGTATATGTGCATGTTCATGTGTTCACATGCATGTATATGCACATGTGTACTCATGTGTACATGTGTATAGAGGTCAGAGGTCAGTGTCAGATGACCTCGATCACATTCCATTTTAGTTGTTTTGTTCTATTCATTTAGTTTATGAGACAATGTCTCACTATGTAGCTCTGTCTGGCCTGGAACTCTATATAAACCAGGGTGGCCCCAAATCAGAGACCTGCCTGCCTCTGCCCTACCTCCCAGTCTAGGATCAAAGGCATGGACCACCATACTCACCTTCTTCTTGGTTTTTTTAAAGATTTATTTTTATTTGTGTGTGTGCGCGTGTGTGTGTGCACTTGCACGCATGTGCGTGTATGTCTGTGTCTGTGTAAGATGCCGAGGGTGGGAGTAAATGTAGAGGCCGAAGGACAACACTGAAGAGTTTGCTCTCTCCTTCCACCTTCACGTAGGTCCCAGGGATAGAACTCACGTCACCAGGCGTGTGCAGCAAGCATCTTCACACACTGAGCCATCTCACCGATACCTTTTATGTGTATGATTAAAAGTGACAGACAGGAGTTCGAGGCGCCGCCGCCGCTGCAGCCGCCGGAGCCGAGATGCCTAAAGGAGGTAGAAAGGGAGGCCACAAAGGCCGAGTGAGGCAGTATACAAGCCCTGAGGAGATCGATGCCCAGCTACAGGCGGAGAAGCAGAAGGCCAACGAAGAAGATGAACAAGAAGAAGGTGGAGATGGGGCTTCAGGTGACCCTAAAAAGGAGAAGAAGTCTCTAGACTCAGATGAGAGTGAAGATGAAGATGATGACTACCAGCAAAAGCGAAAAGGTGTGGAAGGGCTCATTGACATTGAGAACCCCAACCGGGTGGCACAGACGACTAAGAAGGTCACACAACTGGATCTGGATGGGCCAAAGGAGCTTTCTAGGAGAGAACGAGAAGAAATAGAGAAGCAGAAAGCAAAAGAGCGCTACATGAAGATGCATTTGGCTGGGAAGACAGAGCAGGCCAAAGCTGATCTCGCCCGGCTGGCAATCATCCGGAAACAGAGGGAGGAAGCAGCAAGAAAGAAGGAAGAAGAGAGGAAAGCAAAAGATGACGCAACTTTGTCAGGAAAACGAATGCAGTCGCTCTCCCTGAATAAGTAAGATGGCCTGTGGGAGGAGATGCCGGGGAACTGGACCGTGCCGCCAGGACCTCTGCCATGTCTCACCCACCCTGTGCCCTGGCGCCACTGCAGCAGCCCCTATGGCCAGGAGCCCCTACGGCCTGGGGCCTCCTCTTCATCTTGGCACAGGAATTGTTCAGGGGATGTGGGGGGTTGGGGGGAGGAGCAGCTGCTATCTTTGAGTCAGAAAGATGCAGGACAGCATTTCATACGTAACCATTTGAATGTTTTTGCTGTTTTTAGAATTTGGAACCCTGGTTGGGGGAGGGGGGACGCCTGGGAAGTGGGGTAAGGAGATTCCGTTTGTCCAGTAGATTGCACGTTAGCGGGGAGGGTAGTGCCAGCAGTCAGCTGCTGTGGGAGTTGATGACAACCTGCCCAGATTGTCTGGGTGCTCACTCAGAGGGGCTGTCCAGGACCCTGTGCCACAAAAGGTCCAAGGTTTGTGCCTGGCCAGTTCCGTCCGACGAGGCCTCTCCTCTCTGCTCCGTCCCCTTCCCACCCACCTGGTCGGGGCTAGTGCCCATTTTTAACCCTACCCATTGATCATTTCAAGAAACCTCTGGTTACTGTGCATCGCCCAGACAAGACATGCTCCTCAAATTCAACTTGTATATTTGGCAAATTAAACAACATTATCATAAAAAAAAAAAAGTGACAGACAGCTCACACAATAAAAATTCAAAGCTTTTCGAAAATATTTTCCTTTTTTTTTTTTAGATTTATTTATTTTATTTATGAGTACACTGTAGCTGTCTTCAGACACACCAGAAGAGGGCATCGAATCTCATTACAGATGGTTGTGAGCCACCATGTGGTTGCTGGGATTTGAACTCAGGACCTCTGGAAGAGTAGTCAGTGCTCTTAACCACTGAGCCCCCATATTTTCCTTTTTAAAAAGCTTTTTTGTTTTGTTTTTTTGGTTGGTTGGTTGTTTGGTTGGTTGGTTATTTGGTTGGTTATTTGGTTGGTTGGGTTTCTGGCCTGGCAGTGTGGTGCACACCTTCCATGAATCCTAGTTCAGCCCATAAGGCAGGCTGTCTCAACTGGTCTTCAGTGTACAACCCAGAGAAATAGGCTCTACTGCCGGTGAAGGAACAGACTTGCCAGTGAGAGCAAGCAGGCCAAGAAAGAACAAGCTTCCTTCTTCCATGGTTGCCAGCGGAATGTTAAAGGTGTATCTTCCAACTTCAAAAGATCTGGATTAGAAGTGTCTTCTCACCTCAAAAGATCCAAATTAAGCTTTTGACCCCAGCACTCAGAGGAATCTGTGAGTTCAAGGCCAACCTGGTCTACAGAGCTAGTTCCAGGGCAGCCAAGGCTATACTATTCAAAGAAAGAAACCCTGCCTTGAAAATGAGAGAGAGAGAGAGAGAGAGAGAGAGAGATTGCTGAGCACGGTGGCACACACCTTTGATCTCAGCACTTGGAAGGCAGAGGCAGGTGGCTGAGTTTGAGGCCAGCCTGTTCTTCAGAGCAAGTTCCAGGACAGCCAGGGGTACACAGAGAAACCCTGTCTCGAAAAACCAAACAAGACAAGACAAGATCCACAGAATCAACCAACCTGGGCTCAACAGGGGCTCACAAAGACTAAACCAACAACCAGTTGAAGACCTCCGCAGAGGGGAGACCCTCACTCAAGTCTCAGAAAGTCTCGACCACCCAGTAATCTGCTCGAGACACCATGTACCGGAGCAATAGCGAGGTTTATTAGAGCGTGACAGCTAGCTGCTGGTCAAATTGTATGCCCACGCAGGAGCTGAATTGACCCAGACAGCCAGTTTGAGAGGGGTTTTTAAGGGGAAAAACCACAAACCAAGGAATGGGGAGGGGGCTCATGGTTGTTAAGGTGGCATAACATAAAAATAGCGGAACATTCCAAAGGAACCCAACCTACACGAGTCAGGGTCATGTGAAAACTTTCTGTACGCTTATCTTTCCTCAAGAATGTGGTCCTGCCCTGTTACTTGGGCCTTGCCCTGTCACTGCGGTTCTCAGCTTGGTTCTACCTGGCTATCTTGCATTCTAGCCAGTTCCTGTAACTAGCCTGTCCACATTCTTAACTTGTTTCATGGCTCGGTTTCTCCATGTCTTTATAAAGAAAGCCTAAAGAATATTTTATATGTCTAAAAAGAATTCTATATACCCAGTGTCTATAATTTTTCACTCTACACAGTGAGCCAGTTTCAGATACACCTAAGCCCTCTGCACATATGTTACAGTTGTGTAGTTTGTCTTCATGTGGGAATCCAAACAGTGGGAGCGGGAACTGTCTCTGACTCTGTTGCCTGCCTGTAGGACCCTTTCCTCTCCCTGGGCTGCCTTTTTCCTCCTTATAGTCTAAGGAGGTCTTACTGCAGCCTGATATGCTATGGCTGGGTGATATACAAGGGAGGCCTGTTTTTCTGAAGAGAAATGGAGGAAGAGTGAATGGGGAAGGGAGAAAGGAGATGAGAGAGGGGGGACTGGGAGAAAAAGAAGGAGGGGAAACTGCAGTCAGTATGCAAAGACAGACAGACAGACAGATAGACAGACAGATGTGTGTGTGTGTGTGTGTGTGTGTGTGTGTGTGTGTGTTTGCATGCTGGCATCTATGTAAACCATAGAAGGATGTCAGAGCCCCTGGAGCTGGAGTTTCAGGTTATTGTGAGCTGTCCAGTGTGAGCGCTAGGAATTGAACTCAGGTTTTCTGCGAAAGCAGCCTGTACTCTAATGGTTGAATGATCTCTATTTCTACATCTTACTAACATTTTTCTTTCCCCAGGTATGCCATTCATGAGATCATAAACTTGTATATACTTCTGGGAAGTGAGTTAAGAATGCTTAGCAATACCTTAAAAATATTTCATATCATCTAAGTGCTTGCACTTCCAAGAAAATGATACATAAAAATCTAGGTACATGATTCCTCATGGAAGATCTATTTATAACCACAAACCCCTAGAAACCCAAATGTTCAATTTTAAAGAACAATGAAAAATGTAAAACAATCATGGAATATGAATGCATTGGACTGTGATACAGTTATTATATTTTATTAAGCACACCTTTATTGGTCCTTAGTGTTTCTTCTCTGGTGTTCTTTTTCTTCCTACCTGTTAGGTATATCGTATGTTTCCTGTCCATTTGTTCGGCAAACCTTTTATCTTTTAATTTAGGCTACTGATATAAAGTAGGATTTGATTGTATACTTAGATATATCACCTACGCAGGTGAATATCCAGCCCATTTTCTTCTGTGGATCTCACGGAATGGGTGCCTGCTTACGTGGAAACAGCTTGTCTGGTTAAGTAAGATTGTATGACTCTGGACAAAGAAACAGTTTATCTCCTTCAGTAACTCAACTGGGAATGATCCAAACAGTGTTACTTTAACAATATACATTCCTTAACCACCGCACAGAATAATGTAAAACCACATCAGTACTCTCCGCCTCTGTAGAGCCAAACATTTGATAAAGCAAACAATATGGCAACAAAGACTGCCCCACCTCTGCGCTAAAATAATGCAACTCTGTTTCTAGTCTAAATTTAAAAATAAGGTGGGGGCTGGGGAGATGGCTCAGTGGGTAAAGTGCTTGCTATCCAAACATGAGGGCCTGAGTCGGGACCCACAGCACCCCTGTGAAAAGCTCAGAGCGGGTGCACCTGGAATTCCTGGCCTGGAGCTCCCAACAGGAGGTTGCCCGGATTTGCCTGGCTAGCTACTCAAGACAATCAGTGAATTCCAGGTTTAGCAAGAGACCCTGTCTTGAGCAGGGTGACTGACTACATGTAGATATACTCTCCAAATAAAGAAATTGTGTTTTATCTGATGTTCGAATTCGCCTGAATGTCTTATATTTTTATTCGCTACATCTGGCAACCCTAATCCTGAAGTTTGTGCCTGTGTTGACATTGGTGCCCACATCCGAGAAGTGCCAGGAAGCCACCTGGCAGCATCATAAAGCAATTTACCTGCTTGCTTCCAGAGAAGGTTCTTGGCCAAGGGTAGCCTCCTTCTTTTGCCCCAGAAGCTTTTTTGAGCCTCCACGGGATTTCCTGTTACAGAAGTGAGCAGAACTTTTCCACCAAACCCTCCAGCCAGGTCAAAGGCTGTGGCTAGGCTTTTTTTTTTTTAAACAAACAAACAAAAAAACAAAACAACGTTTTCCTCCTAGCAGCTATGAAGTTCCTTGAGGGTCTGTGGTTCTGGAGCAGGACCTGCGACTGCCTGTGAGTGTGGCCCACTGCATGGTGTTGTTTGGGTAGCCAGTCTCTACTTTCCTGTGGCTTCTTCATGCTTTTGACACTCTTGCTTCTTGTCTTACAGATTTTGGTTCATTAGTAATTCTATGCTTTCCCACAGGGTGACATTAAAATTCATAGTGTATTGTAGTCAGGAGTGGCAGTGGGTCATAGTCTAGTCTTGCCACCATTAATCCAGTCCTAAAGCAGACATGAGTAAACATGGCAACATGGGCTGGTGATGTCCCTCCCTGGCTCAAAACATGGAGAGAACAATGATAGGATCACTGCTCTCCCAGGAACAGTGCTAGAGCGGCATCTAGAACTGGATTTCTTAGTGTGAGCACTTTTGGTTTGTTTGTTTGTTTGTTTTGAGACACATGTATGTCTGTGTAGCCCTGTCTTAGAACTTGCTCTGTAGACCAGGCAGGCCTTGAACTCACAGAGCTCCTCCTGCCTCTGCCTCCCAAGTGCTGGGATTAACAGTGTAGGCTAGCACTGCCCAGCTGAATCGTGCCCTTCCCCCAGCCTTGAGCAGGCCTGAAAGACCTCGTTTACCACAATAGACCAAAAATAATAGGATCTAGGTGGAGTTACCCACCTTGGCTGCATGACAATAGACACCTAGGTGGAGTTACCCACCTTGGCAGCGTGCACAGCTTGCTACAGGAACTTAGAAGAATAGACTGCCCGCTGACCTTGCCTTGAGATGCTGAGCTTGCCTTTATATATCTCCAGTTGTGACCAAGGATGGGTTCCCCCACCCATCTCTGGCTGAAACAAGAAGGGTTTTGGTGGGGCTCCCCCTTTAAATTGAGATTTGAACAGTAAACTTCCGAAGAATGCTTATCTTGGCTTCATCTCTTCTCGCCCTCCACCCCTCCTTTCATTCCCAGTCCCCCTTTTCAGGTGAACCCAGTTGATCCGAGCTCACAGGCGGCTACACTGAATTTCACCATTTTTTATGTGATACATATTGTCTATTCCATATCCTATCACGCACACTTCTTTTTTCTTTCTTCCTTTCTCTCTCTCTCCCCCCTCTCTCCTTCCTTTCTTTCTTTTGTACGTTTCTTTCAAAATGCATGCATGGAGGTAGGAGGATCAGAAGTTCAAAGTCATCCACACTAACATAGCTAGTTCAAGGTCAGCCTGAGATACAGGGACCTTTTCTTAAAAACAACAACAAACCAAATAGAAAAATTCAGACCTTGTTGGAGAGTTCAACATTAATGTTTACCCAGAAGCAGCCCATAGCACCGGATCCAGCCAGTTTGCTCTCCTTGCATAGGTGTGACCCTCCTGTACCTGTTCTTTCCTGGATCTGTGTGGCCATTCTCTAGACAGCCTGGCTCCTCCCCTGGGCTCCTGCCCCTTTGACCAGTTAGCCCCTGTGCTGTGGATTTTCTCCATTCCCTAAACCTTTCTCCATATTTCTTTCCATCTCTGCTCCACAACTCCTTTTCTTCTCACCTAGATATCTGCTACAGCCTTTAAACCAATCACTCTGCTTCTATCCTTTTTTTTTTTTGGTTTGGTTTTTCGAGATAGGGTTTTCTCTGTGTAACCTTGGCTGTCCTGGAACTCACTCTGTAGACCAGGCTAGCCTCGAACTCTCGAACTCAGAGATCCGCCTGCCTCTGCCTCCCAGGAACAGAGATTAAAGGTGTGCTGGGATTAAAGGTGTGCGCTACCACCACCGCCCTGCATTCTGCTTCTATCCTGACATCCTCCCCTAAGGCAGCTGCCGTCTAGGAGATAGCAACTGGCTCTGATGCAGTCCTATCCACATCCCAGTGGTAAGGCAGGGACAGGCACTCCTGTGATGGGACTGGTGTGCTCAGACCTGGTCTCAGGACTTGTCCAAGACAGGAAATGCCTCTGCCACAGCCATATTGTTTTGGAGGTTTCGTCAGGCAAGCCCCTGGTGTCCCTTTGCTATACTCTCTGTCCACATGATGATATCTGCTCAGCTTGCCCTGTGGCCACTCACCTCTCCCACCATCTTTCCCCTTAACTTAGATTTCTTTCCCAGTGGTCCAGGTCTCTGAGGCTGTTCTAGTATAAGGAATGACTGTCCATTAGAATGGGAAGGTCAGTTATGCATCCTCAGGAGGGAGCGCTGCCCTCAAAAGGATCCGGATGAATCACATGAACACATTCCTCACACATCCCTGTGCATCAGTTACCAATGGCATTAACCAGATAAACGTCCCACTCCCGCAGGCAAACAGCAAGAGTGTACTTACTGTACTTCCTACCAGGATCTGCATTGGTCAGTGAAGGCAGCAGGAATGGCTGTCACTCGAGATAAATTTAAGGGCCAGTGCCCCATGCCCTACACCTATGCACCAGGTTAAAGAAAGATGTGCCCACTTGCAGCAGGCTGGGTCACTGGTGACAGTGGAGACAGGGCTCCCACTACAATGTACATGTTCTGTGACTGAACTATAAAAAACTTTGGAAAAAAATGACATATCTTTATTTATTTTGTATGTGTATGTGCGTGCGTGAGCGTGTGTGTGTGCATGCGTTCGGTGTGTGTGCATGCGTGCATGTGCATGCGTGCGTGTGTGTGTGTGTGTGTGTGTGTGTGTGTGGTGGATGTTTATGTGGAGGCTAGAGCTGGGCATCAGATGCCTTCATCTATCACTCTCAACCTTAGTTATCTTTAAGAATAATTTTTTACATTATGTGTATTGGGGGAGGGGGTATGTGGAGAGGTGCTGTGGAAGCCGGGAGAGGATCCCTGGAGCTGGAGCTACAAGTGTTTGTGAGCAGCCAGGCAGTGGTGGTGCACGCTTTTAATCCCATCACTCACTGTGCTGGGCCAGGTGGATCTCTGAGCGTGGTCTACAGAATGAGTCCTAGGACAGCCAGGGCTATACAGAGAAACTCTGTCCAAAACAAACAAAACAATGACTAAACCAACCAGTGGTTGTGAGCAGCCTGGGCTCAGGTGCTGGGAACTGAGCTCTGGTCCTCTACAAGAGCTACGAGAGCAGCAAGTGTCTTGGCTGCTAAGCCATCTCTCCAGACCCTTCGTCTTATTTTTGAAACAGGGTCTCTCACTGAATTTGGAACTCATTGATTGGCTGGGCTTGTTGTCCTGTGTTTGTTGTCCCCAGCACTGGGGTTATGCGTATGTAGCCTTTTTGGCATGGGTGCTGGGAATCGGAAGTCAGGTCCCCATGCTGAGCAGTAAGTACAGTACATATAGAGCTGTCTTCTCCTCCAGCTAACATATTTTTGTCCTGTAACATCACTGAGATCCAGGGACTGTTTGCTACTGTAGCATCATATGACTGATCTCTACTAGCAACATAACTGAGTCTGTCAATCAATCGTGGAGGCACCCAAGTCTCTCCATGTTAAGCATTTGTCAGCCTGGGTTCCTAAGTCAAGAAGGGCCTCTATCCTGCTAAGACCCCTCAGCTGGGAAGGTTTCCAGGTGATGTCACCTCTTTACTATTCTCCTTGCGATTAACACAGTCTATTCTAGTCAAGTCAAATTCTAAATGTAGTCACAAAAAAAATGTGGTTTTTTTGCTATAAAACACAAAGGCTGGGGCTAGAGAGATGGCTCAGTGGTTAAGAGCACTGGCTACTCTTGCACAGGACCTGTGCATGGTTCCCAGCACCTACAGTGTGACCCACAGCTTCCTGTAACTCCAGCTCTGGGGCATCCAATGCCTTCCTCTAACCTCCTCAAGCACCAGGCACAGACGTGCCTGGAGGCATTCACACAGGCACATAAAATAAAAATAGGTAAATCCCTTTTTTAAAAAGTTTTTAAAAGATTTATTTATATGAGTACACTGTAGTTGTCTTCAGACACACCAGAAGAGGGCATCAGATCCCATTACAGATGGTTGTGAGCCACCATGTGGTTGCTGGGATTTGAACTCAGGACCTCTGGAAG
>NW_021604591.1:3451347-3510808 GCF_004785775.1 Grammomys surdaster
GCACATCCCATGACCCCATAAGCCTGACCGGTGAGGCCACCTTTCTTCAGGAGCCATTTGGTGCCACATCAACCCTGGTGTGATTATCAGGAGTCAGCTTATAGAGCAGTTCCTGCTACTCTGTAATCAAATGACTTTGGACTCATTACTCCTTTAAGTTCCAGAAACTTTATCTCTAAAACAATAAAAAGTATCATGCCATAGCAAAAGGAAAGTACCATTTTCACAACTTCTGTGGGATCCATGTACACACCAAACAATGTGTATGGGAGTGGTGTGAACTGGGAAAGCTCTGTGCAAATACCAAATGCTGACCAGAGGGTTTTGTTTTAATAAATACATGAGTAAGGGCTGGAAAGATGGCGCAGTAGTTAAGACACTTGCTGTCCTTGTAGAGAACCAGGGTTTGAGTCTCAGCACCTACAAGGTGGCTCACAATTGTCTGTAACTCCAGCTCCAAGACGTGCACACAGTGTACATACTTACATGCAGGCAAAATACTCAGAAAAATAAATTAATCTTCCAAAAGAAAGCAAAACAAAACAAAAAAACACACCACCAAAATGAAATACAAGACTAAACATACCCCTAAAATGAAATATATGACCAATCACATCCTCAAAACCAAATACATGACCAAAGAAGAACACCCAAGATGAAGTAAATTTCCCAACGTGTTCAATCTTGAACACAAAGCAAGCCAGGCCTGTGAGATGGCACAGTGAGTAAAGGCACTTGATATGCAAGCCTTTCAATTGTCAGAATCAACATTTTAAAAAGAAAAGGAGAAGAAGAAAATCAAGCAAGACCAGCCAGGCCCGGGTCCTTATCCAAAGCCACATTCACCAAAGCAGACACGTCACTTGACTGTAGACGAGGCAAGCGAGCCTCCTCTGAGACTAGCCACATTAGGTATTTACAGGTTCAGCAAGCCCAGCAGTACTGCCACACTGGGCAGTGAAGCAATGGTTTCTTTTTTTAAGTTTCATTCTATCGGGGACACCCATGGCAGGTGCACATGTGAAGTCAGAGGACTACTCTGTGAAGTCACGTCCCTCCTTTCACCTTCCTGGGAATTCTGGGAGTCAAACTCAGGTAACCAGGCTTGCACATCAGGTGCCTTTTCCCATTGAGTCATGTGTCCTGCCCCTTCCCCCATCTCTACTTGATCAAGATACACAAGCACACACATTCAGTTCCCTTCTGCTATGATCCTAAGTCAGCGTCAACTTCACTTCCTTAACTTCAATTCCTCAGTGGAGCTGAAGCTCACTTACTATTTAGCCCTCACCCAGAAGTCAGCCTACCATCCTCTAGGCCTCAAGGCTTCTCTTCCTGCTCAGGTCCAGCCTGCCTGGCAGCTGAAGGAGGGCCGGAGCACACTTTCCTACAGGAGACACAAAGATCAGACCTGAAACTCTCTCCTAAGCACCTCAAGGCCGGAGGCGCTAAACTTGTTTCCAAGCTGCTTCCTCTAGTCTATTGTTTAAATTTGTCATCTGTGAGGCTGTCAATATGGCTCAGCGGTTAAGGGTGCCTGCCACTAAACCTGACGACCAGAGTTCAATGCCCAGGACTCACAAGGTAGGAGCAGAGAATGGAGTCTCTCAGGTTGTTCTCTGACCTCCACATGCACACTTGTGGTATGTGTGTGCCCACATATATAACACACATAATAAGTAAATACATATTTTTTTTAAACTTGGTAAGTGAAAGGGTTTGTTAAAAGATTGCTGGGCCAGACTGCAAGAGTTTCTGGTGGAATAGGTAAGGTGAACTTTTCAAAGTTCCCAGGAGACAGGGATGGTGCAGATCGAAGACTGCAGCTGTCAAAGAGCCCCAAACAGAACTTTGATTCCTGCTTATCATCTTCCTCAGCTGCTCCTCCGGCCTGAGCATCGTGGGAATAAAGCCATAGCACAGGAGGTTGGAAACCCTGAGGAAGAGACCTGGGTACATCGGACTTCATTTGAGGCACCCCTGAAGGATTTGGGCAGGCTGGATACTAGTCAGGGAGGAAACTTGGAAGCGTGTTTCTAGGGTACTTCATTGGTTGGCGCTATTTGACCTGTTTTTTTCTTCCACACACGCTGATCTGGTGCTGGATCTGAGGTGACAGAGGAGAAAGAACAGTGTGGTCCCGGCCCTTCAGAGCTGGTCTGGTGTCTAGGAAGGAAATATGCAAAAAGTTATAACACTGATAACTGTTCTCTGGATGGGGTGTGGGTGAAGTGGGAGGAACCCTGGCATCTGAGTTACTGGAACCTTCTTGGGAGAATTGGCATTTATGTCCAGACCTGAAGGATTTTCAAGAATCTGGAAGATAGAAGGGGTATGTTGTTGAACTCAGTCCTGAGAGTAAAAAAATGACCATTTGCGTCAGATGAACTGCACCTGCTTGCAAGAGACCGTCAAGATCAGCTGTTGACTGTTGAGACTTCCTCATAGAAGTTGTGTGTGTGTGTGTGTGTGTGTGGGGGGGGTTATCGATTCTTCACCTGAGCGTTAAGCCCCTCCTCCCAGCCATTTGCAGTCAAGTCGGCCCTAATTGCTAGAGTATATAAGCTGGTCAAGTTACCAGAAGGGGTCTCCCGCTCCTGACTGTTGGAGTCATCATTCCTCTTGGGTGAAGTGCAGTTGCTGCTTTGTGGTCAGTCAATGTTCCTGCCAGAAACCCCTCGACACTATTCTGTGAGTCCAGGACCCTCATGAGCTCCCAGGGTAAACCTTGGCGTAACTGTGCTTTGGTTTGTTGTTGCGATCATAGGAAGAAGGAGTAAACTTTTATTTCTCAGGGAAAGAATTCTTGAAACAGGTTTGGGACGAAGCAACAGAACTGAGACCTGAAGCTCCAGAGAGAAAGGTGACTGCAAAGGCTTGCCAGGGAGCACTCCTGCAAGCCTGGCTCCTTCCTTTCCGATGGCTCAATTCATGTCACCCAGCTTGGTTGTTCTTGAGCTGATGTGTCCCAAGGCTCATTCTGACGCCTCTTTCCTCTCACACCCTGACCCCTGAGCTCTTCCACTTGAGCTCTGCTTATGAACTGGGTAGCCTGGCCTCCTCCGCTCACTGCGCATGGTTAGCTGTAGGCATCCCTGTATTCTGTCCTGGTGAATAGCACACACCAGCACTCCATCGGGTCACCTAAGCCAAAGAGGCCCACGAAAGGTGCAGGGTGAATTGGTTAATTGTTGCCGCCAATTACCCAGGCAAATCAGAAGTTGCTCTGTTCTACTTCTGATCCCACGACGTGGTAGCCAACTGACCTAATGACAATATTTAGCTCACAAAGCTGCTCTATGGTTAACAATGAGAATCATTTGTCACTCAGTGAAACGGATATTAAGTACTTTATTTGGATTCTCTTGAGAGATGGTGTGTACCCAGTTCAAGGTTGCCAGTGCTAGAGGCAGGTCTGGAAGCCAGACTTCTCTAATGTCTCAGCTATTTCCTTCATCTCACATCCAGTCAGTTGAATACTAGGCAGGCGAAAGGAGGGTAGTAAATTGCATTATCAGCACGAATGTAACCACTTAAGAGACATTAAACATTTTTAATCATTCACCTATTTTTTTTTTAGTGCATGTGTGTGTGTTCTCGCGCGCCCGTGTATGCGAGTGCATATGTGTCAAATCCACAACTTCTCCATATTGCCGTTTCTACTCTTAGGTTCCCTGGTCAGAAACTCTTGGGTACTTCCAAAGGCCGTCCGTGGTAGGAAGTAGGTGCTGTAGCCGTGTTCACCACCCACTCAGCTGACAAGCTGGACGGTGGAACAGGTTGTCAAATATCAGGCGTGCCAGAGGGAAGTCCCAGACAACTCCGGCAGCTTCAACTAACTGCCTACCGTTTTCTGGACAGCGAGCGCTGCTTGAGATCAGTTAACCCCCCCAACCCCCGCAATACACATACACATACACACACACACACACACACACACACACACACACACACACACACACAGTTGGCCAAATGCTCTTTTTCCAGTTCTGGCTGAGATGTCAGGTTCAGTGGATGAGGACGCCTGCCAGGTACCTGGTTGGGTGAGCACCGCCCAAACTGGTCGGGCTAGTTCACCCTGTGTCTGTCTCTGCCAGGACTTGCCCTTGTGTAGGGAGGGTACAGACCTACCCTTCTCCACAGCAACCCGGGTAGGTGCAAGGCAGCTGTGGGCATTAGTCTGGCAGTCAGACCAGATGGGTGGAGCTGAATTAATCTAACCTGGAATTTCAACTTGGCCAGTAACAACAGGTGAGGGGTGGGGGCGAATCAGCACAGAGAAATGGACAGTTTGGCAAGTTGGAAATACTCTTGTATCTTGTCCCTTACCCCCTGCCTAGAATACAGCCCAGGGTGACTTTTTTTCAAAGTGTCTGCGACATTTAGGCCTCGGTGAGGACTGAGCCCGTCCCGAATCTGTCTGGGTTCCTCTCTGCGACGCGCCCCTTCCCTCTCTCCTCTGGGAGGCAGGGCGGGGGTCTCGGATTAGTCTTTGTTTTAGATGCTAAAGGGCCCGAGAGCAGGGCCGGGGAGGCTGGCGATGGCAGAGCCCAGGGGTCGGCGTGGCAGGGCACTCGGCTATGACCCTCATGCGGATGCCTTGCAGCGGGCGCTCGGTCTCTGCCCTCGGGCACCCACTTCTTGCCGGTCAGGCTGACTCGGTACGCAAAGGCGCGATGTCCCCTATTGTCCTGCCTCGGCCTGAGAGGCAGCCGAGGAGGAGAAAGGGGGTCGATCGGGCTCGGGGCAGCCGGGCGAGCGTGGGGCCGTCCCGAGCACGCAGGGAGTGGCAGGAAGTGGGGACACCCAGGCGGCTGGGCCAAGGGCCTAGCTGGGGAGGTCCGCGCCCCGCCCCGCCCCTCCTCGACAGCTCGGGCTGCGGGCCCCGCCGGAGGGCAGGGAAGGGCCAGCCCGCGGGGACAGCCGCGTCTCAGGAAGGGCCCTCCGAAAGGCCTGGGGAGGCGCTGCAGGTGCAAAACCCGGGTGGCCCGCGCGCGCATCGCTCCCTCCCCGGGAACTCCGCTCTTGCGCGGTCCCGGGCCTAGCGGCCAGCCTCGGCGGGACCGCACGTGCGCGCCCTCCCGGGCGGGGGAGTCCCCGGGCGAGCACGTGCCGCGGCGCGCGGGGGGCGGGGAGTCCCGCGGCCGCCTTCATTGCTTCTGCTGCTGCTGCTGCTGCTGCTGCCGCCGCGGCCGCCGCCGCTGCTTCCTTCCTCCTGCGCCGTCCCCTGCTCGGCCGGGGCGGGGGGGGGGGGGGGGGGGGGGGGGGGGGGGGACTCCGCGCGCGCAGCGAGCTTGGCTGGGCTGGGCGCTCCCGCTCCCGGAGGCGCACACCTTGGCCCGTGGCGGTGGCGGCGGTGGCAGCGGCAGGCTGGGAAACTTTGCCCCTTTGTGCGCTCCGCCCCGGAGGCGGCGGGCAGGTCGGTGCAGCCGGTGGCTTTCCGGCTCCGCGGTGGGGGAGGGGCAGCGCGTGGGGGGAGGGGCGGCACGGGGACCGTGGCAAGGCCGTAGTGGGCGCAGCAGGGTAGCCAGCGACCCGGCAAGGGGCTCCGGGTGGCCGTGCGGGGCTGCCGGGTGGGGGTGGCGGGGCGGGGGCTGCGGTGCAGCGGGAGCGGAGCAGCGGAGGCCCCAGAACAAAGGAGCCGGAGCGGCGGCGGCAGTGGCGGCGCGCGCAGCCTGGCCTGTGCCCCAGCGCGCCCCCTCCCCGCACCCCTTGGTGGCGCGGGTCACCCTTCTCTGTGGCCCGCGGGGCTCCGGCTCCTGGGGCGCGGCGAGGTAGCCGGCGCGGGACTCCCCATGGGCGCGCCCCCCACCTCTAGGCCGCCTGGGGCGCCGTCCGCTCAAATGAGTGAGCCTCTGCAAACTTTATTTTGCAAGCTCTGTTCCCTCGGGGAAGGTCCTGCGGGCCCCCAGTGAAGGGCTGCGTGTAGATTTTAGTGAAACTCACTAGCCAGTAGACGTATGTGTGTGAGGGTGTGTGTGTGTGTGCACAGAGCAACTTTCTCAGAAATCCCACCTTGAGCACTCCCTCATCCCCTTGAATACCTTGTGCACCCTCACCCCCTCATGGGGGTCCCCTGTACCTCCCTCTGAGGTTCTCAGTAAGGCTTCATTTGACTCAGACTCTGGCTTCCCCCATTTTCTCTCTTCCCAGAAGCAGGAAGAGATAACACGTGAAAGTTGTCCCTGAGCACCGAGTGATGCGCTTCCTCTTTCTGTGTCTTTTTCCCCTCTCAGGCAGCGTAGCCTTCTCCATCATCCTGACCCAGGGAGGGAGAAGTGTCAGGAGGAAACTCCTCACCCTATTCTGCCCTACCACACACCCAGTGGCTCACCTCATGCCTGAGCCCCGGGTGGGTGAGGGTGAAGAACCCACCCAGCCAAGATGAAATCTTCCCTGGGGGCCGCTGCTGTCACTGTCTTGCCCCAGATCCTGGGGCCCTGCAGGTGGGAGACTGGTCCTGGAAGGAGCCCTGTGAGCCGGCTGCAGAGGAGGTGAAGAGGGTTAAGAAGAGGCACCCATCCCAGAGGCGGAAGCTCCTTGCCTTCACCCTTGTAGACTTGTTTAGGAGAGAAGGACCTGTTTGCAGGCAGCAAGAGACTGGACAGTAGTTTAACCTGGCACCTATGCCCCCTTCCCTGGCAACAGCAGCAACATCATGAGCCAGTTTCAGGTGCCCTTGGCGGTCCAACCGGACCTGCCAGGAATTTATGATTTCCCGCAGGGCCAGGTGATGGTAGGGGGCTTCCAGGGGCCTGGGCTTCCTATGGCTGGGAGCGAGACCCAACTGCGAGGGGGTGGAGATGGGCGAAAGAAAAGGAAACGGTGTGGGACCTGCGATCCCTGCCGACGGCTGGAAAACTGTGGGTCGTGTACCAGCTGCACTAATCGTCGCACACACCAGATCTGCAAACTCCGCAAGTGTGAGGTGCTGAAGAAAAAAGCAGGGCTTCTTAAGGAGGTAAGTGGGCCTCTGCTAGGCTCCTCATCCCTTGCTTGAGGCTGTTGTCATCACGAGGGTCTGGCTAGAAGGACTCAGCCAGTTAAGCCTGTCTTCCCATTCTTGGTCACTTGGTCTCCTTTGGACCACAGACTTCTGTTGGAAGCCCAGAGGGTTCTTTTTCAAGGGTTTGTATGAGAGTGACTGGGTTCCATGCAGTGTAGAGAGCCAACGTTCTCATTTTGGATGTTTACAATTGGTACCGGAGAGAGATGTCTAGCTTGAGCTTCAAAAGTTTGTCTTCCCACTCAAAGCCTGAGGTGGATTGTAAGGTGACTGATGTATGGGTGGCTGAGGTAGTGGTGAGACACTGGAGACTGAGGTGGATGAACTTAGAGCGAAAACTCCCGAGTGAAGACAGCTTGGCTGCTGTCCCGATGGTGGGGATGGGAGGTATTTCTCCTTAAGCCTTTCCTTGGGTTCCTGTTTTTGGTAAAACAAAGAATTTCATAATACACACGTGATTGGGGTTCTCAATGGTATGGATGGGATACTTGGGCCACAGAGGCTTGGCATAGTAGTATTGTCATGTCAAGAACTCTCAGCATTTAGGGTAGAAGAGGAAAGACTGGGGATGTGGGGGTGAGGGGAAGAGTGAAGGGACAGTGACTGTATTGGGCTTTTTTCTTCTTACTATAATGATGAACTATAATGATGAACAGTTGACACAAGGTTGGTGGTGGCTGTGACAGCAGAGAGTTGGGACCAGCCAATAGAGCAGATTTTAGGCAGAGCGGAGCGTGTAGCGGCTGAAGTTGCTCCAGGCAGCGGAACTGGCGCTGGACAGAGACAGGCCTGCGCGTCTGCAGGGCTCCCAGCCCCGCCACTAATTTGTCCAAGAGCCTAGACTATTCTGGCCTCTGGGCCTGTCTTCTTTTGGGGGAAATGGAGGAGTTGTCCTCAATGGCCTTCAAAGCCCCCTCAACTGGGCCAGGAGCTGCTGTTCTCTGAGCATGAGATCACCTGAAGTTGTGCAGGGGGTGCCACATGCACTTGGGATTTCCCTGATGCTAAGTGTGGAGCTGTGCCTCCAGCGGTCATTCGGCTGGGAAGAAAGGTCCAAGCGCAGGGGCAGGGAAGCCGGTTCTGCCAGGGTTTTCTGTTTCTTCTTAACTCCCTTTGTCCACTTGTTACATACCACAAGTTCCCTGTTTACCTTCACCAGCTAAAGTAGACATCTGTATCACATCTGCAGCCCCCCTCCCACCCCCTGCCCCCTCCAGGCTTGGGGCAATAGTGTCCAGCCCATCTCTGCTGCTGGTGTTGGGCAGAGTTATACTGTTCACCTTATGCCCTGCAGGTCATTTCTCAGAGGGCGAGCTAGGTCCGAGGCTGGTGTTTGGTTGTGAGATCAGCGCAGTGTGTGTTGTATATCTTCCTAATGTGCGCTTCCTTTTCCGGAGTCTCTCTTCACTCCTCTGGTAGACTCGAGAGTAACGATGCCAAACCCTGTGGGCCAGATAGTCTTGGCGATACTCGTGGATGGCATTAAGTGCCTGTTTTGGCAACAACAAGGTATACCCGAATTAAAGGAGCCAGGAATGAGGCCAGGACCTCTATCCTCTTGTGAAAGCTGCTGGCCAGGTTGTGCAGTGGTCATGGTAAAGATACTGTGGACCTGGGTTGGCTGAGGTTTAGAGACAGCCCCGAGAAGTCTGTGTACCAAGCAGACCTCACCGTGGTTGGTGGCTACTCTAGGTCAGGTAAAAAACATAGCTGGACACCCTGTGATACCGAGGACGCAGGGTCTACATGTAGGTTTGTGGACCAGGGCTTGCCCCCAGTTTCTGAAGATATAGTGTAGTGGGGACAATGGAAAGAGTTTTTTTTCTTAAGGCCAACTATTTTGTTTGTGTGTATTTCTGCACCACGATTCCTATGTGGAGGTCAGATGACAGCGCCAGTCAGTTCACTTCCCTCTACTGTGTGAGTTCTGAGGATCCTCAGAACTTTTTTTTTTTTGGGGGGGGGGGTGTCCTCAGGCTTTGCAGCTCACACTTTTACCCACAATCTTTGTGGTGACTCTGACTTTTTTTTTTTTAAACAGAGCAGTGGTCTAAGTGTGGATATTTTCACATTGATATTTAAACTTTGAACAAAGTTTTTCTTTCTTTTTTTGGCTTGGTTTTTAAAAAAACAACAACAAAAAGGTAACTAATAACTCTCCTTTGGAAAAACAAAACAGAACAAAAACTCTGCTCATAAAGGCTAGAGAGCCTGAGAACAGCTATCTAGAGGACACTCCATCTAATGGGCTTGTCTCTGGCACATTCAAGGGCTGAGATGTGCCTGACAGACTCTGCCTGAGCAAAGTGTTTAGCAGCCCCAGGGGACCGCAGTGACCTTAATCATTAGATCTTCACAGTGCTTAGCAGACCAAATGTGTCCCAGAACTGGTGAGGTCTTTTTTTTTTCTTTTGGCCCAATGACTCAGGTATGGTGGGGACACTCCCTCCCCAGAGCCTCAGAAGTCTTACCATCTGCTTGTATCTGTACTCCTTGGGGTTTCTAGTCCCCTGGACATCCTTCCTTAACTTCATCCTGATTCAACTCTCCCAGATGCCTTCGGGGTTTCTTTTCCGATGTCTGTAAGGGCCATGGGGATGGGAGGGGGAAAGCTTATCCTGTGGTTTTTTTCTCTTCTCTACTTGAGTTTTCTTTTTTCCCAGTGGGCTTTGGGAAGGGTGTGCCAGAAACTTTGGATGCAGTAGTTTAGAATTTGAAGGTTAAAGATGGAGTCCCTGGAGCTTCTCTGGGTTGGCCGTGGGTGTAACACATCTGAAGGAGTTTGTACCTCTACTGTGGTCTTCATTCCTAGTTCCAGAAAAATCCTGAGCTTAGTCTGGTTTCTGAATTTGTTTGATTTATATTCTCTTCACTTTAATAATAAAAGCAGGCTTTTTTTTTTTTTTTAGTAGACTTTGAGTATGAGGCACTGTAAGGCGACATTGCTCAGCAATGCTCTAGAATTGGTTTTCTTGGCTAGGAGTAATCTCAGAATGTTACAAGGATAAAATGTAAGATAGAAAATGCATCATATCTGGTACGCTCAGTAAGTACCCAGCACACAGTGGCAGAGTTAAATTTCACGTATTAACAACTATACATTAGTCTGACCAAATTGTAAGCCTGTAAACATAGATTAAACGTGAGATATTCCCTGGCTTGTTGGAAGAATAACTGTAGAACAGACTGTGCAGCCAGGCATAGGAAGGAGATGTCTACACCCCACGAACAAGGTGCCATGCTCTCAGGCATGGGCAAGGGAAGTAAAGACCTGAGTAAGTAGGAGAAGCAAATCTGTATAGAGAAATACATGCGCTAGTCTGGAAGCTGAAGAACTCTACAGACAACAGCGGACAAGCGGTATGTGGTCGGAGGGTCCTTGTTAGCCATCAGCCGTGTGCATCTGCTTCAGCTTTCTGACAAGATGAACTTGCAGCTCTCCAGGCCTAGGCAGTCTTTCAACAATGTCAGAAACACGATGGGTTCTTGCTAAGCCATTTGGGACTTCCAGCTTTCTGAGGAGGGTGTTCAGCAAAGGGAGACGCAGCTGGAGTAAGCTAGGTGACGAGATTCTTTAAAATCAAGCCTACCCAGATGTTCAAGGCCTGAGAAAAGGCTGGGCAAGAAGACCAGAAAATTGCCAAGATGCTGTTTTTAACCCTATAGCACAGTCAGTGGAGGGAAAGAAGTGTTTTTTGTTTTTTTAAAAGGAAATGTGATAAGGGTAGTGAGGGGAGCCCAAGCCTAACTGAGCCATGTGTGTGGTGCCACGTTACAGTCAAGTGTACAGATGGTCAAGGTTGTGCCCACTGGGGGTTTGTGACATGGAAGGTTCAGGAGTGGTCTGAGCCTTCCCAGGCACACCAGGAGGCCAGTGTCCAGAATGTACTGTGCTTAGTAGGAAATGCTTATGGCAGCAGATTCTCTGTATAGCAAGGAGAAGGAAATGTAGGAGGCCTGCAACTTGGGGAGCATAACTAGAGGCAGGAAAAGCAGCCATTGAGTCCCCGTGTACTAGGGGGTTTATACTGGGGAAAGGAGAGCCAGTCACCACCGGCCACTGGCTCCCTACTGAATATTTTACTGAGTGCTCCAAGTCATTGGTCTTTACAGAATTATGGTGTTAAATGACCGAAGTACAGGTTAGGGCTGGCAAGAAGTCCAGTTTTTTTCAGCGTTTTGCAAATTGTAAATATAATAGTTAATTTTTGATCTAGAACAGATTGTTGACAGGGTGGTGTTATTTGGGAAAAGTAAGACTTTAGAAAGGCTAGCAATGGGCTCTGGGAATGCCTGCGGTTCCTTAGCAAGCAGCCTAGACTCGCTAAGATAGGGATTTCTGCAGAGAAATGATACCCTGTCATCCAGTGTGAATCAGAGGCTCCACACTGGGATCACCTGGGAAAGTTGACACTCCTGGTGTGTGGGTTCCCACCTTCAGGAATTTTGACTTAACTGACCTAGAGCAGAGCTGACTGGCCTGAGACTCTTGAAGTGAATCTACTGTGCAGGGTGAAGACCCTCTGCTGAACAAGAGGCACTGGTCTCACCTGAGTGTCAGGACACGAAGTGGTTTAGTCTCGCTTCCACCTTGCTCTACAGCTGACCTGCAGTGTTTTATAGAGCTTGTTAGAGAATGCAGAATCTCTGGTCTTATCCCAGATCTTTTGAACCCAAATCTGTAGTTCAGCCAGATACCCAGGTGGTTCATATAGTAACCATTAGAGTTTGAAGAGTAAATCTCCAACACTGAGACAAGGAGAAGGTATGTGGGGGGGGGGGGGGCAGAAGAACTCACAGCCAGGCACAGAGTTTCAGTTGCCAACCAAGAAAGGAGACCCTGCTCCTGGATTGCCTCTGTGTTCTCATTCCTCTGGAGTTCCTTGGGCTAGTGAGTTTTGGGTGGTACTGTTTAAGGACTTGGGTGTGATCTGAGAACAGCCAGGAAGGCTCTCAGATGCTTGCTGCTGGAAAGCCTGATGTGGAAGGGAGGTAATAGGCCCACAGGTCATAATTGGTGGTTGGCAGAGGGAGGGGGATGTCTGTGGAATCTTGGGTCTGGTTGAAGGGTCTGAGATTGTACAGCAGATCATGAGTGGCTGTTGGCAGATGAGGAAGTGGCTGTAAGTTGGAAGATAGGACAAAGGGCTGAAGAGACTGCAGCAGTCTGAGCAGTGGCCTCAGCCAAAGGCAATGGGACTTAAGTGGAAAGGCCTAGACTTGATTCACTTCTTAAAATAATTTATGTGTATGAGTGTTCTGCCTCCTTTATCATGTGCATGCCTGGTGCCCTCAGAGGTCAGAAGAGGATGTTGGATCCTCCTGGAACTGGAGTCACAGATGGTTTCAAACCATCACATGAGTACTAGGAATTGAACCTGGGGCCTCTGTAAGAACGGATGCTCCTAACCCCCTGAGCCATTTCTCCAGCCCTCTTGGACTTGTTTTAAAAAGAGCTGCACATGTCAGGGCTTGGCTTCCTGACCAGGTGGAAAGAGCTGGGACTCTGTAAAGAATTTCGTCAGCCTATCTTGAGATCTGTCACAGTGGTCACATATAAGACAATCAAAGGAAATGGGGCTAGTCACTTAGAAATGGGTAGAGGAACAAACGTTGTGTGGAAGAGGAGTCAGTTCCTTCCTGTGGAGGCGGCTGCAGACCTTCTGTTAGTAGGTTCTAAGCAGGCTAACTGAAGCCATGGTAGAAAGAAAAAAAGGAATGTGTTTATAGTTTTTCCTACACTGGTTAGCTAGTCTGAGGGGTGCCCTGTTTCCTGTGCCTGCGTGTGTCTGGATAGAGGCTGAGTGCTGCCTGGTGATATGCCATCAGGGAGGGAGAGAGAAATCTTACAGGGTCTGTGAGAAGTGTAGCATCAGGTGTAGTTTCATATTCCTAAGACAGTTTCCTTGCAGAAGGCCATAGCATTTTTTTGTTACGTTTTTGTATTTAATGTGTGTGTATGAGTGACTGTGTGTGTGTGTGTGCACGCACTCACAGAGGCCAATGATCAATATTGAGTGTCTTCCCTCAGTTGATGTCCACCTTCTAGAGGCAGCATCTCACTAAATAGTCCTGGCTGGCCTGGAATTCATTATGTACTTCAGGCTGACCTTAAACTCAGAGAACCTTTTTGTCTCTTGCTACCATGATCTGTCCACCTCATTTTAAATATATATATATTTTTATGTATATAGGTATTTCATTTGCATGTATATCTTCTGTGCATCACGTGTATGCCTGGTGCCTGTGGAGGCTAGTAGGGGATGGTGTCAGATCCCCTGTAACTAGAATTATAGATAGTTGTTAGCTGACATGTAGGTGCTGGGAATTGAACCTGTGTCTTTTTCAAGGACAGCCAGTGCTATTAACCACTGAGCCATCTCTCCAGGCCAGCCCTTTTATTTTTTGAGACAGTCTTCCACTGGGTTTGCACATTCAGCTAGATTGGTTGTCCAGCAACCCACAAGAGGGATCCTATTTCTAGTGCTAGAGTGGGATAAAAGCTGGGCTGTCATGTGGGTGTTGTAGGTCCTGGGGATCAAAACTCAGGTCCTCCATTTACTAAATGGAGCCACCTCTCTAGCTCCTTAATTTTTCTTGTCGTGCTGGGGATTAGACCTCAAACACGTTAGACAAGTGCTTTATGCTGGAGCTATACCCCAGCCCTAGGCTTTATCCTATAACTGGACTTAGTCTCAGATCTGGGTTGAGGCCAGGTTTGTGAGCTTTCTGAAAGGTTCAGCTGAATTTCTCTTGAATGTGCAACAGGACATTTTCTCTGGGAAGACAGTATATGTTTTTCATCACATTCTCTAGAATATTCATGGCCACTCCAGGTTTTAAAAGCATGATTTATCTGAGCCATCCAATGTGAGATCCATAAACCATGGATAGCTATTTAAATTAAAATTAAAATTACAGCAGTGGTTGCAATAGCTATCTTCTAGTTACTCAGCTGCATGTGGCTAATGGCTCGTGTTGGACAATGCAGATAAAGAGTGTTCTTAGCTGGCAGTGGTGGCTCATACCTGTAATCCCAGCACATGGGAGATGGAAGCAGGAAGCATTCATGAGTTGGAGGTTGGCTTAACTCTTTATGTAGTTCAGCCTCTTACATGATGAATTCCAGGCCAGTCTCAGCTATATACTAAGACCTTGTCTCAAGAAGTTACTAGTATAGAAGAGCCCTTGGGCAGAGCTATGAGCTGGACATAGGGCATCCCTGTGTGGTCCCACGATCCATCCTCATCATAGCCTCTTTCAGGTTGGGGAAATAGCCTTCTGGGCTGGGAATCATGGCCGTGGTATAGAATAGAGCAATGCTCTTCTGAATTCTAACCTACTCCAGAAGTCATTCTTGAAAGCATAGCTATGTTTTTCTTTAGAATAGTAGTGGGATCCAGTAAGATGAGGCTCTATACTGAGACCCGCCCACCCAGTCCTGGATCAAAGCCTCAGGGAATGTTGTTCAAGTTGACTTCTTGTCCTGCATGTACTTGTTCACAAACCTAGCCCAGAGTCATCGCTCTGCCTTAGGCTGTCTCCTGCAAAAGACAGTGTGGTGGCTGGGTGGGCTGACAAACTATACTGGGATTCAAATGTCTAGGCCCCATCTCTTCTTTGCCCATGGAAGAAGAGTGGAAGAGCTCAGGAAGAGGATGTTAGAGGATGAGACCCCTTTATCTTCCTTGTGCACTCCCTGTGGTCCAGTTGGCTGCTCTGGAAGAGTCTGTTAGGGTTGCTACAGGCCTCTGCCTGGTTGATCTGTGTGGGGCCAAAGCTGCTGCCACTCCTGGACTGTGTACACTTTGGTGGCCTTGTCTGCCACTTACATAAGAAGTTGACAGCTTGAGTTTCTACTAATGACTGAGGTGTGGGTGGGAGAGGGGGGAAGGGGACTGAGAAAGTGGCTTCGTGTGGGATCGATCATCAGTTGCCTTTCAGGTGAACTCAAGTCTGGGGGTTGCTTGATTGCTTCAAGTAATGTAGTGGGCTGGGCTCTCAGATGGATCTGTTCTGTTTGCATTGCTGACCTAACTGACTTGTGGGAGTTCCAGCACTGCTAAGCCCTGGGAGTTAGTGAACAAATTACATGCCTCCCACTGCTGATAGCACAGTGAATCCAGGTCCTCATAATAGGATGGAACTGTGGCTGTCCTTATACCCCACCGCCCCTCTTGATTGTCAGAGGAAGCCTCAGGAGGGGCAAGGAGAAGCTGGGTCAAAAACCAGTACTTGTGAGTCATTCCTGTGGGGAGACCTTGGGCTGTTCTTACCTGTCCTTATTCTTTTGTGGACCTGCCCCTTTAGGGGTAATTTAGTTCCCCTAAAGATTCCAGGAATGATGCTGGCACCTAGGAGAGAGAGGGATAGGTTCTTGCTTGAGGTCTGGGGGTGGGGTGGGAAGATGAGGAGAGGTGCAGGGAGGGGCCAGGGGACAGGACGAAAAGAGCAAGCACTAGAGCAAGGAGGACACATACCTTCTGGAATCCCCTGGGATCCAGGATCTACAATGTCCCTATTCCCGGAGAAGTACAGCTCCTCTTTGGCGCTGCCTCAGTTTCCAGAATCAGGTGGTATGCTTTAACTTGTGGCTAGCTCCATCCAGCAAGCTTCTCCTGGGACAGTGTGGGCCAGGCCAGGCACTGAGGCTGAGCCTGAGCCAGGAGTAGAAGATGACAGTGTGACCTTTGTCCTTCATGAGACCAAGGAAACATTTTCTTACCAGAATGCTGTCAGAAAGCTGGAAGGAAGGGGTGCCTTGGGGACAGAGCCCTAATCACCCTTGGACTCTTGCAGACCAGCTGGGAAGGGAGGGACTGGAGCTTGAGAGTTTGAGTGTAGTCACTTGTGAAGGACTGAGGAGGGCTGTGATGTTCCTGACCCTGCTGCTTCTGGAGCGCAGCTCAGAAGAGGCTAATGGCAGAGATGTGCAGAGATGCAGGTGGCTGGACACACTTGAGGGTGTTCACAGATCCTTAAAGCAGGGTAAATCTCTGATAATTCCTTTTGGAAGTCTCCCTCCAAGTCACCCTGGGTTTCTGAGGTACTCTATACATGACCTGTTTCTATAGGGTCATCATATAGTCTCCTGCTATTTGATTGGGTCCTGGAAGAGTTGGTGGTCCAAAAGACTGTTGCATTTGACCCTAATGAGACTCAAAACACTGCCTTCTCCTGAGCATCTAGACCAGTTCTCAACCCCTTGGGGGGGGGCACATATCAAAACCCCACGTATCAGATAGTTACATTATGATTCATAATAGCACAATTACTGTTATAAAGTAGCAACAAAAATATTATGGTTGGGAGTCAGCACCACATGACCCTATATTAAAAGGTCGAAGCTTTAGGACAGTTGAGAACCACTGACAGGAGGGTGCATGGAGCACAGGTCGGGCAGCACAGCCTATCAGGGACTCAGGTGTGTGACCTGACTTGTCACAGGGAAGCAAAAGGGTGGTTTGGGGCTGTTCCTTTGTCCAGCAGGACATCAGCAGTCACTATGTCTGGTTCTGCTGGACCGCCAAGGAAAACCATCTTTCTCCTGTTGTTTTTCCTTCTCCTCTCCTTCCTCCTCTTGGTGATTGCCATTGACAAAGCCTTCTGCTGCCAAAGCTAATTGTAAGTTCTGATCAGTGAATGAAGGCGAAGGCAGTTCCCATGACAACCTCAAAGAGTTTCAAATATAGGGGATGATGTATGTGTGATGGGCTGCAATTCTTGGGGTGGAAATTGATGTGTGGCCACCAGGAAGCATAGGCTGCAAAGGTAGAGGTGGGTGGGGTTCAGGTTTTTTGCCAGGACCCTTTGTATGATGGAGAGGCAAGGAGGTCACAGGTTCCCCCTCAGTCAGTTCCTGGTGCTTTCAGTGGTGGGAGCTGTAGAGAGGTAGGGTTCTGGTTGGGGAAGCAGGAGACATAATCAGAGAGACAAACCCTAGGAGTTAAAAGAGTAGGAAGCACTAGGAACTGACAACAAGCTGAGGTAACTAGAAAAGGCTTCCTGGAGGAAGTGGGCTTCAGTTGAACAAGGAAAGAAAAACTCTGAAGAGCTACCTTGCTGAGTACAAGGCAAAGGAAGCTGAGACCTGTCTCTGGTCACCTGCTGGAAGAGATAGCCGGATGAGCATTGTAGGACTAGTCACAGTGGTCACTGCAAGAAGATAGTAGGAGTCCTGCTGGGTCACTTTCCAGCTCTGTGATCTTGAGCAAGGTGTTTAGAACTCTGTTGTTTCTCCATCTGTAGGGTAGGTATGAAAAATTCCTGGTGTGTTGGTTTCTTTTTAAGTTTAAGTAAGAACTTTGTGTTGTATCCCCACTTGTGGGGTCCCATGAGACTTGGCTCACTAGAAGTCTGCCTCTCTGGAGAGTGTCTGAGTTCCTGTTTGTCTGTGTGGAGTCTCGGTCTATGGATAGCCACGTTCTCGAGATTCTCGGTGTTTCCAGCAAGCAGTGGCCCCACTCCTGCAGACAGTACAGCAGAGTCTGGTTGGCCAGGATGGAAGATTGGGGAAGGGTCTTTGTCCTTACGCAGAGGAATCCCCAGTACCTCTGAGAGCTGGTCATTGAGGCCCACATGTAGAAAGAGGAACCTATAGAAATGAGGAAGGTCAGTGGGAAGTGAACTTCTGGCTCAGTGGCCCTGACATGTGTCTCTGACTGCCATCAGGAGCCTCTTTGGAGGGACAGTGGCTGGGATAGGAAGAGGATGGGAACAAGGGGGCTCCCTTGGTTTAGCCAAGGGCTGCTGGAGGGTAGAGTGGGGTCCTGAAGTTAGGGGAGCACAGAGTTATAGCACAGGGACATGGGGGAGCTCCTGTAAGCAGCGAGGAAGAGGCACAGTCCACAGGGGCAGGTCTTCCCTTTCTAGGAGAGTTGGCACTTGCCCCCAGCTTTAGGAACCTCTTGTAGAATAGAAGCCTGACCAGGAGAGGGGCCTCCTCATCTCAGTGCCTAGCCCTCCCCTCCACTACTCCACACTCCTGAGGCAGAACTCAGCACGTTCCAGTTATGTGTAGACCTAGGAAAGAGGGAAGACAGGGCCCCACCCACGTGGGGACAATTGTAAATAAAGAACTGCTTGAATGTTGTTCCTGGGCCAGGGAGGAGCCTGGCTAAGGCTGGGAAGGCTGGGTGACTGAGGGCCTGGCAGAGGGGAGGGAGGCTCTGAATTCAGCCTTGCAGTACATTAGCATGTGGGGGAGGGGGTCAGGAAGCAGCATTTGGAAGAGTGAAGATATTAGTATTCTCAGATCTGTTTGTCAGGAAGTGGTCACTTGAAGTGACCCAGTTGTCTTTTATGTCTTCCTGGGCTTGGGGGTGAGGGGTGTCAGAGGATGAAAAGGGTTTAGGTTTGAATTCCTGCCCACCAATTTTCAAGGGCAAATTGTTTAGTATTCTCCAATACTCTTTCTTTTCCTGAAAACAAGGCTGTATGTAAAATAAAATGAGATGAACCTACAACATGGTTGGCACAGGGCTTGGTATGTAGCAGGGCCTGGAAACACTGAGGCTGCCATAGAAGCAGCAGTATTGATATGTCCAAACTGTGTTAACTGTGTTTGTCTTTCTGTGTGGGGTGCATGGGTAGCACAGGGCTTTAGGGAACCAGGAGAAGGAAGAGGATTCATTTAGGATGGTCAGTAACCAGTTAAAAGACAAAACACTCCATTTGGTACATCAAGTCATGATTTAGGACATTGTCCCTTTATCTTGTCATCTGCCTCCCTCCCTGCTCTGGGAGGGACCCAGTAGGACAGCCTCTTGCCCCAAAGGGGGAGACAGGTGTGAGCCCTGAAGCCTGCATATACCAGAAGCAGGCTTGCCCGGATCCTAAAGAACTTATCTGATTCTGAACACCCCCTGGGGGCCTGGGGTGGGGCACAGTTATGCATTTGGGATGGAATGGGTAATAGAGCGAGTCACTGGAGCAGGGGTGCTCATCCGTGAGTCACTTCTCTCAGACCTCAGCTTATTCATCTGTGAGAATGAGAAAGCACCCTGAGCTCTGGCAGAAATGTAGAGCTGGAAGCCAGCAGTACCTACCTTGTGTCAGGCAGTGGCTCTGTGCCGGCTCAGGCTCTCCCAGCTGTATGAAATGGCTGCTGGTTCCATTCTACAGATGAGCAGAGAGAGGCTAAGAGAGGTAAGTTACCACAGGCGAGGAACGGGATATGTGGATACTAAAGTGTATGTGAGGTAGAAGCCATCAGAGAGGGGACGGATGAAAGAGATGCCTAAGGGATGCCTGGGTATTGAATCTCAGAATGTGAATTGCTAGGACCTTGCTATCCACCTCCCCGCTTTGGTTTCCTGGCCACCGCACCCTTGGTATGCTTATAGTTAGAGAACTAGAAGGAAACTCTTAAGGGCGCAGAGCCCAGTACGTTTTTGGAAGTAGCACCTGGTAGATCTTCTCCAGAAGAGAAAATGGTTTGAGAAAATTGCATTTCAGCACTGTTCGGTAGGACGGCTATACCGGGAAGGGCATAGCCGACTTGGGGAAGCACAGGCTGGTATGAGCTACAGCCAGTTTTCCAAGTGGGGTATAAGGGGGCAGGGGAGTAGGTAGAGCTATAGAATGGCGAAGGATATGGTCTTCAGAGAGGACTGACCTGGCTTGGAGTTTGGGCTATGCTGTGTTCTAGCGGTGTCACCTTCGGTAAGTTACTCCACTCATCTGCAGTCTGCAAAGCGGGGGCGGGGTTGGGGGATGTGAGGCTTCTGCTGCCCTGGATTCTCCTTGGGAGGACCAGAGCTCCAGCTCTCCTCCGGTTATGAGTGGCCGGTATGGTCCACATACTGCCCCCTACCCGCCCCAGCTCCGCCATACTCCAGTTGCACCCGCTGGAAGTGCAGGGACGCCTTGTGTATATTGCCGGGGGGTAGGGGTGCCCCGGGATCCCCGGCCTGCCTGGGAAGGCAGCCCTTGTGGCGATGGCTCCCTTCACCAAGGCCCCTGCCTGGCTGCTGGGCAGGTCCTTGGCGGGGAGGGCCGGGCGCGGGATTGGCTGGCGCGCGCGCCGCCCCCTTGCACACCAGCCTGGCGGGGCGGGAGCAGCCGGCAGCTGGCCGCCGCCTCTGCAGTGCCTCCCTCGGTGCGCTCCCTCGGCGGGGATAATGGGAGGCCCGGCGGCGGCCGATGCAGTACTGGAGGCCGGCCGAGGTAGAGCGCTGGGCCTGGAGGGGAGGGGAGGCCGCGTGCAGGCCGGGAACGGGGCCCTGGGATCTCCAGAGGCCCGAGAATCGAAGCAGGAAAACAAAACACTGGAAGGCGCAGGGGCCCATCAGCGCTGGGGAGGCAGCTGGAGCAGGAAGCCGGTCCCGGCAGCCTTTCTTCTCCCGGCCCCTTCCCCTCCAGTGCGCTGGGGCCTGTGCAGGACTGCTTTGCGCCTTGCCTGCTGCCAGCCTGTCTCACCAGTGTCTTTGGCTTCTTTTCCAGGTGGAAATAAATGCTCGTGAAGGAACGGGGCCCTGGGCACAAGGGGCGACTGTCAAGGTACCCTGCGTGCTTGTGTGTTTGTGTGTGTGTGTGTGTGTACGTGGGCGCGCGCGGTGGGGGTGAAGTGTTTGACTGGATTGGATAAAAATAAAGGGTCTCCTCTGGTGATCCCTTAATCTCCCACTGTGTGTGTGTGTGTGTGTGTGTGTGTGTGTGTGTGTGTGTGTGTGTGTAGCAGCAGCTGAGGGGGAGGGGCGGCGGGAGTGTGGGCGGCCAATGAATTCTCAGGCCTGTGTGGGTTTTGTTTGGATTCGTTTTGCTTTCTCAGCTGGATGGTTTGGGTGCAGTTGGGGTTTGGTTTGTTGAACTGTATGTATATGTGTGCGCTCCGTGTGTGTGTGTGTGTGTGTGTGTGTGTGTGTGTGTGTGTGTGTGTGTTTTAAAGACGTGTAACCCACTTCCCACCCCTGCCTCTGGAAATCTCTGGAGAATGGCCCTGGCACTGTTGGTTTGCATCCAATCTGCAGAAATCCCCGGGGTGCGTTGTCGCGGGGAAGTGGGGGGTGAAAGACAGTAAGGGGGAGGGAGAATTGCACTCCTGAGTCTGAAGCTGATAGGGTGTCATTAGTCATGCTGCTGTCACCATGGAGATGGCTGGAGAGAGGAGAGGAGGTGGTGGGGGTGAGGATATTTTGGGTAGGGTGGGGGCTGATGCAACATCATGGCTGGGAAGCCAGCGGGTGTCTGCTGTTATTCTGTGCCACTTGGTGTCTGGGAGACTGGGAAGGCAGTGTTCCCTGATGTGAGGGAAGCTGAGAAAGGGGCTTTGAGCCGGTCCAGGTGGGTTTTCAGAGGGTGGTGTAGGTCATTTGGGAGGGGAGAATGAATAGTTGGAGGAGGAGGAGAATCTGATCACTAAGAAGCTATGACTAATCCTCCTAGGTTAGCCAGGACCAGATCAGTAGATTCCCTTCTAGTTTGCCCCAGTTTACAGGGCCAGGGGCTCACTCTAAGTTTGGAATTACTCAGCAGTATCCTCTGGCCCCAGGAGATAGGGGGACTGGGACAGAAGAAAACACGGTGGCTGCCTCTAAAGAGCAGAGGTTGGGAGTGACTGTGGGGACAGGTGGGCAGGCCAGGCCCCGTGGGCGCTCCTTGCATAGAGGAAGCCCTGAGCGTAGTTGCTTAGGTAGCAGGTGGGCGAGCTGTGAGTGTCCCTGCACGCTCCTAGTCTTTCTGCAAATCTACCTCCTGCTTCCTGGGAAAGCTGTGGGAAGCTCTGAGGAGGTGCTGGAAATGGCACTCTGCCACCTCACTGTGTGGTGACACTGACAGGGTGGGGTTCTGCTTCCTCCTGTGTGTTGGGGGTTCCCGGGCTAACTCACAAGGTGGATATGAAGGCCAGGGTTATTCCCTGGCCTCTTCCCAAGCAAAAACTTGAAAAGGGATATGTATTTTTGCTTTTGAAACAGCTTCTTAGGAAGGAAGAGCCCAGTGACGGCTCTCTGGGGGAGTTGGCATGCCTTGGTGAGTCTGGGAGTTGTTGGTAGTCATCTGGGAAGGAATTGTGGGGGACCCCAGGCAAGTAGAACCATTGGTGATACTGTTTGTGCGTGCACGCTGGAGAACCATGAGCTTACATTGGCTCACTTACGCTCTTGGGAGCCAGAATCCAGTTTCCTACCTCCGCTTCCTTTGGCCACCCACTGCTGGCTGGGGGAGTTGTAGTCACCCGGTATGCTGTTCCAGGACTGTGGGCACTGGGGATGTTAAGATTATGAGGGAGAATCTTCTGTCCCCTAACTTTGAAAGCCAGACAAAAGGATGCGGACACATGGGCTCAGGGAGAGGGGGAAGTTCCCTCCTTCTGTACCTACTTCCTTGTCTGCTTACTCTCTCAAGCACCCTGCTTGCCTGCTCTGTGGTGATGGCTCTCCATGGCAGACCTGCTTCTTTCCACTCCACTGGCATGTTCTCTATTTCTGCCACCTGTTGTGCTACCCTGGGGTGTAGCCAATACTCTGACCCCAGGGTTAGGAAAATCCAGAGAAAGCCCTCTGTAGGTCCTCCCCTACCTTGTTCTCAGGAGCTTCATTCCTTTTGTCCCCAGCATGGATCTGCTTAGATTGAGTTGCCTGCCTAAGAACCATACTTCCTCTCAGCCTTGATGCCACAGTACTCAGGTCTGAGCCCCTGTTTCTGGCTCTGTCTTCTCTGCACGTTGGATTTCTCAGGTCCCCTGTTGGGACAACAGCTTTGCCCACTCTATTATCAGGTCATGGTAAAAGAGCTCCTCCTGTGGTCAGGATGAGTGTGTGTGTGTGTGTGTGTGTGTGTGTGTGTGTACGTGTACATATGTGTGCACAGGTTCCCACAGGATGGGGATGGGAGGGGTAAGCCCCAAGGGTGAATAGTGTCCAACAGTCAGAAGAAATAATGCATGTCTCCTTGTGTGCTAAGTGCTGCCAGGAATACTCTGATGCGTGGGTGTACACAGTCCTGGCACAGCCACAAAGCTTAGCTTGATGAATGCAAGTTGTCGGTTTGCTGTATATTGTGCTTCATGTCGTTTACTCATGATATATCCCAGGGAATATGCCATAGCATAATACCCTCTTGCCGCCTCCTTCCCCTCAGCCTCCTGGACAGAATACAGTGAGTGCCCAGTGCAAGAGCACCAGACTGCCCTGCTTTTGGGCTCCCACACTCTGCCTCATGGGAGCATTCACTCCACTGGCTAAGGATGTCTAGAAACTATTTTGGTACTGGGCCCAGGATCTTTGCCTTCTATCTCTCTTTTTGACCACCCCAAAAATGTTCCGTTGAGAATCTGCTCCTTTTGACTCTTGATCACTCCTGGTTGCTTCTTTCTGTCTGTCCTTCTGCTCTTTACAAGAGTCAAGGAGCCCCTTCTCTCTGCAGTAAAGCTGAAGACAGGAAGGCCTATCAGGCTAGAACAAAAAAGAAACCAGTTCAGAGGATGGCAGATTTGAGTTGGAGAATGGAGAGGGCTTTTCCCATGCTTGGTAGGAGCTGGGGCTAGTCACAGAGCTCAGCTTTACTGCTTTGGTGACCCCAGTCATTTGTGAATGAATGTCGGAGAAGAGGAGGGACTGTGACAAAATATCATAAGCTGAAATAGGAGCCTTCTGTCCATCACAGTGCAGGGACCTGGGGCTGCATTCTGGGACCACCACCGATGGCTCTCTGACCCTCTTGCTGGGCCACTGAGGAGTGAGGAGGAGAGGCACATTGGGTGCTCATCTGCTTCTAGCTGCAGATGGACATTTCTGCTAGAAATGGGTTTTGTGGTTTTGCCAAGTTCCTCCCATACCCTGGAGGCTGTGGCAAGTGGTTTGGCTGGCTGGGGGGTCTGGGCTGGGAGTATGGCAGAGGCTTTGTTTTGGCTCCACTTTTGGGTCTCCCAATACTCTTAAGTCCTCTATTCCATCCCTGGTCTCTTGGGCTTTGGCCTCATTTCCTCCCGCACCCAGACATCTGGCTGTCAGCAGGACCCCCTGTTCCCGCCTCTAAGTGGCTTCTGAGGGGGAGGTGGCTTACTCTTGAGCCAATTTAGGAGGTCTGAGCAGACAGAACAGGAGTGGCTTTCCTGAGTAGAACCTGTGGCTTGGAATCTGTCCCCATTCTCACCCACTCTACCTCCCATTCTTTGTCTCTGTCCCTGAGCGTTCACATCTCCCATACTAAGTACAACATAGGAAAACAAAAGTTACTATTAATCTTACAAAGCCATTAGACACTAAGGTGTGGACGAAATTAAATTACTTCAGTTACAAGTGGGAAACCCAGCATTGCCAGTGTGTGTTCTGCAGTCAGCAGCTTTGGTCTCCACTGTGTTTGGGGCATATGAACTCCACACACCACAGACAGAACCTCTCTTCACTCCTTTGCGCCTGGCTTACTTTTTGAACCTCAGGGGACTTTCAAGAATCAACATTCCAGCCTTATTATTTCAAAGCTCAGTATGTCCAGGATCTGGTAATGGGTTAGGGTCTTGTGTTCTGAAATGGATAAGGTGGAGAGGATGCCTGGTGTTGGAAAGGAAGTGTTGGTTTGAGATCCTGAGGAGGCTGGATATAATACTGTGCCGTTCATGGGAACTTGAACATCAGTTTATCAATGTGGTCTCCTGGCTGTGGTGGTGCCCACCTTTAATCCCGGCACACAGGAAGCACACACAGGTGGATCTCTGGAGTAAAGGCCAGCCTAGTGCAGGAAGCCAGGGCTGCAAAGTAGACCCTGTCTGGAAAAGCTTGGGTTCTGGGGCTGGGGGATGTAACTTAGTTGAAGAACATTTGCCATGGACTCAATCTCCAATACGGCCAAAAAGAAAAAAAAAAGTCACCTGGTAAACATTTAACTAGATATAGTGGTGTATGCCTATAATCTCTCAACACTTGAAGTAGACCAGGAGTTCAAGGTTATCTTTGACAATATAGCTAGTTTGAAGCTAGTCTGTACTATCTTTTTAAAAAAGTTTGGGTCTTACAGACGGTTACTGCATCACTGGCTGAGAGGGAGCACGAGCAGCTGAGTTCTTTACTCATGGGCTCTGCCATTAACTATAGAGAATCACTTTAGAGTCCATTGCCATGGTTTCCTCTATAGCAGAGGGCTTGCCTTCCAAAGTTAGTTTTTCTCAAACTAAATCTAGAAACCGACCAGATCGGTTTTCTACTCCCCTCTCCTTTTTTTTTTTTTTTAAAGTTCCAAGATGCAGTCCCACTTTGTACACTCGGTTAGCATCTTGTACAGTTTGCCTCTGGTGTTGGGTACCATTCAAAGCCTCCTGAGCCTGCAGGACAGTTTCCACGCTCTTGCTCTTGGATGTCCTGTAACTGACAGCTTCTCTGTGTATGTGATGCTGGACTGGGTTAGACTGTGCACATCACTTCTTTGGAACTTGCCTCTGGCCCTCCATAAGGCTCTTGGTTTGTGAGCCTCCATCCCCTTTCTGGACACTGCTTCCCGACTCTTCCTCACCCTGCTGTTTGTTACAGAGAGTCTCTTGGAGCAGCCAAAAGGTTTACCTGTACCTAAGCTTCTGTAGATAAGGATCCCTCCTTCGTACTCAGAAATCTGATGGTGTACTCTGAACCCCATGAGCCCCTGACAGGTGTGTGTGTATGTGCTCAGAAACTGAACTCAGGACCTCACACACATGCCAGAGAACAGTCTACTTCTGTAATGTCCTCAGCCCTCTTTTTGCCCAGGCTTTTGACTGCATTGTGTGGTCCAGCAGGCCTCGGATTCGGGATCTTAGTGTCCTGAATAGCTAGGGTTATAGCCCTGTTCCACCAGGCTGTTCTTTCACTTAGGATTTTAAAAATGTTTAACTTATTCCTTGTGGAGCCAAGGATTGAACATGAGACTTGCTAGGCAAATGTTCTACCACAAAACCTTTAACTTCAGGCCTTCATGTGATGATCCTTACTAACCTAGAGGTGTAGCCCTTTCCTCTGAGGGGCTGTCCCCACATTATGATTTCTGTTAGAGTGGACAATCCTGTCATCTGGGTGACTTTAATTGAAGTATCTTGGCCCCTACTTTTCTCCAGCTGAGGCTCTTCAGCTTTTTTGTTTGCATTGTTAAACATGAATGTAAAAACGTGAAATATTTTTGTCTTGGCTGCCTAGAGAAAGGGCCTAAACCGTCTGCTGCAGAAATATTACTTAAGGGGCCAACATGCCAAGTGTAGGAGGATTAGGGTCTAAGTAAATCCTGGTTGTATGTCTGGCCAGGAACTCTTGTGCCCTTGGTGCTTAAGTAATTGGATTTCTGAGCCCCGCCCCCATGCATCCTTATGAGTAATCCTGACCTGATGGGCTCTGCATGGAAACAAAGGCATTGAAAGGTTTGCAGCTCATCCCTATGAGAGAATTCCCCAGCTCTGCCCTGCTGACTGGCTTCTGCTTCTCTCTCCCCTCTGCAGCACCCACTGTTGTCTCTCAAAAAGAAAAGGTAGAATACTTGCCTAGAAAGTTCCAGATCATTTTTCTGGCCTGCAAGCTTTGTTCCCAGTCCTGCTAAGCAGACAATTAACTAAAGGGACAGTTGCCTGTCATCTACCTTCCTGTACCTCAGAGAGGTTCCATCTAAGACTCTGCTGGCTGCTGTACTGATGGGGATAAGCAGGGAGGCCCAAGACACCTGTCAGATACAGGCAGAGGCCTTGAGAAGAGTTGTGAGTGGACATCCTGGTCTGAATCTGCAAACTAACTCCTCAGCTATGCTTTCCCTTGGAAATGCCCCTCAGACCACTGTCTCTTCTGGCTTGCTCAGGTTGAGCTGGGGTACAGAGGGTTCCTTCTGACCTCCCTGGTCCAGGAGAGAAATGGAGACTAGATCGTGAAAATGTGAGTTGTTGTTGTTCTGTTCCCCAAGCTTTAGGAAACTAGATTTTTTGGTGGAGTTGGAGATATTCCTGTCAATATAAAATAAAATGCAACACTGGTCTGAGCCATAGTGTTTTCTGGTGCCAAATGTGAATGACTGTGGCCCAGGAGCACAGGATTAGATTATTCTAAATTCTGTGGTCCAGTGTTGTAACTGTTCTATACATTTTTGTTGGTAGTGGTTTATTTTTTTTTAAGAAACCAAACAAAACCATAAATCAAAACACCTTGAATTGGCGAGAACAGCAGGCAGACTGTAGTGAAGTGGGGAAATCTCTGCTGTAGGTCTCGGATGCTATCTGGTTACATTCTTGGGTTTGGGGGTTGACAGAAGCTGTATATTCCAAAATAATTTGCCTACCACTCACAGGATATTCAGCTACATAGGTGCTCAAGTAGATGGCTATTCAGGGGCTAGGAGAGCTCAAGATAAATTATTAGCTCTGGTCCTGCAGCATTTCCGACTCAGTGATCTCTGAAGTGCTCTAATCAGTCAGTCCGCTTGTTCAGCGTAGGTGTGGTTTCTTCAGTCAACATGCCCAAGAGCTGTCCACCTGGTTTTCTCTGCATCTCTCTATCCTATTTTTTTCCCCTCAATACTAGGACATTCTTTAGGGCCTCAGTATGCCCTTGTTCCCACTACATGCTTTAAGCATAGCTCTCTTCCTAGTCTGAGCATGCTTTGTGACGTATGTGCCAGGATTTCTTAGGTCAGAATCCTCTAGGGAGAGTACCATGGGGCTGCCTGGCCAAAATAAGCATGTGTTGAGCCAAACTTATGGGTATAGGTTCCTATTTTAGACCAAGGTGACAGAAGATGAGGGTGGCACAGTGTCCCAGATAACCCTGCTGAAAGGTCTCTGTAGGCAAGCCATATGGGGCCCCCTCCTCACTGGCCTCATTCCTTGTCTTCTCCCATGGTTGAACTTTCTGCTTTCCTATGCCCTGTGGCCTTCCTTCTGTTGTTTTTCACTGGTTTCCTGTTTTCCAGCTGTGGGCTCCCAGAGACATCATTGGGCCCCTGGGTAGTAGTTAGGGCTTAGCTGTGGGGTTGTGTGGTTGCAGCAGCGTGTGTCTTGGGTCTTCCTGGCAAGGAGACCAGTCTGAACTCATTGGCTAGGAGCCAGAACCCAGAGTTCTGTGTCCAACTTTACGGGCCCAAAAGTTATTTAGAAAAACTTGTGGGTTCCATATATAGTGTGTGTATATATATACATACACACACATATATAGTGTGTATATATGTATATACACACACACATATATATATATGTGTGTGTGTGTGTATATATATGAGAGAGAGAGAGAGATCATATTAGAATGATGCCTTTGCTCTCCACTAGTTCTCTGAATGAGTCTGAGGAAGTGGGATACGGAGAGGAGATGGGTGAGCGCCAGAACACGCCATCACTATTCTCTCCCGCCCCAGCTTCCACCACACCAGTCAGGGCCTTGCTTTAGCTTGTCTTGAGAGTCTGTAGCAGCCAGTCCCTCTGGTCTAACTTGTTTAGCAGCTCTCAGCCCCTGCTAGTTAGAATTATCTGAGCAGCTTTCAAAAAGGGGAATGTCAGTGTCTAGGCTGTAGGGACCATGATAGCCTCTGTGTGGAATGGAGCAGGTCCCAGGGCTGCCTGAAGCACTCTAGGCGGTTAGAAGTGCAGCTGAGGCTGAGGCTGTGGCCCAAAGCTCTGGGCTGCACCCAAATGATGAACGTCTGGGACAGTTAAGATCAGATGGTCCCATGAGACTGACCTCTGAGCTTGACGATTAAAGTCGTGATGTTCAGAAGGGATGCTCTGAGGTCATAGAAATGGAGTTTCCTCATCTTAGGCTTAATTTTTAAATCTTTTTATTTCTTAGTGTGTGTGCGTGTTCTCATTTGTGCAGGTACATATGCGTACACATGAATACAGGAGATGAGGGTTTACTTCGCTTGTCTTCAGTCTGTCTCTACGTTCGGAGTTGGAGCCCTCACTGGAACCTAGAGCTTGCTGGTCTGGCTCCTCAGCAGCCAGCTTGTCTGTGAATTCCCTGTTTCTGCCTCCAGAGTGCCAGAGCTACAGGCAGGCATCACATTTTAATTTTTAAGCTTTTAACTGAAGTCTAATGCATATACAGGAAGGAAACTATGTTATACACAGTGTGTTAGTTTCTCACAAATGCACCTGTGTAGTCAATATCTAGCTCTGGAAATGACTCTTGACCTGTTGGAAGTGCTCAAGAGTATCTATGGCACTTGGGCAAAGTCTGGGTGTGCCATGGTGTAGCAATATGTGCTGGCTTTGGGCCTAGAAGCCTTTTAACGTGGCCTCTGCCAGGAATACCTTTAAACACCTACTCTGGCATAGGTAGGTGTCACTGTGAAAGGGCACAGGGAAGGGGACCTTGTAGTTCCTGCCCTGTGTGACTATCTTAGCTCCTCTAGCTCCTTTCCTCCTGGGGGTTTAAGGTGGTGCCAATCTCCAATTTTGAGTTAAAATAAACGCCTTTGTTCTTTTTGGCCCTGTATTCTATTTAAGGTTATACCAATAATAAACGATTCATTTGAAAAGCTGGAAGATGGCAGGGGAGGGAATTGGTGGTGACCTCACAGTGCAGCATTTAGCTAGCATCATGTATTCAGACATTCTTCTCTGACCCATGTCCCAGTGTGGTGTGGTTGAAAATGGAGCTGTCTTGTGCTGTTAACTCTTCACCCTGGATGACAACTAGTCACCAGGTCATGAGTGTACAAGGTGAGCCCATGAGCGAACAGATCATAGTTCTGTCTGTTCTAGTGGAGAGTCTGGAGCAGGTCAGGTAGTCTGGTTAAATGAGTCCAGGAGGCTGAGCCAGGGGCTGGTGTTTCCTTCATGATGGATGGAGCGGGAGCTGGAGCGTGTGTCCTGTGTTGCACGCATTTGATAGGTACTCACTGGCTTGAGCACATCTTTCTCTTTAGTGATATTGTTCCCTTTCCACTTCAATGTGAATGACTAGTGTTTTGATTTCAGGCAAGATGTCATGGATGATTGAGTTCTGAGGGTTATGTGATTCTTTATGTCATGAGAGAAATGATGTCATGTATTTTTTTCCCCATTAGAAGTGTTTTTTTTTTTTTTAACAGTCAGATGACTTACGTTCTGTTTACCGAGTCTGATTTGCTTACATTGTGAGATAAACTGGTAGCTTTTGTGTTTGCATTGTTAGCTGTTGGTAGGATAACAGTAACTTCATACAGTGGGTTGGGAAGTTTTTATGCATTGGTACAATTTTAAGTAATACAGCTGAAATAATTCCATTCCTTTAGGATTTGAAAAGATGCCATGGAACCGTATGGCTTGGTATCTTGAGAGATAGCAAGGGTGTTAGCTTTCTGGCTTTTCTTTGTCCTATGCCTGTTGGTGTAAAACATTTACCATGTATTTTCTGTCAGTGATCCATTTTCAGAGTATTCCCATAATGTACATGCAGTTAACTGCACTACATTTCCTCTGCACTGTAACTTTTTCATGCTCTGCATTTCTCTTTATAGCCCAGGCTGTCCTGGAACTCACTCTGTAGACCAGGCTGGCCTCGAACTCAGAAATCCGCCTGCCTCTGCCTCCCAAGTGCTGAGATTAAAGGTGTGTGCCACCACCGCCCAGCTTCTGCGTTTCTTTTTTGTTTAAATTTGTTTTAAGTACATGAGTATTTTGCCTAAATGTATGGACGTGTGCCACATGTATCACCTGGTCAGAGGAAGGCAGGCGTTGAATCCTCTGGAACTAGAGCTCTAGGTGGTTGTGTGGCTCTGTGTGGATACTGGGACCTGCATCCAGTTCTTCAAGAGCAACAAATACTCAACTACTGAGCAATCACCCCAGCCCCATTTTTGAACTTTAAAAAAAAATTACCATTGACAGGGCTGAGGGGGAAGCCAGGGTTTCTTTATGTAGTCCTGAATGTCTTAGAACTCAGTATGCAGAGCAGGCTGCCCTTGACCTCACAGAGATCTGTCTACTTGTGCTTCCTGAGTGCTGGGATTACAGGTATATGCCACTATGCCTGGATATTTCTAAACCTTTAAAATAGTACATATCTATTTAAAGACATCGAATAATATAACACTATATAACTGGAAACTCAGGCCTTTCCATTCTGTGTAACAACTAAACACTTCTCTCTTCATAGTTCATTACTTTTCCCCTGTGCCATACCTATCTACTTACTAAATGTGCTAAGGACACTTTCCTATGTCAATGTGTCTACCTTAGCCTTTTCTGCAGAAAGTAGCCATGGCAACCCACACCTGTAATCCTAGCTCTTAGGAGGCTGAGGCAAGGAGGAAGAATTAAGGCCAGGCTCGCCTGCACAGTAAGAGGCTCTACAAAGCAACAACAAAAATGGACATGGAGTTTTTAATAGTACAAATTTATTTAATTTAACTTATTTCCCATTGGTGGGTGTTCACAGTTCCAATTTTTGAATGGCTATTTATTAATGATGACATGATTTTAAATTTATATGTTAACAAATATATTTTTATATGTATATTATTTGTCCACCTATGTAGATTAACAATCATAAAATGGCTCTTGTTTTATTTTTTTGAGAGAGGATCTCCCTGTGCAATACAGGTTGGCCAGGAACTCATTCTGTAGACCAGGCTGGCCTCAAGTTCAGAGAGCCACCTGCTTCTGCCTCTCAAATGCTAGGGTTAAAGTGTGCACCATCACATTCAACCTAAAATAACATTTTAGGAGATATTACTAGGTTATTCTCACAAAGGGTATCCCAAGAGCCAGCAGAATGGCTGGGTAGGCAAAAGCTCTTGCTGCTGGAGCCTGATGGCCTAAGTTTTGATCCTTGGAGCTTGGGGTGGAAACGGCTAACTCCTGAAAGTTGTTCTCTACTTCCTGGGTAGGCGCTGTGGCACATGTGCACCTGTGTGCAAACACCTCGTACACATAATTAGAGCAGAAAACATAAAAGAGAATCAATGATTTGTTTTTCGAGACAGGATTTCTCTGTGTAGCCCTAGCTGTCCTAGAACTCACTCTGTAGACCAGGCTGGCCTCGAACTCAGATCTGCCGGCCTCTGTCTCCCATTTCCCCCAGAGTGCACCTCCACTGCCAGACCCAAATGATCTTTTTCTATTAAAAAAGAACTCAAATGCTTTAAAATACAAGTCATCTTGCGTTTGTTCTCAGTATTGCACACTGCATACAGTATGTGCTCTTAATTTCTATTGTTCCACGTAATTCATGTTACCGATATTCATTTCTGGCACACATTTTTACAAACACATAGGTTTTGTGAGTCAGTGGTAGGGATTGAACCTAGGGTCCTGTACGTCCTGAGCATATACTAGAGCCTTCCTTGATCCCCTCTAGCCAGTTTCTGGCTTATTTAAAAAGGGTGTGAAGCAAGGATTAAACTCAGACCCCCTTCTCTCTAGAATGAGTGTCTGTAGTCTGTCCAGCAGTTCATAGTTCTGTGAAGTGCTTCACACACTCTTCACCATTCTAGGGACTCTGACGTTTTCTCATTTTTCTGTTTCTGTTTGTTCCATCATTTTAATTACCTCTTCCAGAGGTCCTGATCTATACCCTTAGCCATTATTGGCTGGCCTCTTGTTGCTCTGTGTGAGCATGGTATACATGCATACTGTGTGTGTCTGTGTGTGTCGTCTGTGTGTGTGGTGCGTGTGTGAGGTGTGTGTGATGTGTGTGTATGTGTTTAGAGGCCAGAGGAGGCCATCAGCCACCCTGCTCTAATGCTCTCATTACCTTGACACAGGGCAGGATGATAGGCAGCAAGCCCCAGCCAGTCCCTCCTGCCTCTGCACCCCCACAGCAGGGGTGAGAGGCACATGGCCACACCTAGCTTCCCTGTGTGGGTGCAGGGGAGTTAAACACAGGCCTCATACTGTACAGCAAACACTCCTCTCTGCCGAGTCGTCTCTCCAGCCCAGTCCCAGCTGCTGTGCTTTTTAGCCCATTGCTGAAGACACGTTGGAGATGCCTGGTTTTTATCAGCTGTCCACGGTGCGTCCTGTCTCTGTCCCTCTGTGGCAACACTAGTTGGATCTAGCTTCCTTGTGGTAGGGTACCCATCCGTTTCAGTTCCCCAGCACCTGGCACAAAGCCTAGCATGCAGTAAATGCTTTTAATAAATGCTTGTGGGATCAAATTGGTGAGAGAGAGACAGTGAGCTTCACATCTTCAAAGTGTGTTGCCTGGGCCAAGGCCAGGAATGGAGCCTGAGGCAGCTCTGGCCCCAAGCCTGGAGGCTGGGATCTGGGTAACAGATGGAGCACCCTCCCTGTCTCTGCAGGAAAAAGAGGGGGTCCTGGGCCATTTTCCCACAGGAGGCTTTAGGGAGGAGTCTATATCTCATAATTGCCCATAATGACCAGTAACCTTCTTGTCGCTTACCCCGGTGAGTACTAATTTGGTGAGACCTGTGCTCTCCGTTCCCACATTCATGAAGGTATCACAGAACAATGAATCTTTCCTCTCCTCAGGATCCATCAGGGCAGGAAGCGTAGCTTGGGAGGCTACTGATGAGGTGTGCTTCACAGCTGTGTGCCCAGCTCTTGCTTCCTACTGTTCTGGTTGAGTCTGTCTCCCTAGATGGTTCTGAGGCCAAGTTTTCTGCCTGTTAGCATGCTAGACTTTCCCATGGCCATTGTATTTCAAGCTTCCATTGGGAATTGTGGAATGAAAGGCATCTGTTTTTCCTTTTTAATGTTTTATGTGAGCATGTGGACTAGTTAGTGGAGGAGGTCAGAGGACAACCTGACAGGTTGGTTCTTTTCCTCTGTGACTTGGGTCCTGGGGATTGAAATCAGATCATCAGACTTGGCAGCAAGTGCTCTTACCCAACTGAGTAATCTTGCCAGTCTGGAAGGGCACAATTTCTTGATATGGTGGACCGGCATGCCACTCTGTCTCACGCCCTTGCCTAGCCCTCCAGATCAAATCTTCAAGCCCTGGTCTCTGCTGCCCACTGGGGCTAAGACAATGATGAGGATATCTTCCTTACCTAGCATTCCTGTGACATACGAGCAAGGGACCCCTCATCTCTAAAGGGCTACATACAGTCCTCAGGCTTAGATATGTGGGGAGTGTCCATGGTTGTGCAGCAGGGGTGAGGATGTCTCATCTGTCCCTCCACAGGGCTGTTTCTTGTGTTTGGGACGGCCTCGTCTTGTTGCTGACCTCTCAGCAGGGCAGCAGTTAGAAGGGCTTTGCTGGCTCCTTGCTCTTCTGTTGTAAATCCTTGGGAACAGTTGAAGCAGGAGTATACCCAGGAATGTTGGGGTTTGGGGAAGGAGGTAGGAGTACTGTTTTGAGCCACTTGATCCATCTTCATTTGCCCATCTGAGTGGGCAACATACTGAGAGCCAGGCGTCCCGGAACAGACAGAGGGGCTTCCCCTGGCAGTCATTGCTGTATCCCTGCCAGCCCTGGAGGAACGGCCTCCTCAAGGTGCAGAGCTGAAACTAACAGATGGACCTCCGTGAACCTGTGGAGTTGATCCAAATGCATCCTCTCAGCAGAAAGCATTCCGATGGAGGCACTGTGGTGCTGGAACGCCGAGAATATGGCTTATCTATAGAATGAAGCTTGGTGTTACCCTTGCCTCCCCATTTAAAGAGCTGATATGGAAGGGCGGGAAGATGAGTGGGTTGGGGGTCCACACACATACACAGAGAGAGGGGGCAGGAGGGGGAGAGGCCTGGATCTCTGACTGGTAAAGCCTACTGTCCCATGAGCCAGCCTATGAGAGCCATATTTACCAAGCTCAGCCAGCTGGGCCTTTCCCTCGTCTGTGCTCACTATTGGACTATAGACTTAGGGCTTCTCAGAGGTAGTTCAGGTTGAATCATCCTTCCCATGTCATACATATGAGTCCCGTTGTTGGCAACTGCTATGCCCTTGGGAGTCTGAGAAGCAAGTTGTCTGGGGATGAGTTAACCAAAGGACACTGCTTGCTTTGGAAATCTTTAAGTGTGGTTGCTTATAAAACACTCGTGCACATACAGGGGAGACTCTGGACATAGTTGAAAGGATTTTGCTGATATATGTGTGTGCATATATATATATATATATGTATATGTATATATATGTGTGTGTGTGTGTGTGTATACACACATGTGTATATACATATACATATATATGGGTGATGGGGCAGTGGTGGTACACACCTTTGATCTCAGCACTCAGGAGGCAGAGGCAGGTGGATCTCTGTGAATTGGAGGCCAGCCTGGACTACAAAGTGAGTTCCAGAACAGTCAGGGCTACACAGGGAAACTCTGTCTTGAAGGGGAGGCGGGTAGAGTTTTTAAGTTCATGGCAGATAAGGAAAGTCCAGTAAGCAGAAAGGTATTATAATTTTTTTCCATTTGTAACTTATTAGTATTTTGGCTTTTCTAAAACAATTTTTCATTTTAATGTCTTTTTAAAAATTTTTATCCCATTATTAAAATCATACATGTTCTCTCTCTCTCTCTTTCTCTTTCTCTCTCTTTCTCTCTCTCTCTCTTTCTCTCCCCCTCTCTCCTTTTCTCTTTCCTTCCAAGACAGGGTTTCTCTGTGTAGCCTTGGCTGTCCAGAAACTCACTCTGTTGACTAGCCTCAAACTCACAGAGATCCCCTGCCTCTGCCTCCTGAGTGCTGGGATTAAAGGCGTGTATCACCATCGCCTGGCTGTATACACTGTTTTCTAATTAGACTAAAATAATATAAAATGTCTGATTTGATTTTTCTTCATTTAGTTGAGACATACATATTTTTCTCTGTGAATGTGTTTTTATTTTGTGAGAGTTTTACTAATAAGAGACCTTCATATATTGTTGGTATGCTTTAACTCAGGAAATAATAGAAACATCTTTTCAGTAAGAGTTTGGTTTTGTTTATTTGACCAAACTTTTTTAAAACGAAATTTCAAATATCTCTGTATGGGCATGTGTGTCAGAGGATAACTTCTGGAAATCTCCTTCCACTGCATCTGTCCCAAGAATCAAACACAATTCCTCTGGTTTAGCAGCGGGTGGGTTTTATGTGTTGAGCCCTCTTGTCAGCCCCTGCTCTGTTAAGGTTTGAAATTAGGGTCATGTGATCATAGCCTCATCAGTTGTTACCCCCACCCCACTCCCCAGCTCTTGGTTGTGACTGGCAGGACAGAGAATGGACGCTGCTTTAAGAAACTGATAGGAATTAAAGGGCACTTGGACAAGTAAGTTTGACAGGCTTCTGATAGTTTAGTATTCATCCAAGTAATCTTGGGCTCTTGGTGCATTTTCTGGTTCAGACCTGGGTCTGGGCTTGGAGTTCTGCACATGCTCTGAGGGGAGATATTGCTGCTGGCTTTTAGACTGCATTTTGCATAGGTAGCGGGGAAGCCAGAAATGTCCACATCTGGCCAATGGTCAAGCCTCCTCAGGGACGTGTTGCAACTTGGTTCTGAGCTGTTTCCTGAGGACACCAGGCTGTGAGACCCAGTCTCATGTCTCACTAGGTGACTTGACTAATAGGCCAGTCTGAGGCCCACAGTCCCTATCTGTGCTCGTAGAGAAAGCAAGTGCTTATCTCAAGATATCTGGGAAAATTTAATAAGAGAAAAATGAGTTAACTAACTGGGTGTAATTCTTTGGTAGGTGTTTTCTCTGATACTTCCAATATTTCTATCTAAAAAATTTTCTAGAAAATTATTAATTTATATTTTAAAAAATTTCAAACTTCACTGTTAGCAATTATATTCCTTGTAACTCCTTTTAAGACAGATTATTGTGGCCTGGCCTAGAGCAGCCTCAGGTTCACTGTGTAGCCCAGGCAGGCCTGGAACTCCAGGGGATCCTCTTGGTCCAGCTTCTCAAGTTCTAGAATTCTAGGCAAGTGGTACCGTACCCTTTAGTATATCCTTGTTAAATAATCGATTTTTTTTGAGAACCGCCACAGATCCATGTACCAAAGCCACTGTCGTTTATTTTCTAACTGGCTTCTTCAGCCTTTATTTCTGGTGATTTCATTTTTTTCCAACTTTGGTTTACTCCAGACTTTCTTGGGTTGAAACTAATTTCCCTCCTTATTTTGCAAAAGTACTTATGAGATCAGGGGTTTCTCTGATACTAGATATTGGTTTCATTGATACTAATTTATCTTTGAATCTGCAGTTGTGGTTTTGTTTTTTCCCTTCTGACCTTAGAGCTATTGAGGCAGCTCACTAATAAAGCTTCCCTGATGTTTCTCAGGTTAATGAGAGCTCAGAGCGCAGTGCTCCTGGACTGCTTAGCATTCTAAGCTGTGAGCCTGCTCCACGTGGGCCTGGATGTTGTGGTTAGAGCCGCTGCCTGTGTGTGAAGCCTCCAGCACACCCTTATAGGGCCAGAAGGGGAGTGGTTGCTACCCTGTGCTGGGGGAAGGGGTCTTACAGCCAGAGAGGTCTGCTCAACCACTACAGGAGACCCTTCCCTCTTTATTTCTCAATCCCTGACTAGGTAGCTCACATGCCAATCCTGAGGAAGTGTAAGGAAGACCTGGGGCCTGGTGGGTGGGGACTGTTGAAGAGCCCTGCGATTTGAGCCCTTTTGTCACCGACAGCCTTCAACTTTGACCGCTGCTTTAGTCCTGGCTTTTGTGTTTGCAAAAAAATGTAACTTCGTCTCCAATGCTGGAGGGCCTTTAGGAGTCAGCTGTTAGCTTTCTTATTTTTAAGACTGTGCAGTTTTGACATAATTTCATAGTTTCCAAAAAGGAAGAATATAAAGCTTATGTTCACCCACCTCCTCAGGTGTTAGTGATTTGTCACACTTCCTCCTTCTCCCCTCTCATCTTTCCGTGGTACTGGGAGTGAACCTGGGGTCTTAGCAGTGCTGAGCATGTACTGTAGTACTGAGTCATCCTAGCCCCTCTCTTTGTAATTTTGGAGTCATTTGAAACATAAATGTCCCAATAACTAAAGTCGAAGGGGGTTGGAGAGGTGGCTCAGTGGTCACAGGCACGGGCTGCTCTTATAGTGGACTTGGGTTCACAGCACCCATGTGGTGGCACACAACCACACACCTGTAACTCCGGTTCCAAGGAGTCTGACTTTCTTCTGGTGTCCCCGGGCCCCTGCATGCATGTGGTACACAGATATACATATAGACAAAACACTCATACACGCAACCTAAAGAGTGCAATTGTAGTCACTTGTGAGTCTGCAGTGCCACACCAGTGCTGCTGGTGTCTGCCATCTTTGTGGAAGGCGTTTTGCCCTATCACAGACCACAGACCATCTTCTCAGCCCTCCCCTCCAACCCCCGGTTTTTTGTTTTTTTGAGACTAGATCTTTCTAAGTCGCCTAGGCTGCCCTCAGACTCCCTCTGTAGCCCAGGTATGACTTGAATTTGTGATCTTTTTTCCTTACTTCAAGCTTTTCAAGTAGCTGAGTACAGATATAACACCGTACCACCTGGCCCAGGGGTTTTTTTGCTCGGGTTTTTGTTTGTTTGTTTGTTCATTTTTCAAAGAGCTCTTTAATCTAGATTCTGAGTTTTTCATTCTTAAAATTCTTTTTAGCTTAAGTCTGCACCATCTGATTTTGTCTCAACTCTAAAGCTAAGTGGAGTGGATCCTGGTTAGTACCGGATGGGAGTTCTTTTTTAATGCTGATAAAGAGTATGAGCCTAACTCTGTAAAGTGATGTGCCCGGAGGTGTGCAGCTGGGTAGTCTTAGAAGAACTGGGTGGGGAATCTGGTATCTATGGATCTGGCTCCCTGTCCTCAGGCCTGGAGTCTGGGTCACTAGCTAAAGTCCACAGGCAGAGGGGTAGGGCAGGGCCAGCCCTGGGAACTGCCTGCCTTGCTCTTGCCTTCTGCTCCTCCGTGTGTTTGCAGTGCCAGGCCATAGCCTGTGCCCCACCCCTTCCCTGGCTGGTTTGGAGTTGGCTTGGGATCAAGGCTGAAGCTTGGGAGGGGAGGACTTTAAAACTCTAGCCACCGCCTGTCCCTGAGAGAGGCCATGGGGAACAAGATCTCTACCCGGAGCCAGCAGTTGCCTCTTTTCCCAGGAGGAGCTCCCTCAGGTTAGGGGTTGGACTTTGAGCCAGCTCCTCTCCCCCCACCACCACCACCCAATATGGGGCCTCTGTTTGGGGACTTGTTCTTCCCTAACCTGAGAAACGTGTCTAAACGCTGTCAGTCTGAACACTGTCATGACACTGTCACCCACTGCCTGGGTGAACAGGTGGCAGGCTCACCTGCTCCTTATCTTCCTCCAGGTGTGGGACATCTGGAGCAGGTCATTTACATTACAAAAGGGATGCTTCACTGACATTTGACCCTCAGGTTATCTTGCTGTAGCTCTCCCCTGAGTGGTGGGCGTTAAAAGTAATTTGTAGTTCTTTTCAGCAATTGATTAGCATTCACTTTCTTGCCTACACCCCTGCTGAGAGGCTTCCTCTCTTCAAAGCCCTTTGGCAAGGTGTGAGGAGGTTTATCTTTTGTGAGAAAGGAACCTCCCTCTCCCCTGGGGTGGGTCCCTACCGTCCTGTAACCTTACAGGAAAGGCCAAGGGGTTGAAATGGCTTTTCTGATTTTCCGAACTTTGCTGCTGCTGCTACTGCTCTGCCTGCACTTGCGCCTGCACCTTTGATTGTGTGCTCACCCTGAAGCCAAGTCCTCCCCTCCTGCTTCAGCTTTGCCTTACAGCCTCTTATAGCACTGGAGAGGAAGGTTTTATCTAAAGACTTTCACATGCATGCAGGCACTAGAACCTATAGGAGTCAAAGGATAACTTCCTGGAGTTACTTCTCTCCTCCCATCCTGGGGGTTCACAGGGATTAAGCTCTAGTTGTCAGACTTAGCAGCAGGTGCTTTTTACCCACTGAGCCTTCTCACTGGCTTCACTCCTCCTCTTCCTCCTCTACCTCCTCCTCTTTGACCATCTTTTCTTCAAATGATGCCTTTATTGAGATCTAATTGATGTAGCATTAAACTGACCCATATAAACACACAGTCCAGTTGTGTTTGGAGTGCACACCTCATACTACTTTGTTTCATAATGTCTAGTCACCTTCAGAGAAGCCCTGAGGAAATAGTGCTCAGCCCCTCAGTCCCCTCAACCCCTGGCCACCACGAGTGGATGCTCTGCCTGTGGATTTGCCTAATCTAGACATTTCATATAAATGGGCTCATCTTGTGTGACCTTTTGTGTCCCCTCCTCTTTATTCTTCATGTTCTCAAGGGCTGCGTATGTGTAAAAGTTCATAATTCAGAATATCCCTTTGGTCGACTAGCCCGAGTTTTGTTTGCAGTGGGTGCACATTGGGGTTGTTTCTATATTTTGACTGTTAGGGATACCATTGGAATCGATAGTCATGTACAAGTTTTTGTCTAAAAGTGTCATTTTTGTTCTATTCTGAGACAGAGTGGCATTGCAGAAGCCAGGCTGGTCTTGAACTCACTCTTGCCTCAGCCTTGAAAGTGTCTGAGTACAGATGTGGGTCACCATGTCTGGCTAGCATGCTCATTTGTAAATTGGGTTGTCCTTTTATTACTAAGTTGTATGAGGTTTTATGCAAATTGTCACTTATCAGATGTATGATTTGCAAGTCCCTTCTGGTTAACCCCATCTCCCTTCCCCCTGGTGTGTGACTACCCACAAACACATGCAGCTAATGGATTTCTTTGAAAGAGACATTTATTATTAAGAGGGCGGCTCATGGGAATTAGTTCCACTATGTGGGTTCCCAGGGACCAAATACCCGGCTGATGCCAGCAAGTGCTGAACTGTCTCTGCTACCTGGAGAAGCGTTTGAATTGGTGAAGTCTTTCTCTTTGTTCTCTGTTACTCATTGTTTGAATGTTATATCTTAGAATCCATTGTCTCATCTGGGGAAATGGCATATGCCTGTCTTTTGAGAGTTGTATAGTTTTAGTTCTTATACTTATATTTTTGGTTCATTGTGAGTATATTTTTGAACCTGGTTTGAGACACATGCTCAAGTCCTGTTTCATGTTGGTATCTGGTTGTTCTGCTATGCGTCTTGAAAGAAAGATTCTTCCTATTGAATTGTCTTGGTATACTTTTCAGCTTTAAAAAAATGTATCTTTTTAAATATTTCGTGTATTTGTTTGTGGGTGTGTGGGTGCTAGAGATCTACTTGTTTGAGTCTGTTTTCTCTTTCCACCATGTGGGTCCCACAGATTGAACTCATTGTCAGGCTTAGTGGCAAGCACTATTACCTGACTAGCTCTCTTACTGGACCCTTACAGTCATGTGACATGCTTATACCAAATGAGATGGCTAGATTGGTCATTACAGTTCTTCATGTAAATTGTTTGGGATTAGCTTTTACATGATATACATCAGTAATTTGAAAAATAAATTGCATTTGTAAGATATAACATTCCAGTACATGTGTGTGATGCTTAACGATCAGATCTTGGAAGTACGCATATCTGTATCAAACATCATTTCTTTGTGTTGGAAGCATTTAGTATTCTAGTGTTTCAAAAATTTTATCAGTGTTTTGCCTGTGTGCATGTCTTTGCACCATGTATATGCGGTGCCCGCAGAGCCAGAAGAGGATGTTAGACTCCGAGGAACTGGAGTTAACAGGTGATTGTGTGCCACCGTATAGGTGCTGGGAACTGAACTTGTTTCCTCTGGGAGAGCAAGGCTGTTAATCTTCTCTCCAGCCACTCTACTACCTATTTTGAAGTGTATATAGTTAACTGTTAACTATAGTCACCCTGCTGTACTATAAAACTTTAGAAGTTGTTTCTCTTCTCCACCTGCACTCCTGTACCTATTAACCATCCTCTCCAGTTGCCTGTGGTTTTTTTTCCTAATTCATCATAGGTCATTTTGTAAAACAAAAGCAAATTACTAGAAAAACAAGTGCGTGCTCATACATGACCGTGTCAAATTTTAATACAAGTTCTAAAGTGAGCACTCCTGGATTGTATGCTCGTCTTGCCGTGGATAGATGGAGACTGAAAACACTGCTGGTCCAGGGATGCTCAGAGGACGTGGCCATGTGCTGACCACGCTCAGTCTGCCTACGCTTTGCTGGGCATTCTTAGACCTGTGTTTCTCAAACAACACCTTGCAGGCCTCATTAGCATCAACTGAGGCAAGAACCATGGGTCCTGGTGCTGTTGTTCCCTCCCTCCAGTCTTGAAGGACAGTTTTCTCCAAGGCTTGCTAATGGTACATCTTCTAAACTATCATCTAAATAAGATGGGCCATGCCGAGTGACGTTCCACCTGTTAGCAAGGTTGCTTCCTACCGTGTCTGGCCAGTGGTGGAATTATCAGGCCAAACAGATGTAGGAAGAGGTCTCAGACAACCTACAGCCCACCTGGACAGTCAGTGTGCATGAAAAATACAGCAAGCCATCATGCAAAGTTTATGACCTGCTAAGGGGAAACTTAATGTAAAAACCCCACTAAATATACTCGGGCGACCCAGTTTTTAGAATGGTGTGCTACATTAAACTAGTAAACTCCAAACTAAATTTAAAAGGGCGCCAAATACAAACAAGGCATTCGTGGCCTCGTGCACACCCTCCTGGCATCTGACAGTGAAGAAAACCTTCCCAACAACTTTACCACACTGTTCCTTCTCTTTCTTATCTTTCCCTTATGACCTTGCTTTATTCCCTGGAGTTGTGCACCAGGGTTTCCCAGGCTCTGTAATGAGTTTAGCGTATGCCTTTGATATTTTACCAGTCAGCACACAAAAGGCAGCTTCAAAGACAAGTCCACAGTCAGTGGCTCTTTCGTTATATATTCAGAGTACTCGGATGGAGGCCTATGCTCTCCCACACATTTTAGTGACGGTGCCACAGTGTGAATGTAAGACAAGGTGAAACATCTAATAACTGCTAGGCCGAGACAAGGACCTGCTCTATTGCCACAGCATCTCAGTGCCTAACAGTGATGCTGACTGTATAATTTGGAGAGATGGTTTATGATCCTGTATGGCTAGATGAAAGGTGGGATTTTTTTAGTAGGCTGATTGCACTCATAGGTGGAGTTTCATTGTTCGTGGGGCTGCTGCAGCTGGCTTTTACATCTTAGAGAATCTTACTGTGCACATGGTTTGCACATAAGTCTCATGGGGTTGGGTGCTCCACTAGTCTGGCTTCCCTGTTCCGTCCATCTTTTTCCTTGGTATTCAAGGGTTTCCATGAATATCTAATATCCGCTGTGTTGTCCCATCATTTACCTCAATGTTCTGTTTATAACCAATTTCACTAGTACAGAGAAAATACTTTTCCCCCCTTCCCTTGCTCTGCCCCTGCTCTCTCCAGCTCCCCCCACCCCCCGCCTTATGAGGGCATCAAATCTAATTACAGATGGCTGTGAGCCACCATGTGGTTGCTGGGATTATGAACTCATGACCTCCTGAAGAGCAGTTGGTGCTCTTAAACACTGAGCCATCTCACCAGCCCAGAAAAGACTTTTTAAAAAAAATGCAGATCTCCCGCTCACACACACAGGTGTAGCAGATGCAGAGCTTGGTCTTCATGAAAGTCCCAAACAACTAGGGGGGCGGGGGTGTATCCCAAAAGCTGTTGTCTGTACATAGGATATGTTCTTCTAGCTGGGCTGCCTTGTCTGGCCTTAGTGGAAGAGGTTGCGCCTAGCCCCAAGGAGACTTGATGTGCCAGGGTGGGGGGATGCGGGGAGGGGGATGCTCCACCCTCTCACCCTCTCACAGGACAAGGGGAAGGGTTACTGGGAGGAAGGGCATGAGTGGGATATAAAGTGAATAAGTAAAAATAAAATGAAAAAAGAAATGCAGATCTTGCATGCAGTGGTGATGTATGCCTTTAATCCTAGCACTCGGGAGGCAGAGGCAGGCAGATCCGAGTGTGAGGCCAGCCTGGTCTATAGCATGAGTTCCAGGTTGCCAGGGTTACACAGAGAAACCCTGCCTTGAAACTACCACTCCACCCCAAAAGGAAGAGAAGAAATGCAGATCTTTAAATCAAAGTTCCTAGGCTCAGCAGTACCATGGGGAAGGGCGTTGCCATGGGGAAGGGCGTTGCCATGGGGAAGGGTCCATCCTGCCCCAGTAATTTATTTGCATACTCAGTCATCAGTCTATTTGCAATAAAAGTAAGGATTTGTGAGAGACACCCTGGCATGGGAACCTGGTATGCACACACACACATACATGCGTACATACACACATGCATGAACACACACGTGCACACACACACATACGCACACACGCACGCACGCACGAATACAGCCAGAAGACATTCTTGAATATCAGTTCCTCTTTGTTTTGAGGCAGGGTTTCTCACTGCTAGGAGATGGCTGTCCAAGGAGCCACTTAATCTCCACTTCTTCCGACCTCACAGCCGGCTTTTTCACGTGGGTTCTGGGGGCCCGTGGTGGACCAACTGGTCTGTGTCTCTAGTCTTCTACTACTCCCTCAAAAAATTGACTCCACCTGAGTCTTTGAGAAAGGAGTGCACAGGGGAGCAAGTTCCTGGAGAGTGTGAGATGAAATCTGTTACTAACTTTCAGACCCTTCTTCAACTGTGGGAGTTTATTCTCCCAAAGAATTATAATTGGGTAGCAGGGAGGCTGCAGGCATCCACATTGCTGCTGTTGATGTTGCACTTGGCTTGTCGCCAAAATCGATGTCACGTTGGGAGCGTTGGAAGGTTACATTTAAGTCAGAATTGCTTGCTGCCTGCAGTTTGTACTTCCACTAAAAACTGTTGGCTGCCTGCTTCTCCTCCATCCTAGTCCCTCTGACACACTGAGTTCCATGGGCTTTGAGGAGTTTGGGATTCCTTCAGGAAACAATCATGGGGCCATTCACTAAGGCTGCCTCTGTCTGAGGACTGTGGTGGTAGCAGTGTTTGCTTGCTGGTTTCCTGAGCCTTTTAAGAAGGCCTTTTGAGGCAGGAGGTGGTGGAGAGGCTGGCTGTGAGTGGAGGTAGGTGGGGCCTCACTGAGCCGAGGGCATCCTGGTCCAAGGATGTGCACTGTGGCCAGGGGTGGAGGCTACATACCTCTCAGGCTGTATTTTGCACAGCTGCCTTGAGTCTGCTGTGCCTGGGAGTCACTCTGGCGGCCTGACCTGGTTCTAATGTGCTGGAGACTTTGCCTTCTGCTAGTCCTTCGATGTGGTCAGTTCAGTTTCCTCCATACTAGCTGGAGGCTGTGGCTCAGGGACTGGGGGGCTGGGAGGGTCCCACAGGCCAGGGCTCTGCACTGGGCAGCTGCTATGCCAGAGGCTGCAGGTTGGGGTTTGAAGTTGGCAGTCATAGCACCCACGGCTCATGGATAAGGGTTTCAGATGAGGACACTCCTCATCTCCCAGACACTTCTGATTTTCCTCCTCCTGGACTTGTGCGTGAGAGACCAGTTTGTACCAACAGAAACTTCAGGTAGTCTAGAGTCTTGTAGTTGGACTTCTCTTTGTGTTCACGGGCTTGCACATGTTGTTTTGCTGTTGGGAATCTATCCTTCACTCCCTTCCCCCACTAAAAAAAAATCAAGTATAATAAGCTGTGAACAAGAACATTTTCTGTGTACTTGTTCTGACACCACATGTCCAGACATCATACCTATACAATAATGAATAACTCAAAAGAGAAATTTTAATATGCACACTCCCTGCCACCTGGAGCCAAGCACTGTGTGTGTGTAGCATCAGGTCTGTTTTGCTGTTAAAGGGATAGAATTGTTAAGTCAGGCAGTGTTTTGAATTGAACTTCCCCCCACCTTCAGAGAGCATTCACTTCCCCATCAGGAGAACATTTTCCTGAAGATGGGGGTGTGTAGCTCAGAGTGCTTGGCCACATCCAGGAAGCCTTGGACTCAGTCTCCAACATAAAACTGGGTGTGGTGGCATATGCTCATAATTGAAGCATTCACAATTCTGTGGAGACAGGAGGATTAGAAGTTCAAGGTCATCCTCCCTTCACAGAAAGCGTGAGGCCAGTTTGGTCTACACAAGACCCAGACTTTTCAGTTAATGTGTAGAGCACACAGGGGCATTCTGAAGTGTTAAGTTTTTCACTGAACACATTTCCTATGTTTTTATGCTTCATAGTTTTCTATTATCACTTTAAGTAATTTTGTTTTTTCTGTTATACATTAACATGTACACATCATGATATGTCACAGATAAAACCTAGTGGGATAGGTACTGCTTGCTTGTGTTTTCCTTCTTCTCCATCCCTGCCTTTGTCTCAGAGACTCAACGTTTGCCATGAATTCTGTTTATCTTTCCTTCTTTGAAGTGCCTGAGTGCCTGTTATATATTTGTGTTTTCTTACATTTAATTTCGCTTGCTTAGTAGAAATCTTTAGAATCTTCAGAATTCGTGTGTGGGTGTGTGGGTGTGTGTAGACATGCGCACACCCGAGCCCTTTTGAAGGTTAGTCTTTGTATTTTTGTTTGTTTGAAGCAGGGTCTTACTATGTAGCCCAGGCTGGCTTGAGACTCAGAGATCCATCTGCGTCTGTCTCCCTAGTACTGGGATTAAAAGTGTGCACCACCATGCCAGAATAAGGCCAGCTCTTTTAAATGTATACCACATGTCTGTGTGTGGGTACACGTGCACACACAGTGCAGGAGGATGTTGGAGAATAAGTTGCAAGAGTCAAACCTCTCCTCCTGCGTGGGTTCCCGGGATGGAGCTCAGGTTGTCAGGCCCGGAGGCTAGTGCCATTATCCACAGAACTGGCTCCTCCCTCCCCGCTTTTGTAATTCCTCGAGGTTTGTGAGATGCTCTCCTAGTCCTGTGGTTGGCTTTTCCCGTGTCCCCACAGGCCACCATGATGGCTAATGGTGCTGTGAATTGTGGACACATGACCTCTTGCATGTGTACATGGTTTCTCTGGAACTACAGGGCCACAGGACACGGGTATTTGACATTGGGCATAATCCACAAATGCTTCCAGAATGATCATCTTCCTGAGTCCCGGGATAGCAGAGATGCACCATCACACCTGACATCATCACTTTGACTTTACTATTTTTTTTAACTTTAATTTTATCTATGTGTATGGGTGTTTTCTCTGCACGTATGTGTACCATGTGCTTTCCTGGTGCCTGAGGAGGCCAGAAGACGGTAATGGATCCCCTGAAACTGGAGTTAGTTGTGAGCTGCCATGTGGGTGCTAGGAATAGAACCTGGATCCTTTGCAAGAGTAGCCAGTGCTCTTAGCCCCTGAGCCATCTCTACAGCTGCTGGTCTTCCCCCACCCCCACCTCACCCCTCTGTGTCTCTGCCTCTCTGTCACTCTGTGCGTTGTGTGTTTGTGTTTCTCTAGTAGAATATTTTTCTTATGTTAACACCCCCTCCTTTTTTCTTCATAAGGACAAGTAGAACACTTTAAAACCACGCCTGTGTTCCTGGAACACTCAGGTTGTTTGTAGCTCTTTTCTGTTAATGCCTGGGAGAAACAATCTTGGCATTTGTAACACTTTAATTTCTTCTATTGCCTTATTGTTTTTACATCTATTGAAGTGAGTTTCAGAATACTTGGTGCTTAAAATGGCAGCACTGTATGGTGAGGAACGGTGCTCACTGTCCTTGTGGACGGTGCCTGAGAAGATCGAGTGAGACAGGGGTGAATGTGGGGTGCTGAGCCTGATGCCCGGAGGGTGCTCTAGCGCAGCTCCACAGGTTTCCTCTCAGCTTTTCCTCTTTGCAGGCACATGATTTGCTATTGGGGCAGAGGCCATGAACTCTCATAGTCCTGTACTCCTGCCAAATGTAGCAGAGGTCTGCCTTTCTTAAGCATCTCTCAGTCACTGAAAGACCTGTGTATCGGTCCATTTTGTAATGGGAAAAGCAGGAGGTTTTTAAATGTTGTATTGATAACATGAATAGTAACCTTGAAAATCACTTCTAAACCCTCCCCAACAAGAACTGGTTCTGCCGTCATGTGATGGGTCAAAAAGTTAGACATGACTCTCTTGGGTTTGCAGTCTGCAAAGGGGGTGCACCCCTGGGGCTCACTAGTGTATGTGCACAAATGTGCACATATACTCCTGCCAAAGTGGGCAGCTGTGTGTGTCCTCTGCCAGGGCCGCCTAAAAGTCTCCATTACACACCAGCTTTGTCAGCAAATCTCAGGAGGGTAAGGGCCCTCTGAAGAGATGAATAATTGATCAGCTCTATAGAAAGCCATGAACAGGATCCCTGCACCGGGTTCATTTGGGAAGGAGGGGAGGATTTTTGCCTCCTGTAGAGATGGCTGAACTCAGCTGAGGGAGAGGGTGAGGCTGCAAAGTTCAAGTCTTCCAGCAGCTGCTAGCTTGGCTGAGTGGAGAAGCTGAGCTGGGGTTGGGGTGAGAAGATCTGGGTGGGGAGGCAGCTTCTGTTGCCTCAAATTCTGGGAGAATCCACCTCAGAAAGTCCACTGTGGAGAGATGGGCGTTTGTAGAGGTTGATGGGAACTTCCTCATTCTGGCTGACGACACCTTGGACGGGTTTCTGCTAACGTAGTGTGTAGCTGACAAGCAGCGTCCTGTCGCTTGTTCCTCTTGTAACTCAGCCTCCAGCCATGGCTGAGAAAGGACGGGCAGCAGTGCTTCGCTCTCCTGGTACCGCTCTTCCAAAGCCAGTCCCTTTGCTTCCCATTTGGCACAGTATTGCTGAGCTGGTGTGTACCTAACTGCAAACCAGGAAAAACTTAGGACACTGGGATTGCATCTGAAAGCTGTCTCTGGTAGTGTTGACTGAATTATCTGGAGAGCAGAGAATCCACCTCTTCCCAGCCTTGCCCAACACCAGGGCTTCTGGACTCCTTCTGTTAGTGTGGGCCGGCTGCTGCTGTTGAACCCCTGCAGCTGTCTGGGAGAAAGTGGTGGAGATTAGGGAGCCCCAGAAGGGAGTTCTTCGCTGTAGAGCGTGAGGCAGCCAGAGGAACCTAAACATCCTGGCAAGGCAGGATGCAGAATGACATCTCAGCAGAGGTTCCTGTGGCTCTAGAGGGACACAGGAGTGGCACAAAAGGAGAGCTCTGAGCTTCTGGCTCTCACAGATCCTCAGAAGGAGACAAAAGTTAGGACATTTCTATACCCCATTGTGTTTACTACCTCCAATCTCTGCTGCTCCAGACAAGGGGAGCACACCCTAACCGAGGTAAGACCTAATGGGGATCCAGAGAGTTGTTGACATTACAAGTCAAAGAAGAAACCAACAGGAGTGGGAGGGCCCCAGAAGAGCTGGGTGGGGTTTGTACCCAGAAAGGGTGGCACCAGGACCTTTGGCATCCTGTTGTAGCTGAGAAACCATTAACCATGCCTGGAGCCTCAGAGGGTCTTTAACAGCTTATGGGAGATTAAGACAGATACCAATCAGCCAGCCAGCTCTGCAGGAAGCAGAGGTCCGGGTTCCAGAGGTGTGCCAGGAGCCTCATCCCTTAGCAGCTCAGGGACAGTTGGCTGTGATCCCAGCGGAACAGGCTGCACATAGTATAAAACTCTGGCCTGGACTCTGCAGTAATCTGGAGTAAGTAGGCTTGGTAAGGGAGATTTCATTCAGTAAGGTTTCATTCTCTTTCTGATGTTGGTATTTACCTTTGTGACTTGTTTCATACTCACTCTTCTGCTAGTACCTTAGTTCAGGCCTCGTGTCTCAGATCTGGATAGCGATGGCAGTGTCTGCCAAGCCTTTGGGTCACAACTTTTGGGATCTAGTGACACCTGAAATTGCCCCCCTGGAATTAAATCTCAGCTGCTGCTTTCATATCTGCTTTCTTCCAGTTTGGGTCTGGTGTGTGGTTGGGGATTAAACCCAGGGCTTATACATGAAAGACAAATGCTCTGCCGACTGACCACAACAGTTTAACCATGCCCAAAGCCTGCCAGGCCTCCTCATCCATACCTGCTTGTTCTTTCCTCCCATCTGTAAATTCCTCTCCCTCCCCCCTTGTCCCTCTTCCCTCTTCCTAAATACCTCTCAGTATTTCCTGTCTTATCTTAACCATTACTCTGAGAGGAGCCTTTCTAGAATCGCCCATGCATACCTGTCTGGAGACAGCTGGCGGCTTCCTTTCCTTCCCAGTTCAAGTGCACCTGGGTACACAGTGCCATGTGCTTTTAGGATGTTCCCAGGCTTGTGTTTCCCCTTGCGTTTGCTTCAGAAACATTTGTGACTTCAGAGGGAAGGAAGCCCATGTTCAGGAAGAGACTGTGCCCTGCTTAGGTTATGTTGTAGCTGCTTGTCAAACTGTTGCAATCCATCATTTAAAACGTATTAGCCTAGATTTAAAAGAGTCAGGAAAGAAAGGGATGGGACATATCATAGCAGTCGGTCTGGTAAGTGCTTTTCTGAAAACTGCCCTGCGTATTTCTGTGGATTACGGTCAGAAAGTCTGAGAAAAGCATGGACTGTAGGGCACTCTGAAGCTGCTGCACCGAGTTGTGGTGATTGGATCATTAGCTGTCAGTCGGTCACTTGAGTGCACACTGCTGTGTCTCCTGTGTATAATTTGCATGGACGTGGTGTAAGTACAAGGCTCTATTTACTGTTTGATTTTTTTTCTCTCTCTAGTCTCTTGACCTTTTGACACCTGGTCCAGCCTATTTGTCCTTCTGGCAGGTGGCTCAGTTACTCAATATATGAATAGTTTATCCCTCCTCTATTCAACATCTGTGACTTCTCTGAGAACAGCCATGCTGTTGCTGGTGGCCAGGGTCTGGCCTAAGTGTGTTCGGGTTCTTAGTCTCTTATTAAAGGGATTGAAACAAAGACACACTCAGATTGCAGAAGGAACAAGGGAGCTTTATGCAATGCAGAATGACAGAACAGGCCTGATTCTCTGGCAAGGCAGACTTCGCGAGTGAAGATTCTGAAGGGCCCTGATTAGTGTTGCAATTTCCCTTCGAGAGAAGGAGGGTTTGGGCACTAGGAGCATAGTTCTGGGTAGTTCTGTGTTACTTGACAGCTTTTAAGTTAACTAACCATTTCTCTACCTTGCATATTCCTTCTCATCTGATTTTAATTATATACATATCCAGTGAGGTATGACATGGTAGGTAGGAATATACCTTAAAAGTTCACTTTGGCCGGGCAGTGGTGGCACACGCCTTTAATCCCAGCACTTGGGAGGCAGAGGCAGGCGGATTTCTGAGTTCGAGGCCAGCCTGGTCTACAGAGGGAGTTCCAGGACAGCCAGGGCTACACAGAGAAACCCTGTCTCGAAAAACCAAAAAAAAAAAAAAAGTTCACTTTGAAGACAATTTGCCTGATTGTACATGGACTCCAAACCAGCTCAGGCCAGAATGGCCTATCTTCTGTACCCAGACCCAACCCAAGTATGTCTGAATAGGATCTAAGATTGATGGCCATTGAGACAAGGAGAAACTTAGTCTATTCAGAAAGGGGTCTGTGTGCACAGGGGTCTTTTGTTGATTATGCATTCCTAGGTTTAGAGAGGGGGGGGTGTGTATACATGGTACATGTAGGTAAGAGTGGGTATCAGGCTGTCAAGTGAATTATTAGAGGGGGGTGTGTATAGTCCAAACCAAGTGGAGCTCATATCTCACTGTGGCGGACCTCAAGACCCACCCCAGTCAGTTGACTTACCAGCTTGTACTCTGAATATGACTGGGCTGTAGTGACAGGAATTTACAAGAGGGTACTCTCCACAGCTGTCCTCAGCAGAGTTGTGGCAGACATTGTGAAACTTGAACATCTTCAGATGGAGTTGTAACTTAAAAGCTTACTGGGGCTTTGTAGGTAGCACAGGTAAATGAAGTGGTGATTGATTTCAGATTTTCTGATTATTCAGGAAATAATCCCTGACCACTGGCCTTGGTTTCAAAAGGCTGTGCTGGTGCCGAGATGGGGTGAGGTGCTGTGCACTGAGACAGTCATGTCCTGTGTAAGCAATAGCTCCTTTCTGCTAGAGACAAATTTGCCAGGTAGAAATGTAGAACTTCAAGAAAACCAAGGCTTCATGTACAATTTCATCTTTTAAATTGTCATTCCCACCCCCCCACACACACACACACAAAACAAAAAACAAAAAATAAAACCCTCAAAAACAAAGCAAAGCCGGGCGGTGGTGGCGCACGCCTTTAATCCCAGCACTTGGGAGGCAGAGGCAGGTGGATTTCTGAGTTCAAGGCCAGCCTGGTCTACCGAGTGAGTTCCAGGACAGCCAGGGCTACACAGAGAAACCCTGCCTCGAAAAACAAAAAAAAAAAAAAACAAAAAAAAAAAACAAAAAACAAAAAAAAAAAAAAAAAAAAAACAAAGCAAAATCACAAACCCACCAACTCTGGACAGGCCAGCTAAGCTGGATTTGCGGCAGTTCTGACTCTGACCCATGCATCATGGTATCTTAACTATTTCCTGTTTCATCAGCCATGTCACACAAATGGTAAGACGATGGTCTCCTGTTGAACCTGGTTCCTTATAGCTGGTCTGACCATTCAAGAATACATTTTAAATACTTTGAATCAGCTTTCAAACGCAGGACTGAAAGTTGAGGCACACGCATGCCTTCGGTGCTCATTGACATCTTCTGGCAGGTTTGATCCAGGCTCTCTGGCAGGTGTTGAGAAATCTATCAGTGGGGTTTCTGAACCAGGAAACTGGAATTTGAGTTTTCTTATCTCTCTCACGCATGCTGACTTTCTTGCCTTCTCCTCTGTGCCTGTCTACTTTCCCCCTTATTCTCTTTTTGGTCTGAAAAGTATTTTTCCTTCTCTGGGAACTGAGTGGCACAGAGCCAGCCTTAGTGCTTTCTTCTTATTCACACACCAAAAATAACTTTCAAAATCCCTTTTCGTTGTCTTGACCATTTTGGGGAAGCCTCAGCTCATGTAGCATTAGTCTTCCTGACATTGTTTTTGGGACTCTTGATAACTCTCTGATGTTTTTTCTTGGTTATGCACGCTCCTTTTTCTGTCCCTTTACACATGAGCATATAAAGTTGGAGTGCCTCATGTCTGTAAGCCGTGCTTGTGTAAGTTTCTAAAGTGAGCAGTGAGATACACTCCTTAGGTGTCTAAAAGTTGTTTTTCCAGAAGGTTGGAGATAGGAGAGTTTCCTTGAGCTGGGAGAGTTTTGCTGTACCAGCTCTGGCTAGGGAAGGCATAGGAACCCTTAGGATGTAGACATTGTCTTTCATTACCTACTACCCGTTGTGGGAGGCAGCTGCTTAGATACGTAGTAAGTGAAAAGTGGGGAAGAAGCCACAGTATGCAGGGTACCTGGAAGAGTCCTGGAGAGAGAGGTACCGCTAACTCGGGTAGCAGTAGAAGTGGTGCTTTAAGAGTAAACCGCAGTGACCAGTGGAGAGGCCAGAAACCCTGACAACCACACGCTCAAGGTTCTAAGACATTAGAAAAGCATGGGGGTCCTTTGTGGCCAGAACAGGAACCAGTAAGGAGGAGGCAGGATCTACAGGCTGAGGTTTCTTTGTAACAGGCCCTATTTTCCAGTGCCTGCCACCATTCTGGAGCCTGTGATGGCTGTGCCTGACAATCATGGGGACCCTGGAGCCTGTGATGGCTGTGCCCGACAGTCATAGGGTTGGTGTTATCATAGCCATCTTCTTAAAGCATTTTGTGTGCTACCCAAGGAACTAATTTATTTTTTAGCTTTCTACTTTGACAGAATCTTAAGATGTATACAGAGTTGTAAGAATCATGCCTGGAACTCCCATGTACCCAGAATATTTACATTCTCAGTTACTTCATCATTTTCTCTTTCTATATATTCTTATATATGCATATAAACATTTTATGACTACCTGAGATTAAGTTAGCGTCCCTTTACTGCCATATATATGGATGTGTTTGTCCTAATAACAAGGGCATTTATTGTTTTTTAATTGTTTGTTTGTTTGTTTTAATGATTTAGTATAGGTGGGTAATGGTGGCGCACGCCTTTAATCCCAGCACTCAGGAGGCAGAAGCAGGCAATCTCTTGAGTTTGAAGCCAGCCTGGTCTACAGAGTCTAGGACAGCCAGGGTTACATAGAGAAACCCAGCCTTGAAAAACTAAAATAACCAATTAAAGATTTTGTGTGTGTAAGCATAAGTGTGCCCATGGAGGCTAAAAGACATGTCAGATCCCTTCAAGCTGGACAGGCATTTTATGAGCCACCTGGTGTGGGTGCTGGGATTTGAACTCTGGTCTTAAGCAGCAAGTGCTCTTAACTGCTGAACTATTTCTTCAGCCCCCAAATTGGTTGGATTCTGTAGTTCTAATCATTACCATTTGGAGAGGTGATACAGAGGATTGGACCTAGGGCCTCACACATGCTAGTCATGTGATTTCCACTGTGCTACATCCCCAGAAACATTTTCTTATCTAATTACAATGATCCAGGTCAAGATTAGGATGGACAAAGCCTTATTCTGTCCCTATTGGTATTCAGATTGCATCAGTAGGGCAGCTGGTACTTTCCCCTAGTTTGAGATCTAACCTATAAACATGTATTTTGTTTATATAAACTGGAAGAGGTTTCTTTCTTGATTATAGGCTTTGAGAGAACACTTCAGGTATTATGTAGAACACTGAAGTTTTGTTTACCTGATAATTTCCCCATGAATAGACTCAGCTTCTACATTTTGGTAGGCTTTGTCTGAGTTGTGAGTCCTGTGTCCTATCCAGGCCGTGTTATTAGTGTTGCCATATTGTAATGATCACTGTAATGGGTAGTTTGATTGGATGAAGAAATACTTTGGACATTAAGGCACACCTTATGTCTTTGAGGACTTTTATAAAGAGGATATGTGGGCACTGTTCCTTGGACTGAGAGTCTATACTGGAAAAAAAAAAAAAAAAAGGAAGAGCCAGCTAAGGGTCAGCATTTCCCTCTGTGTGTGTCTGGTCTGCTGAGACGTGAGCCAGCGAAGACACTGCACCCTTAGTACCACAGCTGTGTGAGTTCCTGCCATCAAACCGGTTGTACCTGTGGTGGATTGTTCCCACAGACTGTGAGGCAAAAGCAGTCCCCCTCCCTTACGTTGTTTCTTGTCAGTTATTTGGTCACAATGATGAAAAATGTTATAATTAATGTTGACTTATAACATTGGTTAATTTGTTAATAATAAGTTGGTTAAGGTGTTACTAAAATTCCCCCTTGTATCTGGCAGCTTTCTATTGTCGTGAAAAAGCAACAGAAATAGAAAGAAATATCTTGAAAGTTGTTTAACAGTTTCAGAGGATTCAGACAATAGCCACTTGGCTTCGTTGGTGTCCGAGGCAGGACATCGTGGTGAGAGGAACAGTGGCAAAGCAAAGGGGACTGACTCACCTCAGGGAGCCGGGAAGCAAAGAAAGGAGCTGGGTCCCCTTTGACCTGCTCCTGGTTAAGCCCTAGCTTCCCAAGTTCCATGGCTTCCCAGCAGTGCTAACTACTGCAGAAAGAGCTTTTAAGACCTGTGTCTCTGGGTGCTGCAGAGCTAGATTGATCATTGGCCTGTGCAGCAGCTGCCGTGACCTTTGAGGTTTTCAGTAGCTGTCAATCCTGCATTACACCAGGCTCCTAACTACTGCCTGTGCCTCGGAAATTGTCCTTCCTTCTAGGGTTTTCCTGGCCATTGGTGGAGAGGAAGGACTTTTCTTTCCAAGGGATGAGTCTTGCAAATGTAGTGTCTTGTCCTTGTGTTCACCTCTTCCTTTCTGGACCATGTCCTTTAGGCCCACTTCAACCACTTTCTAGCATCAAGTATATGTTTAATGGTTGTTCCTGGGTGAGAGGCCTGAATCTTTTCAAACAGGAACTTAAACACCAAGAGCCCAACTAGCTCTACACAGAGCGGGGTTCATATCAGCATGAGGCAGGGCTAATCTCAATTTGGGGCTCAGTAGAATCAGTCATCAGTTATTGGATGCTTAAAGACCCTTTTAGGTTTGATCTGAGCTCTCACAAGGCCAGGAGGTACTGAGAACTCCACATAAAACCTCTTTGTGTGCTTGTGTATATGTGTGTGTGTGTGTGTGTGTATGTATGTATGGAGGTCCGAGGACAGCCTTTCTACCACACATGCCTAGAGCTTGCTAGGTAGGCCAAGCTGGATAGTCAGCCAACCCCAGGAGATTGGTCTACCCTTCCCTAGCTCTGAGATTATAAGTTGGTAAAGCCAGCTAAAGGGTAGAGGTACTTGAAGGTATAGACTGAGTCTCCTACAAGTCCCAGGGGAGAATCTGCAAGGAAAGAGGGGTTTGGAAGTATAGCTGGGTAATGTGAAGCAGGGAGATACTTTGCTAATAGTATGGTTTATGTTTTTCCTTTCCCCCCTCTCTGTTCTCTCTCCAGACAGGCTCAGAGCTCAGCCCAGTTGATGGACCTGTTCCAGGTCAGATGGACTCAGGGCCAGTGTACCATGGAGATTCAAGGCAGCTAAGCACCTCAGGGGCACCGGTCAATGGTGCTAGAGAGCCTGCCGGACCCAGTCTTCTGGGAGCTTCGGGTCCTTGGCGGGTAGACCAGAAGCCCGACTGGGACGCTGCCTCAGGCCCTACTCACACTGCTCGCCTGGAAGATGCCCACGATCTGGTGGCCTTTTCGGCCGTGGCCGAAGCTGTGTCCTCTTATGGGGCCCTTAGCACCCGGCTCTACGAAACCTTCAACCGTGAGATGAGTCGTGAGGCTGGGAGCAACGGCAGGGGCACCCGGCCTGAGAGCTGCTCTGAGGGCAGTGAAGACCTGGACACGTTACAGACAGCCCTGGCCCTTGCAAGGCATGGCATGAAACCACCCAACTGCAATTGCGATGGCCCAGAGTGCCCCGACTACCTCGAGTGGCTGGAGGGGAAGATCAAGTCTGTGGCCATGGAGGGAGCGCAGGGGCGGCCCAGGCTCCCAGGCACTCTGCCTCCTAGTGAGGCTGGCCTCCCAGCCCCAAGCACCAGACCACTCCTTAGCTCTGAGGTCCCCCAGGTACCTCCCCTGGAGGGCCTGCCTCTGTCCCAGAGCGCCCTGAGCATTGCCAAGGAAAAAAACATCAGCCTGCAGACAGCCATCGCCATCGAGGCCCTCACACAGCTCTCCTCGGCCCTCCCTCAGCCTTCTCATTCCACCTCCCAGGCCTCTTGTCCACTCCCTGAGGCCTTGTCCCCTTCTGCCCCTTTCAGATCTCCCCAGTCCTACCTCCGGGCCCCCTCATGGCCTGTGGTTCCCCCAGAGGAACATCCATCCTTTGCTCCTGACAGCCCAGCCTTCCCTCCAGCGACTCCAAGAACTGAGTTTTCTGAAGCATGGGGCACTGACACCCCTCCAGCGACACCCCGGAACTCCTGGCCTGTACCTCGCCCAAGCCCTGACCCTATGGCTGAACTGGAACAGCTGTTGGGCAGCGCCAGTGATTACATCCAGTCAGTATTCAAGCGACCTGAGGCCCTGCCCACCAAGCCCAAGGTCAAGGCTGAGGTCCCCCCTCCCTCCCCTGCTCCAGCACCACTTCCTATTTCCCAGAGGGAGGCTCCCCTGCCCTCTTCAGAGCCTGACACCCACCAGAAGGCCCAGACAGCGCTTCAGCAACACCTTCATCATAAGCGCAACCTATTCTTGGAACAGGCCCATGATGCCTCCTTCCCTATATCCACAGAGCCTCAGGCTCCTGGTTGGTGGGCCCCACCAGGCTCACCCGCCCCACGGCCTCCTGACAAACCACCCAAGGAAAAGAAAAAGAAGCCCCCTACCCCAGCTGGAGGTCCTGTGGGAGCAGAGAAAACCACCCCTGGGATCAAGACTAGTGTCCGAAAGCCCATTCAGATCAAGAAGTCCAGGTCCAGAGACATGCAGCCCCTCTTCCTGCCTCTCAGGCAGATTATTCTGGAAGAGCTCAAACCCCAAGCCTCAGAAGGACAAACGCCTCCGCCTGCCCAGCTCCCCGTCCCACCTCCTGCCTCCCAGAGCTGTGCCACCCCTCTACCCCCAGAACCTTCTCTTGCGCTATTTGCACCTAGTCCCTCCGGGGACAGCCTGCTGCCCCCTACTCAGGAAATGAGATCCCCCAGCCCCATGGTAGCCCTGCAGTCAGGCTCCACTGGTGGCCCCCTGCCCCCTGCCGATGACAAGCTGGAAGAACTCATCCGGCAATTTGAGGCTGAATTTGGGGATAGCTTTGGGCTTCCCGGCCCTCCTTCGGTGCCCACTCAAGACCCTGAAAGCCAGTCAACATGTCTCCCAGCTCCGGAGAGCCCTTTTGCTACCCGCTCCCCCAAGAAGATCAAGATCGAGTCTTCAGGGGCTGTGACTGTGCTCTCAACCACCTGCTTCCATTCAGAAGAGGGAGGACAGGAAGCCACACCCACCAAGGCTGAGAATCCACTCACACCCACCCTCAGTGGCTTCTTGGAGTCACCTCTTAAGTACCTAGACACACCTACTAAGAGTCTGCTGGACACACCTTCCAAGAAGGCCCAGGCTGAGTTCCCCACCTGCGATTGTGTTGGTAAGTCCGTCCGTTTGAGCCTTAGAGAAGAACGAGGGGCAGCCTAGTGGGCTGGGGTTTCTGTGGCCCCTTCATTAGATGGTTTAGTGAATACCTACCATTGTGCTATGTCATGGGAAACGAGCTAACAGGCAAGAGGAAAAAAAAAATCCATCTCCCAGGTCATTCTAGATTCTGTGAAACTGACATCACGGAGGCCTTCCTGCAGGAGGTGGTACTTTTGCATGGCACTGCAGGGCCATCTGCTAGAAAGGACCTGTTCTAGGGGTTAGAAGTACCTTGTGAAAGTAGGATTTGTTTGGAATCCTTTTGGCCTAGCAAGAGCACAGTAGGATGAGGTGGCTTGAAGTGGTGGACAGGAGTCAGGTCAGTCAGGGCCCAGTGGCTAATGTCAGGAATTAGACTTGACCCTAGAAGGAATAGTCGGTTCCCTGAGGGTTTGAAAGCAACTGATGTCTTTGTTATCTTACACAGTTTCAAAACTTCTGGCTTATGGTGGAAGGAGAGACTGTCCAGGAAGTATAAGGAAAATGCCATGAGCTATGCAAGAAAATGTGTGTGCCTGAGTGGGAGAGGGAGGTAGAGGGAGCAGGGGGATGACAGTTCTAGTACAGGTCTTGGGTCTTGGCTGTGACAGTGTTCACTCAGAGTGAGTTTGGAGGTGATGTGCACTCTGGTTGTATAGGCCCAGAGGTAACACGCGCATGTGTTCTGACATGGTTATGTCTGGGATGTGGTGTCCCTGTGCCACAGGTCAGGGGATAAAGAGCCCATCAGCTTCTAGGCTTTGGGTACCTTAGAGCCACCACCATGGGCTGACCATCTCAGAGTAGGTCCTTGGTGTGGTGGCAGCCCTGGATCTGCTCTGGCTTCTGTGTCTTGCTTAAGAGAAGCCCGTGATTGGCACATGCATTGCAGGTATTGCCAGAAACACAAATGTGCTCATGACATTCCATAGACTCTGTGTGATACACAAAGGCTGTCTTCTGCTTTGTCTTCCTACTTACTGTGTGTAAGGTGCTTGTCCCGGGGCTAGAGAGATGGCTCAGTGGTTAAGCATACTAAATACTCTTCCAGAGGTCCTGGGTTCAATTTCCAGCAACCACATGGTGGCTCACAACCATCTGTAATGGGATCTGATGCCCTCTTCTGATGTGTCTAAAGACAGCTACAATGTACTTATATAAGTAAAAGAGAGAGAGAGAGAGAGAGAGAGAGAGAGAGAGAGAGA
>NW_021604591.1:3510908-3580411 GCF_004785775.1 Grammomys surdaster
GAGAGAGAGAGAGAGAGAGAGAGAGAGAGAGAGAGAGAGAGGGTGCTTGTCCCAGTTAGTGAATTGGCTCTGGACTTTTATTCTTTCCAGTTACCCCAGACTACAGGGTACAAGACTAGGAGGCCATGACAGGATTCACTTGGGGAACAAAGAGTTGCGCCCTGGGTTTTTCAGGGGTGAGCAAGTGCCAGTCAATAGCTCTGTTTCTTGTTAAATATGACTAAGGTATGACCATGAAGACCCCCTGATCCCATGTTCAGATCACAAGAATTCCTCTCCTTGCCCTGTGTATTTATGTGTCTACCTCACTTGCTTGAATGTAGTGTTCCAATCTCCTTACCTAGTGCTTAGGACTTAGTTGGTCCTTAATAAATGTGTTATGTGTTAAATCTCATGGCTGTGAGAGTTGGTCAAGGCCGTTTCAGAATCTGAATTCCAGCTCCATTGCTCACTACCTGGGAATGCTTGGACCCTTCCTAACCTTTAAGTCCCCTTGTAGAGGATGGTGGCCCGGAGTTGGAGGCTGCCGAGAGCATCAGCAGTATTTATCAGTCACTACCTCATTGAATCTATAGTATAGTCACATGATGTGAGGGCTGTAGCTGGCTCCGTTTTAATGTGAGAGAGCACAAGTCAGGTTAATACTTTTCCAAGGTCACAGAATGGTGGGACTGAGATTTGAACTTAAGCACTTGGGCTTCTAACCACCATGTTATTCTCTTGCTTTTCTTTTAACTTTTTGTTGTGTGCGTGTGATGCAGGGGAAGCCAGAAGACAGTCTAGTGTAACTACACTACACTTTTCTCCTTTGTTAAATGGGTTTCAGGGATCAGACTCGGGTCTTCAGGCTTGCATTGCAGACCTTACCACTGAGCCATGTTGTGACTGAAACTAGTTAACTGAAATGCAAGCCCTAACTACAACAAACAGCAGCGGGACGAAGGGGTTTGCTCTCAGCTTCTGGAGGACCCCAGGACCCCATTGTAAAGGGACATCCAATATTATGTTAAAAGCATCTAGTGCCCTGTGTACAGAATGGTTCTTTTCAGCTGCTCTGGATAGACTCTCTGAATCAGTCTCAGAAGATTTTCCAACAAAAGAGCTGAGATCCATGACAGATGGTGAGCTATCCCATGTTCCAAAAACGTATCCCTTACTCTCAGTAGGCAGATTTTTGCAGGTTCGTATAAGTAGTTTGCAGGGATGTAAGGTGAGCCTGGCAAATCCATTACATATTCATAATACATCTCCTATAACATAGTACAAGAAACTTAAATACCATGAGCATTACCCATATGTAAGAATTACAGAGCAAGATATAGCACACACCTGTAATTCCAGCACCTGGGAGACTGAAGTAGAATCATGAGTTTGAGTCCAACCTGGGCTACATAAGAAGTTATAGGCTAGGGCTGGAGAGATGGCTCAGGGGCTAAGAGCACTGACTGCTTTTCCAGAGGTCCTAAGTTCAATTCTCAGCAACCACATGGTGGCTCACAACCATCTGTAATGGGATCCAATGCCCTCTTCTGGTGTGTGTGAAGCTACAGTGTATTCATATAACTAAAATAAATAAATATTTAGAAAAGAAGGAAGGAAGGAAAAAAGGAAAGAGGAAAGAAGGAAAGTGACCCAGCTGCTTTGTGGCTCTCCTGTAAGTTCCAGCATCTTAAACTTTGCTTGGAACATAAAAACCAAATGGTTGGCTTTGAGTCACTTTCAAAAAAAAAAAAAAAAAAGTTATAGGCTAGTTGGTACTACATAGAAAGACTGTCTTAAAAAAATAAAAACTATTATGGTTTTATTGGGTATTTGAATGGAGTACATCTAAGTTTGTTCTCTAAATCTTGAATGCTAAAATTAAAGGCAGGCATGAAATTTCATAATGGATCTACACAGTATGGCAGGCATTGACTCTCTCCGAGAGGTGGTGTGATCATTACTGTTGGGCGTATGGGTATTAAATATTTCTAATATTTTGAAGTTTTCATTGGAGATACCCTGTTTGCCTTTAACCCTCCTGTGTAACCTTGACAGAGATGGGCAGGGCACTGGGCTTCAGGGGACTGCTGTGTCCCTGTGGTCTCCATACTCAGTAACGGAGAAATGCCCAGAGGAAAAAGATTAGGACAGAATGAACCAGACTACATTTTAATAGGAAAAGCATCCTTTAAGACCTAGTCATCATTTCGTAGATGAGGAAGCAATCTGTGTTCGCTTTTATCGTTGTCTTAATGTATCTGGAGGACAGCCGACAGGAAGCTGTGGGGACTAGCACAGAGCCCAGGCAGGAGGGTTAGGTGTGGGGGTCAGGGAAAAACAGTGCAGATTTCAGAGTCCATTTTAAGCCATCATCCTGTCTAAAAGAAGTGGCTACAAGAAAAACATCTCCTTTGCCTGGAGCAGGGTGGAGGGGAGGGAATGACATTGTTTAGCAGATGTGGCTGGTTGCAGTGTCTTCTGGGTAATGTCAGTAGGGACAGTCCTGAGTGGAGAACACTAATTTACCTTGGTTTGTAATCGTGTAGAATCTATTTCCTGCAACTTTCATTTTGTGAAAATTTGTCCCCTTGCATTCATTTTGATATGCTATTCTTAATTTTTTTTAAAGTAATAGAGAATATGGATAAAAGTAGAGACTCTGGTCCCAAGTTAGGAGGGTATCAGAACTTCCTGGCAGAGGTGAAGTCTGAGTTTTTGAGGATCATAGGAGGTAAACAGGGATACAGTTGCTAAGGGAATGGTGACGAAGGCCTGTGAGTATTGGGGAAGTGAAAGAGTATGCAAAACCCCCGGAGATGTGAAGAGAGAGGGGAGAACGGCTCTGGTGTGACACTCTGGTGTGGCCGGTGTGTGAGCTGGGAGTGGCAGGAGAACAGTTTCAGGGAAAGGAGGGAGTGATACTAAAAGCAGAGAAACCAGTTTACAAGCTCAAGCAAGCAATTGTGGGTGCCTGGTTAAGAGTGAATGCCAAAGGCCAGGAGTGGTGGTGCACACCTTTGCCCAGCACTCGGGAGACAGGTAGATCTCTGAGGTCAAGGCTAGCCTGGTCTACATAGCAAGTTCCAGGACAGCTAGGGCCCTGTAAAGAAACCCTGTCTCAAAAAAAAAAAAAAAAATTAGAAAAAACAAAAGGGGATTGATGGGTAGGAAGGAGAGGGAAAGACAGACAGAATTTCAGGAGTGGCCAGATGGATAGGAATGGAGGAAGAAGAGCAGTTGATGTGACTCCTGGGATTTCCGGTTGGGAACTGGGTATGGAGTAGAGAACTACAGGCCAGCCTGCAGATGTGTGCGAGAGACCCAAGTCTGGATCCATGAGTTGGATACATAGCTGGCATTGATGATTGTGTTTGTGGTCATTTCCAGGCTAATGTGTAGACCAGGGAGAAGCCTGAGGGTAGAGAAGACCAGTGTTTAGTGGAAAAGGCTCAAAAACATGGAGGAGAAGGCAAGTTAAAGCCCCTGGGAAGCTATGAGCGTCAGTACCAAGTTAGTCAGTGGGCGATGCTGGAGCCTCCCTGACTGATATGTGTTCATATTCACAGTTGAAACCTATGTTTCTTGATAGCAGGACTGTCTCTTATAGTTCTGAAGCATCCTAGGCTGGCAGGTACCCTACATAATTTTGGGTTAACTGGTCGACTTTATTCCACCTCTGTATTTCATCTTATCAGAAATGTGTGATCAGCATAAGAATAACCTCTTCACTTTCCATCTTTGTGGTCAGTTAATGGGCCTGTCATAGAAAAGTACTTAGACTGTAGCAGGTCTCTCATCATATTTAGGATTTTATCCAGTAATCTTGATCTAGGGCAGGTCCTGCCCACTACTGTGGCATACAGCTCTCAGGGAGTGTCATGCTAGAGGTTCTTATTGGCTGTATACTCAAGCTGCCCATAACATTGCATTAAAATATGAAAGCCTTAAAGAGGATTTCTAGGAAAGAGGTAACAGTACGGATAAAACCTGATATGATCTGGGCGTTGGCTGTGCATGGTCTCTGTGTGCCAGTGTCACTAAAGCAGTGCTCACTGTCCCCATGTGCATTCTGCTTTCAGCTTTCCCCACTGGGAAAGTGGAGGCCCTAGCGTCTATTACAGTTGTACTTACTTGTGTGTGAATATGCTTATGTGCCACAGTATACATGTGGAGGTCAAAGGACAACTTGTACTTGCTTCTCTTTCTTCTACCTTGTGGGTCTTGGGGATCTAACTCCTGCTGTCAGGCGTCAACAAGCGCTTTGTTTGCTTTCCATAGGGGAAGTCATTCAGAAACTGAGGGTCCCTCTTTCATTATGAAGTTTCACTTGCCTATTGCTAATAATAGAAAAATACATTTTGTTCCCTCCCCCCTCCCCAACATGGTAGGAGTAGAACAGAGCCTTCTTTCTGTCATTAGAGCAATAGATGAAGTACATAGGGTTAAGGAAAATACCAGAGCCATGTAGGAGGCAATCTCTGAAAACTAGTATGTTACTGTCCTCAGCTCTCCCCCAGAGGAGCTCTTAGATATTTCAGGAAGAAAGTGAGAGAAGAAACCTCACTTCTCTTATTGTTTCACTGTCTAATGTGAGGTGAGAAAGCAGATTTTTCTTTAAGAAGAGTTACTTCTCTCTTTAATGGAGAAGAAAGAAATATCACATGGGACTGAAAGGGAAAAAATTGTGACCTAATATCCAGATAGCAAAATATTCCTTTTCTGAAACCCAATGAGACGAGTCCAAAGGAATACAATAGGAAAGTTTCCTTGCCTGAAAACAGGGCTAGCATTGATCTTAAGCCACAAGTGCCAGGCTCGTCTGCCAGCACAGAAGCATGCTCAAAGAACAGCAGTTAGGGGACACAGCATTATGTGTTGGGGAAACAATCCTGGGGCCTGGGGAACCCCACAACTTAGAAACTGGAGACCACCTGTGGAGAAGGCGTGTGCAGGCAAAGTGGGGAGCTCACTTGAAGGACTTCAGGCCCCAACATTTGGTAGAGTAAGCTCTCAGCTCTGGTTGGCTGGCAACAAGGGAAACCAGACACCAGGAGCCAGCTCTGTAGGTGAGACCCAGTAGTGTCAGACTGAGGTCACTGTGGGGAGAATAATATTCACTGAAACTCCAGATGAAAGGTCCTACCTGATGTGTGGCTTTTTAAAACTGGATAAAATAACAAAATGCTAGAGTCTGTCCCCACCAGACAGAGCTTCTAACCCAACCCTCAACTCACAAAGGTAGAGAATTAGAGAGATTACTCCATCAAATATACACCTGGAGGTGAAACTCCTGTGCAGCTCCTGTCCGCCTTCAGCCCACTGAGCTGTCTCCTCTGACTTACTTATCTAAGGGAAGATATTTGAGCAGTGGGAGCGTAACAAGGGTAATATTTGGTTTCAGGCAAATGAGCCTAGAACTGTGGTTTTAATAAAAGGAGGGCTACTTGTCCTTTTCTTGATTTGAAGATACTTTGGGTTGTCAGAGCTTATATAATACTACTGACAACCATAGATGCTGCCCCAGCCACACAGTACAGCTTATGACAAAGAAGTATTCACTCCACAATGTCCATTGCAAAACAGTGTAGAAGTTGCAAGTGGGATGCCTTGGGCATAAGTTTCCCCCATCAAAGATTACTTAACGTTGAGGCTGGTGGCATCTGCCTATAATCCTAACTACTCTGGTGCCTGAGGTAGGAAGAGCAAAAGTTCAAGATCTGATTAGAGAGAGATCAAGGCCAGCCCACACAATTGTGCAAGACCCCATCTCAGAATAAAAAGCAAAAACAGGTGTGCAGGGGTCACAAACCCAAGCTGGGATGATAGGAAAGAGAACCTGTGGTGTGGGTGCCTCGTAGAGGCATTCAAAAACAGGAGTCTCACTAGACAGTCGCTCGACAGTACGAGTGCAGGGCAGACTGTCGGCCACACACCTTTAATCCCAGCACTCAGGAGGCAGAGGCAGGCAGATCTCTGAATTTATTCCTAGGGCTCAGGGTAGTGGGTGTAACGACTTAAACTGATACCAGCTCGACTTTGTACCCCTTCCAACAAGCAGTGCCAGTCTTTACCACCGTGGTATGTGACAGAATCTCACTGTGCCTCTATGCACACCTCTGTGGCCAGTGAAGCTTCTCCATATGCCCTCCTTGGTAAAGGGCCCGTGTGAGTCAATTGGTCGGCTTTCTCTCACTGATTAGTAAAGGTTTTTATGTTGGATGTATTTATTGCAGCTCTCTGAGTGTTGAAATATTCTTGAGTGACTGAGATCAGTGGTTAAATTGCCATTACACATGTAAAGATCTCATTAAGACCTGTCCAACATGCAGGAAGACAGTCTTTCAGGGACTGCACAAAATAACGATAGATGGGGAAGCCGTGCTGGGGAGGGGCTAGCAGTAAATGCTAACCGCACTCAGACGTGTAGACTCAGTGATGGTTCTTCTAAACAAAAGCTTCGAGCGTGGTGGTGCATGCTGGTAGTCCCATCACCTGGGAGGTAGAAGCAGGAAACGTAAGCTCAAGGTCATCCTTGACTACAGATGGAGACTGGGGACAATTTAGTCTACACAAAACTCTGCCTCGGAACAGAATGCAAAAGGTGCTCGTATTTGAAATGAGTTTATTATATTAGGCATTTTTTTCTCTTTCTCCCTTTCTTTCCCTTTCCTTTCCTCCTCACTTCCTGGCAGGGTCTAACATATCCCTGGCTAGCCTGGAATTTACTATATAGACCAGGCTGGCCTGGAATTCAGAAACCTGCCTGCCTCTGCTTCCTGAATGCTAGGGTCAAGGGTGTGCACTTCCACTGCCTGCTTACATTAAACATCTTGTAATGCAGAGAGGGAGGTATATCCACAAGAACACCATCAGAAAGCAAACAGTAAAGGAGATGGAAGAAATTCCAGAGGCACTAGTTCCTCTCCCAAACTGTCCCAGTACTGTTAGCAGAAACCTAATTGAGATTGTCTAAGTTAGAGGTGGCACAGTGGGGAGATACAAAACTCTATGGCAAAAATAGGAAGTATAAAAATGATAATGGATATGAAAAACCAAATGTCAGAAAACCAAATATGTTATAAATAGGCTCAGCTCCCCTAATGACTTTCAGGTTCCTAGTGTCAGCACCAGGAAGACTGTTGCCCTCAGCTTGCTGTGGGAAGCACCATGTGCTGTCTGCTGCTTCAGAGCACATGTAGCGTATATCAGCCTTGCAGAGCGGTGTCTCCTCCCAGGCCCAGAGGCGCAGCATTACCTGCAGAGAGAGCCCCAGCTGTGACTCCTGCAAGGTACTGTAATCCTGGCTACAGTGTTGTGTAATTCTGCAGGTGGCACTTGGCAGAACAGGCAAATCTTGAGTGTCCTGTCAAAAAGATCAGGGCTAGCTCGTCCCCTTCACTGTCACATCTGCACTCTGAGTGGGTTATGTGTTTCTGGATACTTGTGTTTTCTGTGACGTGAACGTTAGATCTAAATACTCGTTTAGCCTATAATGAAACTCCTCCACTTCCCCCGCCTCCCAAGGTTTCTACTTGTTCCCTCTGTTAGTGATGCCGGGGTAACAAGCAGGTTAAGGCAGTGAGATCGGATATTGGTATGGTAGAGTTACTCTGTCCCTTTTGCATCCAACAGTCATCTTGGGATGGCCAGATCCATCCTTGAATGGATTAATTTTTTATTGTGATGAGGGAACAATGATTTTGTCATTCTCTCAGTCTTTCTTGTGTTTAATTCCTGACATTTTTCTGAATGTTAGCAGGTTTAGAAAGCATTCTTTCTAGGTGAAGTAGTCCAGTCACAGAATAATGTGTCCTGCATGATATCACTTAGGTAAGATGTCTAACATAGTCAAACTTGCAACTTCCCACTTTCTGACCCTCTGACAGACATCATTCTGGTCAACTAAAGTATCCTTAAAAGGAGAGCGCTATGACTCAGTATTGAAACAAGAAGTTACTCTGTATGCAGTGAAGAGCACTTACTGCTGTTCCAGAGGACCTACGTTACATCCCAGCATGCATGTTGGATGTCACAACTGTCTGCAACTCTAGCTCCAGGGGCCTCCTTGGGTACTTGCACTCGTATCTCCGGCCCCCCCCCCCCCCCCCCCACACACAATCATTTTTCCGAGGCATCTGATAGCAACACACAAGTGGACACAGTGCACATGGCTGTGAGAAGTGCTGCTCTATTTATCTCACATTATTGTCTGTGTATATACTGGTAGATGGGTCCATTTAAACAAGTCTAAAAGCTTGTTCAACAAGCTTGATTTCAATGATACAAAGGTGTTCCCAGGGTTTACAAAGCAGTTTCCCCTTTTTATGGTACAGCTGACTTTGTACAAGGAAACGGCTTTTCTGTGGTTGTCAGGAGAGGTCTCTCTGCATTCCTGGGTCATTGTTTCGTCAGGAGAGCTTTCTCCTCCATGTTAACATTTAATGTGTGTTTGCTACAGTTAACCTTCTTTTTGTTCAACTCCTCTCATTTGGAAACTCCTCCCTTACAGCCAGCTCCAATGCCCCTTGGACAGTGTCCTACCCGTGCCCACTCCCAGGCATGCTATTTATACTTGTTTGCCTTTTATATAAAATATTGGGAGTGCACGTTGTACTTTTTTGGCCTTAGATCTTGAGTTGAACCTTCTCTGAGCCTGCCTGGCCCTTTGGTGCAGTTAAGAGCACTTAGTCTTTAAAGTCAGAATAAAGAGCAGGGAGTGTTCACAGCTCCTAGAGGCTTTTATGCTGTTTTGGTGAAGAGATACTAAGCTCATAGTGATTTCCGTAATTTGGCTCTAGAATGCTCTTCAAGGGCCCATGTTTGATGGCTGGGTTCCTAATCTATGGCACTCCTGGGAGAGAGTGAGACCACTAGGAGGTGGGCCCTAATGGAAGGAGGTTAGGTGATTAGTGCTTTTTGGGGGGTTTTGAGGTTTTTTGTTTGTTTGTTTGTTTGTTTTGTTTTGTTTTTGTTTTTTGAGACAGGGTTTCTCTGTGTAGCCCTGGCTGTCCTGGAACTCACTCTGTAGACCAGGCTGGCCTTGAACTCAGAAATCCACCTACCTCTGCCTCCCAAGTGCTGGGATTAAAGGCATGCGCCACCACTGCCCAGCTTAGGTGATTGGTGTTATGCACTTGTGTGACAAAACTTTTCCTGGGGAGAGAAACACACTTGTCTACTCAACCCAGATAAGGATCTCAAGAAAACCAAAGTATGGATACCACCAGAGTCTAACTTAGTGAAGCAACAAGTTTTATTAGAGTTACTTACAGGAGTATGGGTAAAGGGTTACTTACAGGGACAGAAATTATTCTGACATTTGCACCCAAGGCCCACACCAACATGGTAACAGCTCACCAAAGCTGGGAAACCACACAGCCTGCAGGCAGCTCAACAAGTTGGAGAGTATCCTTTCCGAGTGACTCTTGTCTAAACCTCTTCCAGGCACCTTGGCTGGTTTCTGCTTCTTCCAGGCAGCTATTCAGGTCTCTGAGTCTTTTTTGTGGTTCAGCTCTGGCTCTTACTGCTTACTGTGGCCCAGAGGGGCCTAGTGAATCTGATCAGTTTCAGGGACTTCCTGAAGCTATTTTGAGTTGCTTACCTTCCTACTTAGCATACCTGCAGGATGTGTCTCCTTCTTTTTCTCTGCTTCCCAGCTGCCATAAGGAGAACAGGCCTTCTATGCCTTACATGCCTACTGTGATATTCTGTGCTACCACAAGCCCAAACATCAAGTGACCATGGGCTAAAATCTTTTGACAACAATAGCTAGAGCAAACCATTTCTCATTCTAAGTTCATTATCTCAGGTGTGTAGATCTCCATGGTGTTGAAATGCCAAGCAACACATTAAACATTTGCAATTCAAATTAAGAATAGGGTTTTTACAAAACTTTGATATTTATAGTTGTATCTCTTAATACTAATAATGTTAACGCCTAACTCAGGAACCTATAAAAGTGTCATCTATACTGATGACTATGCAAAGCAAAAATTGGGCCATTGAAGTGGCTCCACTTATTGTGCATGTCTGTCAACCCCAGCTTGACCCCCAGAACCCATGTGAAGGTGGTGAGAGAACAGACTCTGTAAAGTTGTCCTCCCACCCAACACACGTGTTATGACACATACGTGTTATGACACATATGTGTGTACACAAAATCAAATCTTTAAGCAAAAACTGTAAAGTGAGATATTTACAGAACAAGAAATGGGCACTGTCGGGGTTTATGTGTCTACACACAAGCTTCATAATTAAACATATTTGTTGGGTCAGATTTCTTTTCATAGAATGTTTTCAAAGAATGTTCACCTCCATATGAAAACATACTCAGGAAGGGGAGCACACTTAAAAGAAATGGTGGTTTTAAGACACACCTGGGCTGTGTTGTCAACTGCTTCAAGTGGCTTTAGTTTGTCTTGGCTTTTGGGGTGTCTTCCCTGTGGTTGGCAGCAGAGAAACCTGCCCAGCCAGTTTCCAAATCGGCTTGGTTTGGGACAGAATTGTTGGGCCTAACTTTTTAGCTGCACCTTGAATGTCTCCTTTCTCTTCCGAAAACTGTGAGTTGAAGTTTTCTGATTTGTGGCAAAAGGTAGCCGCCAGAGCTACCCTGGTGTTCAGTTGCCTTGCAAGACCCTGTTCATTACTTTGAGTTTTCTCTACATAGCAGAAGCTGGAGCAAAGCCCAGAAGTTTCTGGCATTTTCTCACATTCCGTTTTCCGTGTGCCATGATGTAGCTGTCTACTAGCACCTATAAAGAACGCTCAGACCACTAAGTCCAACCCCCACGTCTTCAAGGCTGCTGTCTCCGAGCCTCCCCCATGCACCCTCTGTCTGTCATCTTCTGTTTTTGTATGGTTCAGAACAGGGTATATTTGGAGTAAGTCATTTTTAAACTGTGGTTGGAGTCATTCATAAAATGCTGAGACCTTGGCATCTGATAGCTCTTCTAGTCCTCAACGGTTCTGTAATGTATAACTATCGTTTAATTGCTCTGAGGCTTATGAAGGTTGTGTAACTCGCTCAAAGCCTCAGTTGTTGACAGAGCCTGAACAATAGCAGCCTATTGAGTTCATGTTAAGCACCAAACACTGGGCTGAGCCTTTTATTTTACACACAGAGACATAGGGATTAGAGAGGTCAGGAACATAACTATCATGGTTGCCCAGGTTCCTGTCCACAAGATCCATATTTGTTGTTCTGTGTACCAGTAACAGTTACATAATAAAATAGATCCTCTTCTTGAGAACCTAATTTGCACAGGATGCTCTGGGAAAGCCCAGTAAGGCCTTACATGACACACAGCCAGCTGAGGTGATGCCTTGGTGAATGAAGTGCTGGCTGTGTAAGCATAAGGGCCCACATCGAGGTCCCCAGGACCTACATGAAAGTCCATAGCCCTGGTGCTGGGGAGAAGGAGACAGGTGATCCAGGAGCTCATTGGCCAGACAGTCTAGCCAAAATGGTAAGCTCCATGCTCAGTGAGAATTTGTCTCAAAAGATGGAGGGCTGGAAGTGGTGACACATGCCTTTAATAATCCCAGCTCTTGGGAGGCAGAAGCAGGCAGATCTGAATTCTAGACCAGCCTGGTCTAAAGTTACAGGGCAGCTAGGGCTGCACAGAGAAATGCTGTCTCGAAAAACAAAACCAAAAAAAAAAAAAAAAAGTGGGTGGGGAATGGCTAGGGTGTGGCTCAGTGAGTAAAGTGTTCTCATACACAAGGACTGGAATTTGGATGCCCAGAACCCACACACATGCCAGGTGGGCATGGCTGTCTACCTGTAATTCTAATGCTCCAAAGGGTAGCCAGGGATCCTGAAGCAAGGCTAGATTGGCCAAGTCTGGGTTCATATTCAAGATTTTGCCTCAATAAAGTAGAGGTAATCCAGAAAGATGCTGTTGTCCACCTCAGGCCTTTGCACACACATTCATGTATCTGCATATGTGTGAGCATGCACTTAAGACACCAATATTGATGCTTGGCTTCCACATATGAACATGCAGGTGAGTATACACTCCCATGTATGCGCAAAAAAGAAAGGAAGGGACTATTGTTCACGAGAAGACACTTAAGAACTCAAGGGCCCGTGCAGTTTTTTGCCAGGAGGATGTGGTGGTGTGAGGTGGAGTAGGGGTTGTGCTGGGATGGTGTGGTATGGCGGTGTTGTGGACAGCGTGTTGAAATCATGTTCTGTCTTCTGTGCAGAGTCCTCAGCAGGAAAGAACCACGAGCAGACTTCTGTCTGGGGAATGTGGCTGGTGCTATGGAAAGGATGCCTTAGGATATGGGAGAGGACAGACAACTGTTCTGATCTAGGCCAGAGAGCGGTCAGGAGCGTCTGCTAAGCTGTACACAGGCATAGCTAACAGCCCTTTAAAATAAGAATGGGGTTAAGACTGAACTCGGCTTAAGCTTGCTATGACTATGTTACTAGCATTGGTAATGACCCATGTATACATTTATGTTTATGTATGTATAGATGTGTGTGTTATGTATAACATTGGAAATATGCCCCTCCTCCCAAATACCTGGAAGTTATTTTCTGTACATAAATCTAATTCCAGATGCTTAACATTCCGTCATAGAGTTCAGTAATGTCATGTTGGGACTGTAGGCTACCTCTGATAATTTCCCATTACCAGGAACATTTGTGTCCCATCCCCCCACTCCCATCTATTTTTCCCACCCTAACCCCTGACCTTCTGTTGAGACAACTCTGTGTTGCCCAGGATGGCTTAGAACTTGTTATGTAGCCCAAGCTGGCCGCAAACTCACAAAACATATTTTTCATCCTCTTGAGTGCCAAGATTACAAATGCATGCAGTGACACCTGGCTTATGCTTACATGCAAATACAACCAAATTCCTAAACATAAATTCTTAAAATTCTAAAATTGCTGGGTCAGACCAACAGGCACATGTTATTTTAGCATGTGCTGCATTGTTCTCCGCCCTGCTTGTTTCCTGTGCTTTGGCCAGTAGACTGTCTTAGCAGAGGCTCTGACACAGTGTGACCCATGGAAAAGGAGAGGAATGACTTTAGAGAATCATTCCCTCCGCTTCTGTTTCTCTTTGGTTACTGCCCTTCCTGAGCTGCAGTAGGGCTTGATAATTAAGTGTGTTATAGATATTTCTCTCCGTGTGATGTTTGTCTTCAGCTTGACTTTTGATTGTGATGTATTTCTGTAAAGTCCCCTGTGCTTAATTAAATTTATCAGGGTCTACTGGATTTTAGGTCATGTTTTGAGATATGAATAATCTTTTTTTTCAGGCACTTGTATAATTTAAGTTTACTTGTAGGCTGTGTGTGTGTGTGTGTGTGTGTGTGTGTGTATGTTTTCATGTGAGTGGGGAGGTTCCCTCAGAGAAGCTGGAGTTACAGGCAGGAGTAAACTGCCTGACAAGGGTGCTGGTTTAAGACCAGTGAGTGCTCTTAAACACCAAGCTGTCTTCAACTCTGATTTTATAGGGGGAGTTGAGGAAGGGTGGCTTTAAATTTCTAACTATGAATCAAATAATTCTATCTGGTTGTTCCAAAATCAAGCATTGAAAATTTTGTCCCTTCCTGGTGTGAAATGCCCTGAGAGGAGATTGCGTGGATCCGTTGTCTGTCCAGCAGGAGCATGTGCTTTTTAAAAGGGAATAGCCGTGTAAAGTGTCTTGTATCTGCCATAAAACAGAGCATAATCTTCTATACACAATGAGTATGGGCTTAACTTTTACTTTTTTTATATGTACATGGATGAGTGTTTGCCTACCTGTATGTCTGTGTACCACGAGCATGTTTGGTGCCTGTGGAGGCCAGAAGAGAACATGAGATATCCTGGAGCTGGAGCTACAGATGGTTATGAGCTACCATGTGGATGCTGGGAACTGAACCCAGGTCATCAGCAAAAGCAGCAAGTGCTTTTAAATGCTGAGACGCCTCTCCAGCCTCTTAAAAAAAATTTTTAAAGATGTATTTATTTTATGTATATGCCTACACTGTCGCTGTTTTCAGATACACCAGGAGAGGGCATCGATCCCATTACAGATGGTTGTGAGCCACCATGTGATTGCTGGGAATTGAAACAGACCTCTGGAAGAGCATTCAGTGCTCTTAACCTGTGGGGCATCTCTCCAGCCTCATGCCCCCTAGAATTTCAAGACATCTTTTACATTATACCTCCCTCTCCCTCTCCCTCCCCCCCTCCCTCTACCTCTCTCTTTCATTATGAAATTGGGAGTTTTTGACTCACAGGACAGCTTGCAAAGCCTTCACTTACAGTTCCATGACAACTATAAAATGAATGCCTGCATCACCACCATATACTTCAAGATACAGGCCACACCTGGTCCCTAGGCTTCTCTGTCCCCTCCTTTCCTTTTTTTGTCCCTGAACCTCCGGAAGCCATTGTCTTGAATTTAGTAGCAATGCCATCCTTGCTTTCCTTTTGAGAATGGCTTTTTCTGAAGGTCAGAATTCATTGTCAGAGTGGCCTGTGTCATTTTGCACCTCTGTGTGGATTTCTAAGCAGCATGGCTTAGTCAAGCTTGTCTTTGAATGTTTAAGTGGAGTCCCGCTTTGCGGGTTGAGTCCTGGGCTTGAGTTCCTCGCTGTGGTCTTGTGGTGGTAGGCTGTCAGTGCTCATTCTGGATGCATCCCAGCTTTGAGTACTACATTTTCTTTATCCATTCCACTGTTGCTGGATTGTGAGTGTGTGTTGGTTAGTGTGTGCTGTTATAAATAACCACACACTGGACAGCTTAAACAACATTCTCACAGTTCAACAGCTGAAAATTCTAAGGTGGATATGTTCAAAGACCCTGTACCTGGTGAGGACTCCCTTTCTAGCTGGGATGTAGGCTCTTCCCTGATGTGTCCTCACTTGGTCCAGAGCATGGGCCAGGAGAAGAACTAAGACTCCTGTGTCTCTTTGGCATGTAGGTGTGTATGTGCTTGCTTGTGTGTGGGGACCTGACATCCACAACAGATAACTTCTTGGTCGTCTCTACCTTATTTTTTTAAGACGAGGTCTTTCCGTGAACCTCATCAGTTTAGCTAGGCTTGGCTAGCTAATGAACTCAAAGGATCCACCTATTTTCTACACACACACACACACACACACACACACACACACACATATACACACACACTGTCCCACCTCCTTAGGTTGTGTTTATAGGTTGCCATGCCCAACTTTTTCATGCTTGCTGGGCATCTGAACTGGTGACTCATGATTGCACTGCAAGCGCTTTACCTCTTCCCAGATCCCGTGTCTCTTCTAAGTATTGTGCAGATTGAGAGGAGGAGGGAGGGAGCGAGAGAGAATGAGAACACAAGAACATACATGCGTGAAGATATCCCGTGGGTTATAGGCAGCAGTTCTGCTCAGTATGGATGGATGTTAGCAACTGAATGCTGCCCCTCTATATAAGAGATCTTAACTGCTGAGCCATCTCTCCGGCCCCAAGGCTCACTTCAATGGCTTAATTCTTGGAAACCTCACCTCTTGGTGCCATCACACTGGGGTTCAGACTTCAGCTTATATATACTGTTGGGCACAGTCTTTCTAACCTTCCACGCTGCCCCCAGTTTTAACTATTGCTAATAATACTATGAGAATACTTTCATATGTGTTTTTATGTGTGTGACCAGAATTTCTTATGGAATCAGATAACAAAGGATGGCTTGCCGCAACGTTTTACTGTAAATTTGTGTGTGTGTATTTGGAGGTCAGAGGGCAATTCATAGGAGCTGATTCCTTCCTCTTTCTCCTGAATGGAGTCCAGAGATCAAACTCAGATCATCAGGTTTGGTGGCAAGTGCCCGTACCCACTGAGCTATCGCACTGGCCCCAGGTTTTCCTTGTTTAAAAGACAATATTGAATTTTATTTTTTGTAATTAATCATTTCCTTTTCTGTTCCTCATAGTTGTCTCCCTGACAGCAACCAAACTTAACCAACCTAAGTATGTGTGGCTCACAGTTACAGTCTGACTGCCTATTAGCCTTGCAGGATCCATTTGGAACACTTGACCAAAGTGATTACTGCTCTTGGAATCTGTCTGATTCTTTCACTTTGAAAAATACATTTAAGCTCATTTAAAAGGGTACACAAGTTAATAGGCCATCTTCTTTCAGCAGATAAAGATGATATTAGCAATTTTAAAGTGAGCGGTGAGAACTCGGGCACCACACAACCAGCTCTCCTCTCATTCTGCGATGCTTCCACTGCCCCCAAATAAAACTCCATGGGGCTAGCCACCAGTCTTCCCTTGCTACAAATATATCTGCTGGGACATTTGCATGAATGGAATCATACACTGTGGCGCCTTTCTGGCTCCTTTCACTTAGTGTTTTCAGGCCTCACCAATGTCAGCATGTATCAATACTTTGTTTCTATTTATTTTTAACTGTTACATTTTATGATGAGGGATGTGTGGTCGCGGGGCCAGAACTTGCAGTTGATTCTTTCCACTGGGTAGGTCTCAGGGATGAACTCCAGACTCTAGGATTGCATGACAAGCACCTTTACCCACAGAACCAAATCACCAGCCCCATTTTTGATTATTTTTTTAGCCATGGTAAAATATTTTTAACACAAAGTTGCCATTTACTCATGTATAAATGCACATGCTGTTAGGGTCATTGACTACATGTGCTATATTATTCTGCCCTCACCACTGTCTGTTTCCAAAAGTTTGTCACCTTAAACCACCCCCCGTGTCTGTGAAGCCGTAACAGTCCCATTTCTCACTCTTCCAAGCCCTTGGTAACCTCTAGTTCACGTCCTGTCTTTATGAATCTGTCTCTTCCAGATAATTCATGTAACTGAATTCTTTTTTTTTTTTTTCTTTTTTAACTGAATTCTTAATATATGTGTAATTTTGCTTTTGAGACAGAGTCTCTTGTAGCCTGAAATAGACTTGAATTTGCTATGTATTCAAGGTTGGCCCTGAACTCTTGATCCCCCAGTTACTGGGATTACAGGCATACATCACTGTACTTGCTGTGTCTAACGTATTTTACTAAAGTTTGTCTATGTGGTAACAGTTTCAGAACTTCATCCCTGCTGGGCCTGGTACACAGGCCTGCAATCTACCTACTCAGGAGCCTGAAGCAGGAGGATTTCAAATGCAAATTCAGACAGTGTAATTTAGCAATACTCTGTTTTAAAATTTTTTAAGGGGGCTGGGAATAATACCTCAACGGCGGTAGAGTTTTTGTACAGTATGCTTAAGGTCTTGCATCCAACCCGCAACACTGCAGCAAAGAATTCACTCCTTATGGCCAAATGAGCATAAGTGGAGTTGGAGGCACCATGTTTAACTTATCTCTTGTCTGTTGATGGATAGTTGTGTTTGGAGGGGCTGTTGCTGTGAACCATGGAGTTGATTCCTTCTTGGGTATTTCTGGGGTAGTTTGATGACTCTTAGCTTTGTTGGCTGACAGTGAGCTCAAGTCCAAATGGTTAGACCACAGTCTTGACAATACTTGATTTTATCAGATTCTTGAATGTTCCCATTTGATGGATATATTTTATTGTGAATTTAATTTTATTGTGCATTTCCTAATAGGGATGGAATACAGTTTTTACATGTTTATAAGCTATTTGTAGCATACTTATTAACTTCCTATTAGTGGTTTGCCTTTCTGAATTAGAGTTGCCTAATTGTCTCCAAATAATTCTTGCTCTTGGTATTTCTGCAGAACAAATAGTGGAGAAAGATGAAGGTCCATATTACACTCACCTGGGATCTGGCCCCACAGTAGCCTCTATCCGGGAACTCATGGAGGATCGGTGAGTGATGCTGACGTCCAGGGAGCATGGGGTGTATCTAGAGGGGTGTGCTAGTCCCACATCTGGATGGTGGCAGGTTCCGTGTAGGAATTTTCCTTCCTGTCTTGGGTTTCATTCTGTCTGTAAGTCTGCCTTGTATTGGCCCCCACCCCTTCTCTTGTTCCTGGAAAGGCTTTATTGAAGAAACCCTGCTGTGTGGTGTTATGTCTTAAGGAGTTAGTTCCCATAGCCTGATTATCTTGGATAGCTTTTCTACAGTGTTCTTAACATATGCTCCCTTGTTTTCTCACCCCCCCCCAACCAAATTACTTTGTAAGTGGAGTCTTCCTGATTTCCTATATAAGATGCTACTGCACATTTATCCAAGAAGTCCTGAAAGATTCTGGGTATTTGGGGGTCAGGGTACACACTGCTACAAAAGCGATTCGTTATTTTTAGGTTGCTTTAGAGGAAAAGACCAAGTTGCTCTTTTTGGTGGGGGTTGGGGGCAAGATATCAAGGGTTTACCAATTCAGTACTGAATGGGAGGGGAGTTCATTTGTGTTTGTTCAGTCCTGGAACTCACTCTATAGCCTAGGCTGACCTCGAACTCAGAGATCCGCCCGTCTCTGCTTTCCTGTGGATTATTTAACAGCTCTTTTTTCTTCCTCCTTTCCTTTCCTTTCCTTTCCTTTCCTTTCCTTTCCTTTCCTTTCCTTTCCTTTCCTTTCCTTCCTTCCTTCCTTCCTTTCTTTCTTTCTTTCTTCCTTTCTTTCTTCTTCTTTTCTGTCTTTCTTTCTTATTTCTTTTTTATTTCTTTTTTTTTAAAGCCTGTTCACATAAAGACTTTTTATGGAGACCTTGTTGTTTTGTGTGTCCTGGAAATCACTGTGTAGACCAGCCTGTCTTCAAACACAGGGCTCTATCTGAATCTGCTTTCTGAGTGCTGATATTAAAGGCATGTGTCATCATGCCTGGCTCACATAGAGCCTTTAAAGTCTGTGCACAGACCACAGCAGGTATTAGTTCCTAGTTGCTTTCTGTGGAGTGTGGCGTAGCTCTCTGGCTGAAGTGTGGATGCTGTAGCTACCGGGGGTCCCATCTAGATCCTGTAGTTACTGCTGAGTCCCCTGGAGCAGTTATGTGACTGTTCTCTAATCTACAAAACAGAGCTGGCACAAGGATTTAGATAGGAGTGCTATGCACGTAGACTGAACAGGCATGAAGCTGAAGTGCTTGTTACAAGTGCTCAGAAAATGGTGGGCTGTCTGTCGGGTGTGTGTGTGTGTGTGTGTGTGTGTGTATGTGTGCGCGCGTGCGCGCACACTGATATTTTCAAAACTTACCATTTAGAATTTTAAATAAAACCAAAGCAAAGGTGGTCTAGGTCTGCTTGTGCATATACACACGTTTTGTGGAAGGCTTAGTGGCTTAGGTTCTACAAACATGGAAGCCTCGTCTTGTGTGACGGGGGAGCCGGGCTAAGCCTGTCCGTGCACAGGGACCGGGATGGAGCCTGGATCTGCTGTAAGCTGGGTAAATGAAGGTCACTGACCTGCAGTAATCATTCTTTATTTCCTATGCCATCTGGAAACGTTTCTATTCCAAATAACCACCAGAAAAGTCTGTCTGATCAAAGACTCACTCTAAATGCAGTTCTGATTTATAGGGCCCCGCCTGAGCCCAAGACAAGAGACGTAGATGTATGTCTTTATGTCCTTGCCATAGGCCTTCTTGTGTGCCTGACACAGTTTGCAGACTGCACCAGGCCACATTTGGATAGTGACTTTCGTTTACTGTTGGGTTTTTTGTTGTTTGGGGGGAGGGGGACATTGTTTTTTGGGTCTTTTAGTTTATTGAGATAATTCTCACCCAGGCAAACCTCAGACTTAACTGTGTATCTGACACCATCCTGGCCCTCCTGCCTCTGCCTCTAAGTCTTGGGTCTGACCCACCACTCCAGGCTTGGCCAGTGGTTTTGGTAAGGGATTGCTGTGCTTTATTTGCTCAAGTTTGAGCTGGGAGAGTGTATTGTAGTTTTAGTTCGATTTGGTTTTACTCCTTAGGAAAGGGATGTTAATAATTTTATTAGATTTCCAGGCAGCTTTCTAAGTAACTTTTAACTTTAGCAGAGTACATTCTGAAAGGAGGATTTGGAGGGAGGGAGTGGTGAGACTGTACTTCTTTCCCTCCCTGCTGTAAAAATAACAGCCAACTATAGAGTCTTCAGACACAGATCCAAGGGAGGAACTGCTCCAAGAGCTGGGGGTGCTTGTTTTTTTCCTCGGCACATGGCTTGTTTCCACTGGAGGACCCCCGAGTTATGGAGCAGGTTATGACTCCATCTTAATATTGTCTGCCAGTGAGTTGAGAGCCTGGTCTGCTTACTCCTCCCTAGGAGGAATGTGAGGGCTTACCTTTGCTCGTGGGAGTCTGTCTTCTCAGGCTGCCCCTGAATCTCGCTGACATGACCCTATGGACTCGCTGCTAATTTGATTTCCCATAAGACAAATTCTTCCAGGCTCATCTCTTAAACACACAGAGCCTGTGATGACATTTGTGTAGCAAATGTCAGCTCCTCTCTTTTCTGAGTTTAGCTTACAGATGTCTTATTATTCTGGAGTAAGGAGGGAAGCAGATGGACAGTGGCTTTCTTATGAGGTGATGTTTGTGCCTTGTCCCAGCTGATGTTGCATGCACCATCTTCACTTCTTCTTTGCAGCACTACTGTATTGTCAGGTGGGCCAGAGTCAGGGACGGGCATACACTGACGTCAAGGGGATTTCAATGGCTGTTAGCTATTTGCAGGGCACAAATCTGGAGGAGCTGGTGGGGTTAAAAATAAATTCTAAAATATCCCAGTGTGCTTATGGGCATCACACCATCCCAGATACCCAGGTCCTGATGTTAAAAGATTTTTGGAGTCAGTTGTCAAGCTCCAATCTGAAGATGGCCCACTACCCAAAGCCTTGAGTTCTATCAAGGAAAAGGTCCTCTGCAGCCCGGCACTGCAGAGAGCCTGCACTGCTCAAGGGTTCTGTGAGCTTTGGTGGAGTGTTCTCAGTAGTGTGCTAGAGCTTACCCTGGTGAAGGCCAGGTTTCATGCTTCTCAAATTTAAGCAGGAGTCGTCATCCAACGCTGCCAAGGGCTCATGAAAGCACACTCGGGACACTGGGCCCCATTCTGGGTCTAGGTGGGACCTGAGAATCTGCCTACTTTCCTGGCTCCCAGGTAGTGAGACTCTCTAACAATCCTGGCGCCAACCTTCAAGAACCATAGGCCAAGTTGTTAGCTGTCCTCCTTGAAGCAAGCTTCAGCCAGTCTTTGCAGATGCAGAGTCTGGTAGTGTTCATTCTTCATGATAAGCCAGGAAGTAAGACATGTAAGCAACAAGTCAAGTTCTGTTCCAAGAGGAAAAGGGGCCAGTGAGGAGACTCGGTGGGCAAAGCCGCTTGTTCTCAAGCCTGAGTGCAATCTTAAACCATCAAGGTCAAAGGAGAGACTGATAGGCTGTCCTCTGACCTTCACACATACACCATGACACAGCCCTCAAGTGTCTTAAAATGTTTGTTTTAAAGGAAAAAAAAAGAATCTAGCTGGGTAGGTCACTTGGCCTTTTCTTTTTGGTCTCTAGCGCAACCTTTGAGGCACTTTCTCACAAGGACAGGACAGTGGGGAAGGAGCTGGTCAGAAAGCCAGCACCAGTGTCCTCGGCTCACCCTCCTGAAGGGAATATGATAGTCCCTCTCTGAGTGCCGTGGCAGCCTCATGCTGGTCTCCAGCAGAGCTCCCTAGATAGGTCCCAGGCCTGCCCTTGGGGGTTGTGTCCTGATAAAGCCTGTTGGGCTGAGACTTGTGCAGACACCAAACAAAAGCTATGCTGTCGTGTCAGGTCCTGCTACAGAGGCTCTGAATGGTGTGTGCAAGCACTTCCTATAAGGGACCGGCAGCCCTTGCCCATTAACGTGGTCAGAAACACTTCTTGCCCTCCCCTGAGAGCTGAGTGAGAGAGACAACTTAGTTTAGTGTTTGAAGAAGAAACTCTGTTTCCTTTTCAACCAGGGAAATGCAACAAGGAAGCTTTTTGGAAACAGGCATCTAAGTACTGGCTGGGCATGGTACATGCCTGTAATCCCAGCCCCTAGGAATCTAAGGTCGTGAGGAGTGAGTTCCTAGACCAGCCTAGGCTACATGATGAGAGTGCCTCCCAAACCCCCCCTTAAAAAAGAAAGCCATCAGCACAGAGGGCAGAAAGCACCTTGGCTACTGTTTTTTTTTTTTTTTTCTACAAGAACCTTTGTTAAAGGCAAAATATACATAGGTATATATAAAAATTATAGATCAAGGTGATTAATCATGCCTGCCTTTGTGCCACTGAGCTACATCCAAGACCAGTGCCCTTGCTGGGTTGATTCTGGGGTATAGTGATTCATAACAGTAGAGCAGATGAGACAGAGAATGGGGCGTCTTCAAACTGCAGACATCGGGATAACATTATGCCTTACTAAATGGCATACTCAAATGTCATGATCAAACTGAACTCACTACAGAATACAAGGATAGTTTTACTTAATCTTTTAAAAAAAGAGCTTGGAGCTTGAGAGATGGCTTAGCAGAGTGCTTGCCAGGCAAGCACAAGGACTGGGGTTTGGATCTCAGCACCCAGAGAGCGAGCCATCAGTCCGGAGAGTGCCTGTAACTTCAGCTCCAAAGATCTAATGCGCTCTCTGGCTTCCATACACTCAGGTGTGCACACTCACACAAACACAACGTACACAGGGTGAATCCATCCTTTAAAGAATATCACATTGTTTAAAGGAAAATGCTTTTGTCACCTGTCTCCTTAGATGATAAAATGCATTTGCTAAGTCAGTCAATGCCTTTTAAAGTTCCTGCATTCTAAAGGAGATCCTCAGGGCAGGGCACTCTTCAAAGAAGACTGTGCCCCATACTGAGAGATGGGGGAAACACTCTTAGTAAGGTCCAGAATGAGCGAAGATGCACATAGCCTGTCAGGAGCTCAGTCAGTACAGAGAGAGACTGAAGAGTATACAAGCCAGATGGCAAGTGACCCTTGTCTGCAGAAGATGGCTTTTATGTTGTTAATGGGATTTACTGAATTCCTCCCTAATACTTGACGTGCTTTAAGTAGTACATGTGCATCAAGCCTGGGACGTAAGACTATCCCTATGTCCAGTTTACGTCTGGGAAGACTGAGGCCCAGATGGAATCAGTAACTTGGCCACAATGATGTAGCTAGAGACTGGTTATCTGCCCACCAGGCTGTATTTGAACTAGCCTTGCCCCATGTAGTTGTGTGATACATGTTTATGGTCATAGTTGTGTCTATAACCATTGTGTGGTTGAGTAAGTGATGTCAGAGGCCTTTGACTCTTCAGTACTTAGGCTTGGGCTCCCAGGAAGCCGGCATATACAGGGGACTGGGGACAGCCTTGTCCACTGTATGACATCATTGGTGTTTGGTAGAGTCACTCCCCCCAGCATCCTTCAGTCAGAGGTCAGCTGGGGTGGTTATAAAAGATCAATAGGCTCTCTTGTACTCGAATGTGCATGTGTACGCACACAAGCACACACTCTTTTGTTCATTTGTATATTGAATTTACTAGTAGTTACTGGGTAACTCAGGGGTCCTTGGCCAGCAGGCTGAGTGCAAATGCCTGTGGGTTCAGGCAACTTCGTCAAGTCTTAAAAGTATTCAGGCACTATTCTGCCTAATTGTCCCTCTGCCTGAGGACAGAGGCAGGCAAGTTGAACAGGAGCAGAGGAGGAAGGAGCATGTGAATCAAGACTGGAAGTTTGGATGTAAGCCCTCCAAAGCCTCTGAGCACAGAGTGGCTGTGGTTTCCCCCTTTCCCCTCTCTGTAGTGAGAAGCCCAGACAGAACCGCCAGGCCCGCCTCCTAACATTGGGTACTCACTGATGTGGCTTCTGTCCTCTCTAGGTATGGAGAGAAGGGGAAAGCTATCCGGATCGAGAAGGTCATCTACACAGGCAAGGAGGGGAAGAGCTCTCGAGGCTGTCCCATTGCCAAGTGGGTGAGTGCTGGTTCTCCACAGCTAAGCTGTATCTGGGCGTCCTTATGCCTGGGCTCACATCGCAGAACAGGTTGCAGGGTAGGTGAGCAGGAAATAGACATTTGCCATCGTGGGGCCCTGGAGCCAATGACCCTGTGGCGGCAGATCATCTTTGTCCTACTTACCTGCCAACAGCAGGCATCCTGTGCCTGTGTCAGGAACTGTGTGCAACTCCTGGGGGAAAACTGTAGATACAGGAAGGGGGAGGAGCTGGAGTGCGGCTGGCCTAACCCCAAAGACTTGACTCCTCTTCTGTGTGTCTGAGTGGCCAGTATCCTCCCCTACCTGGAAGCCAGGGAAGATTCTGAAGGCTGACCTACATGAGCCAAGCGGAGGGACAGGATGAGGCCTCTGGGTAGTATTATGATGAGGCTTGCTTCTTGCCAGTCTCTAAGCAGGGATCTTGAGCGTCTGGTCAGGGAGAAGTCACTGACAGACCCCAGTTCCCTCAGCTTTGCCCTCTGAGCCCTCATCCAGCTCTTGAAATCCTGGATGTCTCCTGCTGCTATAAGGCTGGCTTAGAGTGAGGTTGACTCTTGGTAGCTGGTCCATGTTCCGTGCTCTAGGCACCCTGGAGGCGAGATTACAGAGACCTGGAGACACAAGGTTTAACCAAGAGATGACCAAGGGACAGGGGCTGGATGATTGTTGAGGCTGGCTACCCTGGAACGCAGACATGAACAGGGCCACAAACATTAAGTAGCCCAAGGAAAAGAAACATTTCTGGTGAGGAGGGCCACATGGGCCAAGGCAGGAAGGCTGCAGGAATGTTCACAGAGCTGACTTGGATGTCAACTGCACACTTGCTGTCTTCTTCCCCTGGGATCACTCCTTGCCTCTCTGCATCTCTGCGTTTAATGAAAATAACACATCTCAACTTAAAATGTCACATACTCCTTCTCGGCACTTCCTAGCCATTATTGTAGGACTTTTCATAACAAAGGAACCTGGTGCTTTTTTAAAAAGTGTGAAGATGCATGTTGTGTCTAACCCTCAGGAAGTGGCCCTTGAAGTAGAAGGTCTAATGTGGTAGGAGCTGCCTCTTCAGAGAACCCACCTGGAAAATGACATCAGTCAGAAAGAGTAAGCAGAGTTTGACCAGAAGGCCTGGAGAACCCTGGTCCAGGGTTCATATGAGAACACTCTCCTATCAGCATCTGCAGAAATGTGTCAGTGCCCACAATGGGCCTCCTACAACCTGCTGGGAGCCAGGCAATGGGTCAGAGGGTCTTGAAGTAGCATTTGGCCCAGTACCTTATTGGTGTGCTTCTGAATTCCAAAGACACATTTCAAAAATAATAGTTGATTGTTGGCAGAAAAGTGGGGGATGACATCATTGTGACCCTGCCTTAGACCAAGACCTCGTGATCATGGTATGTGTCGTTTAGCATGTAAAATATTCTGTAACATTTGCAGTAAGTCACAAAACAATCTGTAACCAGCAGAACACCTTGGGAGCACTAGCAGTTGTGAGTTATAGATTGTGTGTGATTCCACATCCACAACGTACTTCAGAGTCAGGTGACAGAGGCTGAAGGGACAGTGCTGAGGGGTGGGAATATAGCTCAGTTACAGAAGGCTCGCCTAGGATGTACAAGACCCTAGACACAATTCTCAACCGAGCTAAAATAAATACAAAATGTGCAGTTGACAAGATGGCTCAGTGGATGAAGGTACTTGTACACAGGCCTTGTGATATGAGTTCCATCCCTAGAACAAAACTGTCTCCTAAGTTATCCTTTGACCTGCATGGGGCATGCACAGGCATACTAATAAATGTTAAAAAGAAATTTTTAATTAGAAAAAGCTGGAGAATGATCTTAGGAGTTGGGGAGCATCAGGAGGGGAGAGTTGGAGCATTCTATTCCATGAAGTTGCAGCTTCTTCATTTATTGGGAGTAGAAGTTCTAGATCAACAGTTCTCAGTCTGTGTTGACCCCCCCCCTTTTTGGGGGTCGCATATCAGTTATCCCGCATATCGGATATTTACATATTCATAACAGTAGTGAAAATACAGTTATAAAGGAGCAATGAAAATAACGTTATGATTGGGGTCACCACAACATGAGGAACTGTGTTAAAGGGTCACAGCGTTAGGAAGGTGTTCTAGAGGAAGTGGTAGCTTCATGCTGAATGAGCCTAAAGCCACTAAAAAGCACACTAATCGTGTCAGAGTTTGTTATGCATACTTTATCATAGAAACAAAAGGTGTGGTACTTGTGCCCTTAAACCTGGAGTTTAGGGGACTGTGAGATGGCACAGACATCATGGTTTTACTACAGTAGCTTCAATGCCATTTCTGGCCTCTGGGGGCACTGCACTACGTGGTCACATAATGTCCTGAAGCATACAAATACATATACATAAGTATCTAAATAAAGAAAAGAATCTTAAAGTTTTTGGCCAAGTACAGTGGTGCACACCTTTAACCCCAGCACTCGGGAGGCAAAGGCAGGCAGATCTCTGTATTTTCAAAGCCAACAAGTCTACATAGTAAGTTCAGGAACTGCTAGGACTACATAGTAAGACTGTCTTTTTTTTTTTTGGTTTTTTGAGACAGGGTTTCTCTGTGTAGCCCTGGCTGTCCTGGAACTCACTCTGTAGACCAGGCTGGCCTCGAACTCAGAAATCCGCCTGCCTCTGCCTCCCAAGTACTGGGATTACAGGCCTGCGCCACCACCGCCCGGCTAAGACTGTCTCAAAGAAAGGACAGGACAACTAAGTAAAGCTCTTCGTTTCCAGTCTTTCTTATAAACAGGAGATGATAGCTGCAATGGGCTGAGGTGCCCTCAGGAGAGCTAGGCATCCCAGCTTTCGATGAACAGATGTCCTCACTGAGCCCTGACTTTGTCAGGCCCCCTTTCCTTCTTGGCATTGCCAACCTAGCCACTCCTTTTCTGTGTAAGCTGCAGAGTGTGAGGATCAGGTGTGACTACATCTGTCTGCAGCCTAGGTCCTTCCCTCAGACTGTTTTCCACAGTGTTATTCCCCGAGTGTAAACGTAGATACACAGCACTTTCTCTGTCCAAGGGTAAAACAATAGCTATGCAACACCTTCTCTGTAGACATCCTGCGACATCATAAAATTCTACACTACACTTCTAGTTCACATTTCTTTTATTCTTTTGAGTCTGTGTTGGTCACAAATGTCTTAGACTTCATTGTCATTATTTTTTATTTTGCTGTTTTAAAATGTTGTGTTTCTTCCTCCCTAACGGTGCTGTCCTAAAGACTCACAGCTGCAGGTCTGTGGGGTAGTGAGTGGCATGCACCATGCAGAGCTGTGTGGCCCTCTGCAGGGGAGTAGCTCAGTCCCACGTCTCTGCAGGTGATCCGAAGACACACACTGGAGGAGAAGCTGCTGTGCCTGGTGCGGCATCGGGCAGGCCACCATTGTCAGAACGCCGTGATTGTTATCTTGATCCTGGCCTGGGAGGGCATCCCTCGAAGCCTTGGAGACACCCTCTACCAGGAGCTCACTGATACCCTCCGGAAGTATGGGAACCCTACCAGCCGGAGATGCGGCCTCAATGATGAGTATGTACTGGAGTGGTGGAGGTGGCAATTGGGCCGCAGGACTGGGGTAGCAGGCACTGGGCTGCTGGGTAGCTCTGAGTTCTGGCCCTGGCTCAACCTCATTGTTCAGCCCTAGACCAACATTAACCTATGTTTATTGGATTTTCCTACCTTTTCATCGCCATGTATTTAGTTTCAGTAAAGTTACCCTTTCAGTATATAATTTGGAGGATTTTGTTTTATTTTTGTTGAGACAAGGTCTTGCTCTCCTGGAACTGGCTATGTAAATCAGGATAGTCCTGAACTCAGGGAGCTCGAAGCCTGCCTCTGTCTCTGGAGTGCTGAGTTTAAAGTCATGCTCTACCACCCCCAGCAATTTAGAGGATTTTGCTATAATCATGTCACCCAGTCAAGATTGAGTCCACGAGATGCCTCAGTGGGTAAAGGCAATTGCCACCATGGCTAACAACTTTAGTTCATTCCCTAGGACCAAATATGATAGAAGAGAATAAATCCTGAAGTTGATGCCCACATACACATGTGCACACATGTGCACGCATGTGCACGCACATGGAAGCATGCAGAACTCCTGTACCCTTCATCTACAATCTTTCCCCCAGCCCTCAACAACAACGTGTCTTTCCTGTCTGGTTAAGTTTGCCCCTGAAAAATTTTGCTTTCAGACTCATACATTACGTACCCTTCTGAACAGGTATGTTTCACCAAGCATTGAGTGTTCAGAGAATAACCTATGTTGGGAAACTTGGAGTTGTAGGGTATAAGGAAGAGCCCTTGTTGCCAGAGGCTAGTGGAAACCAGTCCTCTGCAGGGGCCGGATCACCAGAGAGCACATCTGCATGTTTGGCCTGTGTTATACATTGCAGCCGGACCTGTGCTTGCCAAGGCAGAGACCCTAACACCTGCGGTGCCTCCTTCTCCTTTGGCTGTTCCTGGAGCATGTACTTCAATGGCTGCAAGTATGCCCGGAGCAAGACACCACGGAAGTTCCGCCTCACAGGAGACAATCCGAAGGAGGTGAGGAAAGCAGTGCTGGGCACACGGCAGGCCCCCTACCCCCCATGCCTCGCCATCCGCATCCTTAACATCTATGCAGATGCCATAGCACAGATGGACAGAAAATGTATTACGTTAGCAGTGTGAAAACCGAGGACTGCTGGCTCTAGGTGCTCAGACTCGTAACCAGAATGAGCACTGTGTCCTTTTCACCTCTGCTCCCTCCTCCTGCTTGTACTTCTGGGGTGTAGGGGTCAGGAGTCTAGTCCCTCTGCTGGGGTATAAGCATCCTCACCATCCTGATGCCAGGCTTGGTCTTCCAGAGCTTGAGTCTCCTAGGAAGTAGGCTTCCCACTATGCCAAGGTCAGGGACATCCACTGGGCACCTCTTCTGTGTTCCATTGCCCATGTAACTATCGTCCTGGCTGCTCTTCGTGAACTAAATGCATCGTTTTCAGGGACTAGGGCAGTGCTTAAGAGCACAGCTCTTCCAAATGACCTGAGTTTTTGTCCTAGGACCCACATTGTGGCTCACAGCCATCTGCAACTCCAGCTTAGGGGACTGACACCTTCTTCCAGCTCCTGCAGGCACCTGCACACACATGCCATAAATACACGCACATATAAGAATCTTAATTTTTTTTCCAAATTTAGGACCTTTTCTCCAAAAGTTTTAGACAATTTTGTAAACTAAAACCACTCTAATTTGATAGCCTGCTGCACTTCCCCAGCCCAAGCCTCGCCCTGGAGCTGTGTTATGGCCGACTGTGCTTGTGGCAGCATCCAGACAGAGGCAGAACAGTGGCCAGGCCACACGGCATCCATCGTGTTGGTTGTACTGACTGGTGGCTGAGCCGTGCTCCTGGCTTCTCTCTACACTATGTGCTTCATAAATGTTCCATGTTTGCATTCATGGCCTCAAGTCCCTACAAGCACTGTAAGGCCAGAGGAGCAACAGAAACGGCTACATGATGTAAGCAATCATCATGTGGAACTTCTTGATGCTGCAGACATTTTTGCTGGCTAGTACAAGAACCACATGGCTCCACCAAGGGACCTAGTACATCACTACCTTGATTTTCAGAAGGCTGAGTTTGTCTGACTCCTGGCTGGCAGTGGGCTCTGGGCCAGGCCAGATGTGAATCTCCAGCACAGGTCCATTAGTTTCGGCTTTCTCTACCATGGGAGAGAATATCCACACCTATTGGAAAATCCCCACCCACCATACCATACTGTGAACCACAGTATTCCGCTCTGAAAGCAAGGCCCTGCTCCTTTGTCCTGGGCTGGACAGGGCTGCGTGTGACTGACAGAGTAGCTTAGATGTCAGGATGACTGCACCTTTTAACAGTGGCTTTTCCTGGTGAGCCTCAGTATGCTCATCTTTAAAATGAACACAACAGAGGACCACTGTGAAACCCTGGACATACTTGGCTTCCTCCCTTCACAGTGATACCCAGCAGTGGTTCTGGTGGGCTCATTTCTGGCAGGAAGTTTGCCAGTGAGGGCAGCTCTGAATGTACCTAATTGTTCTTTTCTGCAGGAGGAAGTGCTCCGGAATAGCTTTCAGGACCTGGCCACGGAAGTTGCTCCCCTATACAAGCAGCTTGCACCCCAGGCCTATCAGAACCAGGTACTGAAGCCAGGGCTTTTGTCTGCCACATGCAGTTTTTACTTAACACTCCCTGATGTTGGAAAGTTGGGGGTGTGGCTTCCTTTGCATTTTTAAGGAGAGCTCAGCCTAGAGGTCTCCTGGAGCCATTGTGTGCTTTGCTAAGACTTAGAGAGTCTACCCCTAACTCTCCATCTTCCCCCACCTCGTAGTCTCTAGTGCCTCTGGCCTAGCTTCCTTTACAGAAGCTTGAGTTCCTGTCTAGGCAAGCAAGCTTGAGCTAACCTAAGAGAGAGCCATTCTTTCAGAACCAGGGCCTTTCAACTGGAAAAGCTTCTTCTCATGGCCCAGGTTCAGAAGACAGCTGTGATCCTTAACCTACTTCTAAGATCTGGATTCCAGGTGCAGCATGGGGGCTAGTCACTTAGGCTTTCTAAATATTCACACAGGTGACCAATGAGGATGTGGCGATCGACTGCCGCCTGGGGCTGAAGGAAGGGAGGCCCTTTTCAGGGGTCACAGCCTGCATGGACTTCTGTGCCCACGCCCACAAGGACCAACATAACCTCTACAATGGGTGCACTGTGGTAAGGAAGCCTGGGACCAGTAGGAGGAGCCAGCTAATGGGTTTTGCTCCTTATGAGGAGGGAAGTAGGGTATTGGCTAGATGGCCTGCTCTTTCCCCTCCTCTAAGAAAACCATCACAGCAGTAGGAGGACCAGTGACAGGAGGCATATGAGGAACCAGAGCCAATGTGTGAATTTACTGAACAGTAGAACAACTAAGATGAGGTTTGGGGATGAAAAATGGAAGAGTCTTTCTAGAAATGCCTGTTAGGCTGCATGGGTTGTGTAAGGGAGGTTTGAAGAATGAATGGATCCTCAGAAGCATGCGCGTGCTCGAGAAGATGGGGCGTTGGGGCTGACTGAAGTGGAGACACCCTCAAGGGAACCGGTGCTGCTGTAGCCGTTGTGCTTGCTTTTCAGCTGGGTCCAGTACATGCAGGACTGCAGGGACTGGGGAGAGCGTAGGAGAAGGCTGGGGGTCCAGACTCCGATGCTGGAAAGGGCAGGCCCTCACGGATAGAGAGAGTAAGAGGTGGGGACACTGGCGAGCAGGAAGGAGCAAGAGCACCAGGAGGTCACCTGAACGCCACACTCCTGCACGCTCTGCTGTTAAAGACTGTCAGCAGCAGAACTTTCTAAACCTTTTCATGTCTTAAAGTCTCTGCATGTGTGTACACAAGTGGGTCTGCGCGTGCGGACATGCATGCACATGCATGCGACTGTGCCTGGAGACCCAAGGTCAATCTCTGGGGTTCCTATGACGCTATCTACCCTTAAAGGTTTTACTGTTATTTTTGAGTCTCTCATGGGCACCTGGAGCTGGGCAGTTAGGTTAGGCTGGGTGGCCAGTAAAACGAGATGCACCTGTGCCTGACTTACGTGGGTCCTGGACTCTAACTCGGGCCCCCAGTTTGCACAGAATAGCTTTATGCACTGAGCCGTCTGCTTATAGGAACTTAGAGTTGGCGATTGGAGAGATGGTTTAGCAGTTAGGAGCACTTGCTATCCTTCAGGAGACCGTCAGTTTATTTCTCAGCACTTCAGCTAACGCCACCATTGGCTTTAGGGAATCTGGTGCCCTCTTCTAGCCTTTGTGATACATACAGCATACATGCACATGGACACAAACACATGCATATAATTAAAAAAAAAACTAAACTCTTTTCTGAAATCTTTAGCAATAACCACAGTCAGTGTTTGGCCATCCTTTCTGCAGCTGTGTGTATGACCATGGCCATACACAGCTGTATAAACCTCCACCCTCATGGGGGTCCACCTGTTGCCCTGTGGTGTGCTTTTCTTAACCAGTGGTAACTTGGGCTTTCTGTGTCAGTGGGTGTGGCTTCACATTTAAATTTGTTGGAGCTTCATGTTTAGCTCTGATATCAGCTATTTAGCCAGTTCCCCCACAGATGGACAGTTGATGAGCCACACACTTCCCACCTGTATGTCATGAGGAATTCCTGCAGCTCAGTGCAGAACTGATTTCTTCTGGAGCACTACCCCTGCTACCCCTGCTCCCCACATAGAGACAGTGACAGTCACAGTGCTTGTTCAGTTTCCTGCAGCACAGGATCCTGTCAGTCTGCCTGATTTGTGAGGTGGGCCTCTTATAAGCTAAAGAGGCTGAACGTCTTCTCCTGTTTCTCTTGCCCCCCCCCTTAACATTTATTTATGGGTATGAGTGCTCTCTCTCTGCATACAGAGCCTGCAGGCCAGAAGAGGGCATCAGCTCTCAGTGTAGATGGTTGTGAGCCACCATGTGGTGGCTGTGAAGTAAACTCAGTACCTTTGAAAGAGTAACCTGTGCTCTTAACTGCAGAGCCATCCCTCCAGCCCCTCTCTTGCCTCTTAATTTCACCCTTGAGGGTGTCCCATTTATGTCCTCTGTTTCCTTTCTAATCATCATTGCCATCTTTGACATTGTAAAGTCCTTAGGTGACGAGGGACAGAGGCAGTCTCTTCCTGTAATAGGCGATCCACTGTGTCTTACCTCCGCTGCCGGTGATCTCTGCTCTGTTTATCACATGGGGTGTCAGGAAAGGGAAAGCACAAGGCCAAGGGCCAGCTGACCTTGGAATAAGCAGGAGAAAAAGTAAATTGTGGAGACTGGAGAGATGATGGCTCACCCACTAAGAGCACTGACTGTTCTTCTCGGGGGTCCTGCGTTCAATTCCCAGCAACCACTGGTGACTCATAACCATCTGTAATGGGATCTGATGCCCTCTTCTGATGTGTTTGAAGATAGCAACAGTATACTCAAATACATACAATAAGTATTTTTTTAAAGTAAATTATATTAGAAGATTCAAAGTACAAGAGACATTTACTATGTTTTAAAAAAATGTTGTTAAAAAAAACTATGCATAATATCCTATTTAGTTACCCAAAAGTATCATATACCCATGCATGCATATGTAACTAATGTTTACAACTAATTTTTCCTGGGGTCATTTTAAATAATAAGAAAGGTTACCTTAGAAGCAGCAGAGCTTGAGGGGTCAGGATTCAGGGGGAAGGTATCAGCCTGCCGATAAGGTGCAGTGGTGACAATGGTGGGCTTCAGGTAGAGCTGCCTCCCTAGCCCCAGCTCAGCCACATCGGGGCACAGGAGATAGCACCACTGAGCATTCTGCAAGCTGCCTCCCAGGCTCTGTGTTGTTAGTGTCTAGAACCTTAGTGCCCAGGGCAGTATGATGGGACACGGGAGATGGCTGGCACTAGGGCTGTGTGGAGGTGACAGTTTGGGGGCTCAGACCCCTCTCTCCAAGCATCGACCCCAGACCCATATCTTTTTCTCCCTGTGTGGGGCAGGTTTGCACCCTGACCAAGGAAGACAATCGCTGCGTGGGCCAGATCCCCGAGGATGAGCAGCTACATGTGCTGCCCCTGTACAAGATGGCCAGCACGGACGAGTTCGGCAGTGAGGAGAACCAGAACGCGAAGGTCAGCAGTGGGGCCATCCAGGTGCTCACAGCATTCCCTAGAGAGGTCCGGCGGCTGCCTGAGCCTGCCAAGTCCTGCCGCCAACGGCAGCTGGAAGCCAGGAAGGCGGCAGCCGAGAAGAAGAAGCTGCAGAAGGAGAAGCTGAGCACGCCAGAGAAGATCAAGCAGGAGGCCCTAGAGTTGGCTGGTGTCACCACTGACCCAGGTAAGCAGGGGCACCACCTGAAGGGGGCTCACCCCCACCTCATGTCACACTGGCCACTTAGGAGGAAGGTCCTGACGTGGTTCACTCTGTCCTTCAGAAAGATGTCCTGTAAAGTGCCTGAGTATAAAGCACCTGGACAGAGCACGTGGCTGCTCCAGCACACCCTGACTGTGTCTGGGGCTCTGGGGCAGAGGCCATTGTTGTAGGCCCACAGTGGGAAGCAGGCTGTGAGCATCTGAGCTCCCATTCCTCCATCACAGCAGTCTCTGCTGCAACCTCCCACCACACACACACACACACACACACACACACACACCTAGGGAGAATGAGCTTCGGCTGAAACTGAGCCGTTTTCTGGGGCCAGAGAGTAGAGTGATGGCGAAGAGTACACAGGCTCTGCACAAGCTCTGCCTCTCCACCTTGGGAGTCTTAAGGGGAGCCCAGGAGTAAACCCAGGCCAGGTTTGAACTTGCCTCAACACTTCATCCAATCCTGCCTCTCCAGAGAAAGAACACTTCTCAGGCAGGGAAGGAGGTTCCATCTCCTGTCCTCTGCACCTAGACCTTACTAGGCTGTGGTATCTACCTCATCTTCCACTTAGCCTTCTGCCTTCCCCAGGCCTGTCTCTGAAGGGTGGATTGTCCCAGCAAAGCCTGAAGCCCTCCCTCAAGGTGGAGCCTCAGAACCACTTTAGCTCCTTCAAGTACAGCGGTAACGCGGTGGTGGAGAGCTACTCGGTGCTGGGCAGCTGCAGGCCCTCCGACCCCTACAGCATGAGCAGTGTGTACTCCTATCACTCGCGCTATGCACAGCCTGGCCTAGCCTCCGTCAACGGCTTCCACTCCAAGTACACACTTCCCTCCTTCGGCTACTATGGCTTTCCATCTAGCAGCCCTGTCTTCCCCTCCCAGTTCCTGGGTCCCAGTGCCTGGGGACACGGGGGCAGTGGAGGCAGTTTTGAGAAGAAGCCAGACCTCCATGCTCTACACAACAGCCTGAACCCGGCCTACGGTGGTGCTGAGTTTGCCGAGCTGCCAGGCCAGGCTGTTTCCACAGACAACCACCACCCCATCTCTCACCACCAGCAGCCTGCTTACCCAGGCCCCAAGGAATATCTGCTACCCAAGGTCTCCCAGCTCCACCCAGCATCCAGGGACCACTCTCCCTTTGCTCAGAGCTCCAGTTGCTACAACAGATCCATCAAGCAAGAGCCAGTAGACCCTCTGACCCAGGCTGAGTCCGTACCCAGAGACTCTGGTAAGATGAGTAGAACACCCTTGCCCGAAGCATCTCAGAATGGGGGACCCAGTCATCTATGGGGACAGTACTCAGGAGGCCCAAGCATGTCCCCAAAGAGGACTAACAGTGTAGGTGGCAACTGGGGAGTGTTTCCTTCGGGGGAAAGCCCCACGGTTGTTCCCGACAAGCTCAATTCTTTTGGGGCCAGCTGTCTCACCCCTTCACACTTCCCAGATAGCCAGTGGGGCCTGTTCACTGGTGAAGGTCAGCAGTCAGCCCCCCATCCTGGAGGACGGCTTCGAGGCAAGCCATGGAGCCCCTGCAAGTTTGGGAACGGCACCTCGGCCTTGACTGGTCCCAGCCTGACTGAGAAGCCATGGGGGATGGGAACAGGGGATTTCAACTCCTCCCTGAAGAGTGGTCCTGGGTTCCAAGACAAGTTGTGGAATCCTGTGAAAGTGGAGGAGGGCAGGATTCCCACGCCAGGGGCCAACCAGCTAGACAAAGCCTGGCAGGCCTTTGGCATGCCCTTGAGCTCCAACGAGAAGCTATTTGGGGCCCTGAAGTCAGAGGAGAAGCTATGGGATCCCTTCAGCCTGGAGGAGGGGACAGCCGAGGAGCCCCCCAGCAAGGGGGTGGTGAAGGAAGAGAAGAATGGACCTGCAGTGGAAGAGGACGAGGAGGAGCTGTGGTCGGACAGTGAACACAACTTCCTGGATGAAAACATCGGCGGTGTGGCTGTGGCCCCCGCCCATTGCTCTATCCTCATCGAGTGTGCCCGGCGAGAGCTACATGCCACCACACCACTCAAAAAACCCAACCGTTGCCACCCCACCCGCATCTCGCTGGTCTTCTACCAGCACAAGAACCTCAACCAGCCCAACCACGGGCTGGCGCTTTGGGAGGCCAAGATGAAGCAGCTGGCGGAACGGGCGAGGCAGCGTCAAGAGGAGGCCGCACGCCTGGGACTGGGCCAGCAGGAGGCCAAGCTCTATGGGAAGAAGAGAAAATGGGGGGGTGCTATGGTGGCTGAGCCCCAGCACAAAGAAAAGAAGGGGGCTATCCCTACCCGGCAGGCGCTGGCCATGCCCACAGACTCGGCAGTCACCGTGTCCTCTTACGCCTACACAAAGGTCACTGGCCCCTACAGCCGCTGGATCTAGGTGCCAGGAGCCAGCGTACCTCAGCGTCGGGCCCGGCCCGAGCTGCTCTGTGGTGCTTTTGCCCTCATGCCCGGGGGCGGGTTGGGGGTGCAGAAGTCTCTCTATATCTACATATATGGATATGCTTATCATATATATGTATTTATGGTCCAAACCTCAGAACTGACCCGCCCTCCCTCCTCTACTTCCTCGACTTCCCCAGCACTTTGAAGAAACTACGGCTGTCGGGTGATTTTTTTTTTTTTTGATCTTAATATTTATATCTCCACGTTGTTTTAATTTTTTCCCCTTGTTTTGAGGGGCTTTTATTTTCCTTTTGTTTTTAAAATTTTATCCTTGTATATCACAATAATGGAAAGAAAGTTTATAGTGTCCTTTCACAAAGGAGCGTAGTTTTAAATTCCATTTAAAATATGTATTTATTGGATTTTTTAAAAAGTGACAATAGTAATGGGTTACAGGTGGGCAGGAAAGGCCAGCAGAACTTCGTGCCTGGCGAACCCAGCCTCCTGGGAGCTGCAGGTTCTCCCAGCCATCTGCCCCCACCAGCCAAGGTTAGCATGTAGCCCTGGTCTATCCCTCCTTCCCATGGGCTAGGGAGCCTTTGGGAGCACCCCATTCTCCTCTGTGGAATGGGGAAGCTGCAGACATCTGGGGGCCAGGCCTGGAGATGCTGGTGTTAGATCTCCCCAGAAACCAGGTTGGAAGTAGACAGCTTCAAGCTTGCTAGTCTCCACACTGAATCCTCTCTGTCCGTTATTTATCAAGTCATACGATGTCCTGGTTCGCTAGGCAGCACCTCACGCTGGAGCAGGAGTCGAGAGGCTCTCTCGTCCCGTTGATAAAGCTGGTGAGTACTGGGCGGAAGGAAGCTTAGTGGCAGTTTTCTAAAAAATCGCCCCAAAGTTTGTCAATACTGAAAAAGGGCTACTGTATCTTTAGAAACAAGAAGTTGAACCCAAGCTGTGAAGAGCCAGTGTGCTGTGTGGTGCTCTGCAGGTGCTCTGCGGTGCTGTGTGGTGCTGGAGCCTGGTGCTGTAGTACTGTGCTGGGACTTTTCTGACTCTCAGGGCAGGTGGCATCCTGCCAGAGCTCAGCAAGCCAGTGTGATGGCAGGTCACGCGTCATACTTATTCCTGGATCTTCACATGGGACAATGGTGCAGTCCTCCCAGCCCTCACAGGGCATGGTCTACACTTCACTTAAAGTGCAAGGGTCAGGCGTTTTTCAACAGGTTGCTATACTTTTCCTCCTTCGAGGGGGCCAGTTCTCCATTGGATCTTTTCTCTCCTCCCTCTCCCTTCTCCACCTCCCCTGTAACATGCCCATTCTAAAATCCTGGTGCATTCATTCAGCTCTTTGAAAATGAGAACGTTGGTGCTTTAATTTCTGTGACATCGAAAGGTTGGGCCTGACAGGTGGAGGCGGTGTTGTCTGCAGCAGGTCAGTCCTCACGGAGTGTTTGTTTTCAGATGCCGTTAGCCATGTTGTCAGGCTGCTCGTGTGTGTGGACGTGTGTAGTGAGTGGGGGGCTTCATCAGGGCACACACAGTGGCAGCCGAGCCCTGAGACGGCAGTTATCACGTGGTTCCAGCCAGGTTTGGTCTTCATAAACTGAGCGTAGTGATCCCACGACAATGCTGAAGGCAGGTCCGGGTCCCCAAGCTTCGCGGTGCCTTGTGCCAGAGCTGAGAGCCGAGCGGCCAGGTGTTGACGAGAGCCCTTCGGAAGCGCTGGCGGAGAGTGGCTAAAAGGTGTCCTGAGCATTTTTGTGGTCTGGTTTTAACTGTAAATAGTGAAAGATTTTTTTTAAGCACTTTTGCCTAGATTTAAACAGCAACTTGAAAAGAATAAAAAGTACATTTTAACATGAAATTGTGGGAGAAACTGTAAATAGTAGCTGAATATTTAATGTGCTTTGTCAATCCACCTTTACCGTATTCTGTAAAGTTGCAATTATTTTACAGGACAAAAAAAAATGAAATTATTATTGCTTTTGAAATAAATACCCAAGAGCTTATCAGGACTTAGAATTATTCAGAATTCAGATTTATAGGAAAGCCTCTGACCCTCTGTTTGACAAGCTCACGAGTCAGAGTCTTTAGGCGCATGCTAATTTTCTAGTTTTGAAGGAGTGTGGGTCCTTTAAATGCTATTTTGCTTAATCGAATCAGTACTTTTACGCTGGTCTCATCTGACTCCGTGCTTAGGTAGATGCGGGGGTGCCTTGAAAAACTTCATTTTAAATAATCTTAAATATGATATTTTACAAAGCATTTGGAGAATGTGACCGTGTATACGGCCCATGGAAGCCCCAGGTTACCTGTTGGCTTGCAAGGTCCTGAGCGTGGCCCAGGTGACTGTTGCTGGCAGTGTGTGGATCTCTCTGACGCGTGTTCAGTATGCTCAACCCTCCTCACCCTTTGGTAGCAAAGCCATTAGCTGAATGGAGAAACCAGTACAAGCTAAAAAAGCATGTGGTGTCCATCCCCCAGCCTGTACGGCCTTTGTTCATATGCTCTGGGCCAGGAAACAGGCTGCCGTGAGGTGAGACAAGAGGCCTTCCACATTGGCCTTTCAGGTCCTAGCGAGCGCTGTTTCAGGGCTCAGTGCTGTGGCTGTGCGTGAGCCCGTGCTGATTTTCACACACTACATGTATAACCTACCTCAAATCTGTCATTGAAATGAGCATGCTTTAGACGTGTATTTAAGACGTAACTATGCACAGTTCTTTATCCCCGTCCCTTGCTGCTGAAGGCTTCTTAGAGAGAAAAATCAAAATTTTTATTTTTACTGGCACTATCATTTTTTAAGTCCTGAAGATGATTGACAAAACATTTTTATCATGAGAAGGAAAAAAAAAAAAATAAAGCCATTGCAACTCAAGAACCTGACGGCATGAGCGAGATTTAAGAGTGACCATGACAGCCAGGGAGATGATGGCTTCGGAGTCTGCTCCCAGTGTGCCCGCCCGTCCGTCTCCACAGTCCACACACAGTGCAAGCGTTTGCTGCCCCGCCCCAGCTTTGTTTTGTTCTACATTGTTTTTGTTCCCCGAGCCTGTTGTGTGCAAGAGGACTTTCGAAGTTCTGACCCGAGAGATTTTCTTTTAGCATATAAGTCATTTTGCAGCAGGGTCTCACACAATAACTGGTGCTAGCTGGAGAAACCACCTGTTGGTAGCTCCACTGAGGGGGTCACGTGGATGGGGAGGGTTCAGTTTGAAGACTGGTTCTTAGTGGGGGCTGAGCACCCCACCCTAGCCCTCCAGGGTGCTGCTTTGCCTTTTTGCTGTGGTGGCCCTGGTCCATGGGAAGGGATTCTGCCTTCTCTGGTCCTCCCATCTGCTGCTTAAGGAAACAGTAGTTTGCAGAGCTAGGGGTTGTTAGTGCTGAGTGGCAAGGACAGACGTAGCAGAGTTCTGTGACTCCATAGCTAATGGCAGTGGATGTGTGAGTGTGGTTGACAGTAGCTGAAAACCCAATGTCACAGATTGAGGAGACTTGACTGCCTCAGATGACAAAGCAAGGCCAAGCTGGTGAGAAACTGATATATCCCTGATGTGCCTCAACCAATCTCTTTCCTTTTGTTACTGAAGTGTGTTTTCTGGACTTGGAAGCATTTTTATGAATTGAAATAGTCTAATAAATGGTGCTATGGTGTTTCAATGTGACTGTCCCTGATCTTGTTCCCCTGAGGTGCTATCAACGTTTGAAACCACAACCAACCAACCAAAAACCGAGGTGGGCTCCGTCTCTCAGCTTTTCTTTTCTCTTTTGGTGCTGTCTTTGTAGACCTCTGTTTACCATGCTGTGTCTGCTCTGAGCAGTGTTCTGGGTCTGGTGTTTTGTTGTTCCCCTTGGTGGCCAAAACTAGGCTCACAGAGAAGGTAGCTTGCTCCGTGCAAGGACAGCAGTGGCCGGCTGCCTGGGCAGGTGCTGTGGATTTGTCTGTCTTCTTAGCCAGATTAGAAAGGGGGTGGTGGCTTTGAGAAGGAGAGGCAGGGCTCCTACCTCTTCTTGTTCATCAGGTATTCTCTTGCGTCCCAGGGTGCTAACCCCAGAGGGGACAGGCTGTGGTCCAGGGGCAGCACCTTTACCTGGCCCCAGCAGGGATGGGATGGGCAGGACTTTGGGGTCTTGCTGCTCATTGATAGCTCCTGGTGCTCAGACTAAAGGCAGGTGCTTTTCTTTGTCCCTCATTGCCACCAAGGCCGCTTTTAGTTGGTGCTAAACTTCTCCTTGTGTCCACATAAGCTGATGCAAAATGGAAGAACTCGACAGGAAGCTCAGTTTTTACGTCATCCACTGTCACATTTTTTTTAAAAAATACCTCAAAAACAGGACATTGCAACAACTTAGATTCCATGAGGGTATGATACTCACAGCTGTCCATGGGATGACTTCCTTGACCTTGACACATCTGGGGTCATTCTCTCTGTTCATTCTTAAGAAGTAAAATGACAGAGTGCCTAAGGGAAGGAGCGTGCTTGGATTTTTTTCATTCTCTTAAGTTTTGCTTTTGAATAAAATGTGAAATCTCCTCTGCCCATCTCATCGGGCTTTCTGTCACGGTTGCTGTCAGTCATCGGGCTTTCTGTCACGGTTGCTGTCATTTGAAAACCTATACAACACCTGGTTTATCTGCTGTCTTGCCAGGCCAACTTCACCACATACCCTGGACCAAAATAACACATTGGAGGTGCAGACCCCAACCCAGGCTCACAGCCCACTCACCCATCAGTGCATAGTTGCTTCTGGGAGCGCCGCCTTCCTGAGAGAGCAGAGCAGTTGGCGTCTCACCTGAGGGGAGACCTCAGCACAGAAGCCGGGTTCTGGGCTTCGTGCCTGAGGCTCAGTGAGCTGTTCAGTCTGTTCCTCGTTTGCTTCTGTTCTGAAATCAGGGATGCTTTCTGTAGGGTGTCTGTCAGTCATGCTCTCCTCACTCCGACTGCTTGTCATTCAGGGGGACCCCTCACTCTTCACAGGGGGACAGATACTAATTGGCTCATCTGGACATCCCAAATTTTCTTGATTCCAATATAGATTTTTTTTTCTCTTTTGGGGGTGGGGGGGAGAGACAGGAGTGATGTCATTTCTTTTTCTTGTGTTTAAAGAAGCAAGGACCGGCTGTCTCACAGCATACTAATGCTTTAGACTTGACCTAGAACCCTTGTAGCTTTCAGATGTGTTTTATTTCTTATCTCTTTGAATTCCTGTTTGGTTACCTGGCTTCCAATGGAGGTGAACTTAACAACCATACTTGAATAATCCGTCTTGACTTTGTAAACTGTGGCTACTTGAAATGAAGTTTATCTGGGGTTGATGGATGAATGGTAGGTTTTTGCAATGTCTCAAGGCAATAGGATGTGTATTATTAAACTGTAGATATCTTAGTACAGTAAATTTATGCTGATAATTTTATTTTGTATAATTTCTACCTTTTTGTTAATATTTTCCTTCCAGTTTATTGGTTTGTCTCCTGAGCTATCGCCTCCCTTCTCCCCCAGTGTTTCAGTAAATTTAATTTAGGGTGCCTAGAAATTGCAAGTATGTATCCTTTTTTGATTTGTATTTTATTATAATTTACACAAACATCTGGGTTTGTGAACTGTATTACTCCTGGCATCTTTAAAATATTGTGGGTGTTTTAATAAATTTTATATTTATTTTTTGCACTCAAATTCTGTGTAAGCTTTTTTTTTCCCCCCTCTCACCTTGAACCAGAACCAGTCTTGCCCTTCTGGAATATATTATAGACACCCAAAGAAGCCTGCTCAGACCAGTGAGGGACCTGGCATCTGAGTAGACGAGGTCACAGACGGTGCTCTGGAGCAGCCCTTATCAGTTCTGGATCTGCTTTGTTCCCCTCCCTGTCGGTCTGGAATTCGGTTGTCCATACTTCTACCTTACAGCTACTAAGACCCCTGCATTGTGCTGGATCCTGATGGCTCTGACACAGTTGAGAAGTGAGGTGCAAAGCTGGACCCCAGGCTGCTGTACCTGGGGCAAAATAGGGGTGTCTTTAGTCCAGGTTGCGGTTCTGGTGGTGGCTGGGTTTGGGGGAAATTCTGAGCTAAGGAAGATAAAAGGACAGGAAGCTGCCCTCTTCTCCCATTTTCTCTGCCTGAAATGTCCCACCAAGCAGATCTAGCACCAGAAATGAGCTACCCATCAGACTAGAGGCCTTGTTGTGTTTTGAAGTTTTGCAGAGGAACCTTATAGAAATACATTGACATGCTGTCCAAGTTCCTGTATGTATATACACTACATGCCTGGTACCCTCAGAAGGTAGAAGAGAGTCTAATGTTGGGTCCCATAGGACTGGAGCTATACGTAGTTGTAAACTTCCGTGTAGGTGCTAGGAATTGAACCCAGGTCCTCTGGAAGAGCCCCTACCTAGCTACACTACTTGTTCAGCAACCTTATTAAAAGTTCTGTTGCTGGTGGGACTAGAGAGATGGCTCAGCACTTAAGAACACTTCCTGTCCATTCAGAGACCTGAGTTCTTAGCACCCACCTTAGGCAGCATACAATTGTCTGTAACTCCTGCTCCAAAAGATTGAGTGTTCTGGCCTCTATGGTTTTGCTTCTCTGAGAGTTTAGGGATGTTATGATCTGTAGATATTGCAGTAAGTCATTAGGAGTCGTTTTAATAGGATGTCTATTAACACAGGTTGTGTTTTCAACCTGTGCCATTTCACAGGGGCCACCTAAGACCATTGGAAGACACAGATATGTACATTGTGATTCATAGCAATTGCAGAATGAATTAGCAATGAGAATGTTATGGCTGGGGTCACTACAACATGAACTATATTAAAGAGTTGCAGCATTAGGAAGGTTGAGAACCACTTAACAAGATAATAGTAATAGGTTCTCTCCTCTGAGGCCTGTGACCTAGCTAGCCACAGATTCTTGGCCCCATTAGCAGTGTCAGACATGGGTTCCAGCTCATGGGTTCCCTTAGAGCCCACCAGAGAGCAGCTGGTTATTCCCATAACATTCTTATTACCACTGTAGCAGTGGGTATATTCTCTTTTGTCAGGCTAGTTGTTGTAGATAGTAGGGTTCGAAGCTGGGTGATTGCTTTTCTCCCTAGCAGCATTCCTAGCAGCACTGTGAAAGCTAGTCACTTGGGATGGAGCTGCCAGGTGAGTACCAGTTTGAATTTTCCATGTTGTGCGATTCAAGTGTGTGGTATGTTAACCACTTAAGGTATTACCATCAAGTGCTGCGAGGTAACAAGAGCACTGACTGTAGCCTGTGTTTGGGGACCTGTGGGACTCCATGGGCCAACTTAAAAACCTCATCTGGTCAACACGCAGAGAATAAGAAACTGTAGAGGGCTGTCCTGGAAAGGAACACACACAACACACACACACACCCAAAGACGCAGGCATGCACTCGACTCAAGGAGCTTCATGGAAGAGGGAATGGAAAGATTGTAAGAGCCAGAAGTAGTGGGTAACCTCAAGAAAATGGTGGTTTTCGGACACAGGAGAGCAGTTGCCACACAAACTCAATGGCAGTTGTAACAGCATGCGCAAGACCTGTACAGGCTCAAACCAAAATCCCATCATGAAAAGAGGAAGCTGGCAAAAGTCCCGCCACCCTGAGGAGTTCGAGCATTTGATAGGGGCTGGGAGAGGGAGAGGCCATCTTCTTTAATGATATGGCCCCACTCCCAAGGATAGTCAATGGGCAACAGAAACTGGACTTGGTGGGAAGAGAACACAGTTGGGTAAGAAGTGAGGGTGGAGAGAGTGGGTATAGGAGGAGTTGGGAGGGGAGCTGATAGGAAGTTCTTAAACAATTGGTAAGATCTTATTTTAGAAGTTTTGCTGTTGGCCCTGCAGGTTGCCAACTGCCCTGCAGGCAGTCTTGAACTTTTAGTCATCTCACCTGAAGTACTCTGCAAAGATGAGACTCTCATCATTCTGGAAGAGACCAGAAGAGGCACCCAACCCTCACAACTGGTGGTGGTTCTGTTGGCACCCTCCTACCCCCAGAACACCAGATAAAGACTGGGAAAATCGTGTCTGGCTCTAGATATGTCGAGCCCCTCCCTCCCACCTCTAGAAGTCCTGCACAGACATCTGATGTCCCTGCCTTCCACCACTGCAGAGCCCTGCCCTAGCCCCTGCACTAACCCCAGGAGACCTCTACCCTCATGCCACCTTATTCTGACATATGGCTATCTCTGCTTCCATGTATCGCCCAGTCATTCTTGGTTTGTACCATGTGTAGCAGCTCAGGCATGTGCTCACCCTACCCCACCTCATCCCACCCCACTCCACCCCCACAGCTTCTCACCCACCTCTGCCCAACCCTACCATCCATCCCATGTCCTATAGATGACATGGGCTTTGTGCTCTTGTTTCTCCAAAGAGCTGACCCCGGGCAGAGCAGAGAACCTGATCCTCACTGATCTCTCTGAAGGACTACACTCCCCCAAACCCTCTGCTCCTGGGCTCCATGGCTGGAAAGTATCCCAGGAGCCTGCAGACTTTCCCATCACCCAAGAGAATCAACTCACAGCATAGTCTACCAGATATGTGCAACCCACAGGCCACGTGCACTCAGGACTGCCCCTGACCTGGCCCACCAATCACGAGCTTAACTCATGATGGGTTTGTTTTTAATTTTTCTTTTATTTTCTTTTCTGTTATTGGGTACATGGAGGCTGGGAGAGATGCATCCCATGGCGCATGTGTAAAAGTTGGCAGCCCACTTGCAGGAGCTGGTTCTCTCCTTCCACCATGTAGGTTGTAGGACTCCAGCTCAGATCTTGGACCGTCAGGCTTCATGGCCAGCGCCTGTTCCAGGTGAGCCGCCTCCTGGGTCCAGCAATTTTCACACGGATCTCAGCCATGAACTTTATAGCTCGTGGCACTGAGTTGCAAAGTCCAGACATTGAATACCTCTGCGGCCACCAGCCCTTGTGTGTGACTGCCAGTGCTAAGGCTGTACAAAGCCATGTTTTGCTCTGGCCTCACTGGTGACCCTGGGTGGCTGCATGGTGTTCCACGGCTATTTGTCAGAGCTGAAGTTGTAAGCACCACAAAATCAAAGCCGCTCTGCCAAGTGTCCTTCTTCCCAGCCGCATCGTCATACCAAATCTGGACTCTACCCCTCAGTGTCCTCAAGCCTGCTCTTCCTTCTGTTAGCCCATGTGTATCCTGGCACTGGCTTTTGACTAACTCAGACTAACATGAGCCCGTCATCACAGACATCTTACCCTCATTGGCAGGGAGGGGTGTGCAGAAAGAGGCCCACAACAGAGCCCTCCAAAGCTGGGACCCTGACAGTTTTCACACTTTAGTCTAAACTTGGAAAGATTAAGTGACTTCCCACACAGACCTAAGAACTCTTAAGATGCCCAGGACACCTATAGACTCAGCTGGTAAAGTGCTCACTGCCAAGCCGGAGTTCAGTCCCCAGGTCTCAGACAGTAAAAGGAAACAAACTTCTGTATGTTTTCTCTGACTTCCACATGTGCACTGAGGCACCATGTACACACACACACAGATTTTTAAAAAGAAAGCTATGGCCAGGTGTGGTGCATGCCTTTGGTCCCATCAGACCAGCCTCTGAGTTCAAGGCCAGCCTGGTGTGCTCACAGTGAGTTCCAGAACAGCTGGAACTCTATAGAAAGGCCCTATCCTCCGCACCCCCCCCAAAAAAGCTACTCAGTGTGGGGGCTGGCCAGGAAAGTAGAAGCCACACTGCAGGGGCTGGCAAGTCCTGTGGAGGTCCTCAATGCTTACAGCAAACATTGACCAGACTTTCATGAACCAGGCTAGAGCAGAGGTATGGATTTGGCCGCTGGATTTAGGGGAACATTGGTGAGCCAGCTTCTGGATCACAGAAGGCAGGCTTTGGGGCTGGATGTCAATCACCCTGCACCCTCTGCCTACCATCGTGGATGCTGAGACAGAGGCAACACCGACTGAGCAACCACTAGAATGTCCACCCAGAACACCAGACTTTGGTGAGCCTGGTATCCAGACAGATGTCCCAGCTTCTCAGTCACTCCCAGAGCCCAGGGTGAACGTGTGCAAGGTCAGCTGGGAAAGTGTAGCTGCACTCACCCCAACAGATGCAGAGGACAGGGGCCTTCAACCCCAGGTCATGCCAGAGTCCTCTGCTCCTCACCTGCGGATGAGAAACTGGGGGTTGTCATTCTTAGAGAAGTAGGGGAAGGGAAAATCCTTAAAACTTCATAAAACCCCGGGGTCAGGCATGGTGACACACTCCTTTCATCCAAGCAGTAGGTCTCTAAGTTCAAGCTAGCCTGGTCTAAATAGTTCCAGGACAGCCAGGGCTACACAATGAGATCCTGTCTTGAGAGGCAAAAACAACCAAAGCTCTGGCCTTCACTCTGTGTCTAGTAGTAGGATGAAGTCTGCAAAGACTCGAACATCGTGAAGAAAGGACGCTGCTTCTGACAGGAGGAGCCTGAAGCATGACACATCTGTTCTGAGCAATAGGTGCCTGTGATCTTTAATTAACTCTAAATAGATAATATATCTCCTATAATTATAATATAGAAATGTCTATGAACAAAAAAATAGATACTTTTGGAAGGGGGCAGGGATTTTTCTGGAATATTGCTGTGAGCGCAGGGCACTCAGGTTTTAAGCATGAGCGATCACGGAGCCGGGCTGTGGTCAGCACTTGGGGACAGAGGTGAATATCCGAAGGCCATGCATGCCCTTGATCTCTTCTTTTAGTGCCTGAGGAGAAAGAGACACTCTGGTCAGTTCTTCTGTCTTTACATTGGCTGTATTCTACATGTCTCTGTCTGAAGGACCCTTGCTCATATTTTGTTTAAGCAATTTTTCCTTCAAAATATTTTTTGCCTATGTCTGTGGTATGTGTGTGTTTGCATATGTGTTGGTGTGTGTGTGTGTGTTTTTACTGGCCAGCCTGAGTTTGAGTGCTCTCCACTTTATATATCAAGGTAGAGTGTCACTCTAACCCTGGAGCTTACCATTCAGGCCAGCCATCTAGCCAGCTTACTGCAGGGACTGCCTGCTTCTGCCTTCCAGGCACTCAGATTACAGGTGGGCTACCATGTCCACCCAGTACTGACATCAAGGCTGGGTGTGTCATACACATCTGTAATGCCAGCGTCTAGTTTTATGTGGGTTCTGGACGTCCAGACTCAGGCTGTCACACTTGCACACACACTTTTGCCCTCTAAACCTCTCCCCAGCCCCTCAGCCCCTTTTATACTTTTGTGTTTGTTTGAGGTATCGTCTCACTATGTAGCCCTAGCTGGCCTGGAACTTGCTATGTAAAGCATAGTCCTCCCATTCAGAGATTAGAGGTGTGCACCACAGCACCCAGCTCCCTTCACAGTGGTTTTCATTCAATACTGCATAAGTTTGTTGTGCTGCACACCTCTAGCCCAGCCTCCAGGGTAGGCAGGGTGGTAGCCTGAGCTAAGGAGCTCAAGTCCAGCAATATAGGAAGACCCCAACCAAAACGGAATCAAAACTGAGGCTGAGGCTGAAGCGATGGCTCGGCAGTTAACAGAACTTGTGCTACTGCAGAACTGGAGTAAGCTGGCTAGCTGGGCTCTGTAATCCAGTCCTGGGGATTCTGACTCCCTCTTCTTGCCTCTTCTTGCCTCAGAGTATGCCAGGCACACAAACACACACATACACAAAACACTGATACACATAAAATAAGAATGAGTCTTAAAACGTAGAGAAGTGATTGGGAAGGCCACCTGACACTCACCTCCTGCCTACACAGCTGACATCTTATGACCTCTGGCCACAGTGCACACGTACACACATACACACACAGAGCCAACACCTGGGTTGTAGAGATAAAACAGCACTGAGTACCCCTGGTCTAAAGTCAGCAGGTGAGTAACTAGGTCAAGATATGGACCCAGATGTTCTGCGATGCTGGCCACAGCTGGTTTCAGTTGTATTCCTAACTAGCCCTGATGCTGTGTGGGAGCCCACGAGCCATCCCCAGCCTACTCTATATTCACATAGAAGCCTCAACTCTGCAGACAAAACTGAGCCTGGAAAAAGCCTGTCACAGAGCAGGGCACCTTCCCTCAGCTTGCGCAGGCCCACGATGCCCCCTAGTGGCTATTTTGCCTCTGCATCTGGGCTACCATAGGCTGCTAGGTGTGAGCCTAGTCATACCTGCAGGGGACAGACAGGTCCTGGATCCTGGAAGCTTTCAGGCTTTGCTGCGTGCATTCCCTCCTGCCAACGCCTCCCTCTGATCTCTGTGAAGCCTCCCAAGGTCCCTTGACCCATGGCAATGTCACATGTTACCTGCCACAGCCACAGAGGTATCATGGCATCAGGATAGCTGAGGACACTGAGGTTCTGTTTGGCGGGATGGGCTTGGCTAAAGTACCCTAGGTGCCTAAGCAGAAGGATCAGTCATGGGGCTTGAGATAAAGCACTGTGTTCAATATCCAGTGCTTGACACCAAATAGAAATAAAAGTTCAGGGTTATCCTCAGTCACATAGTGAGTTCAAGGCCAGCCTGGGCTATGAAACACTGACTCAAAAAAACCAAAGTACCATGGGCAAGGAGATGTGGCTTGAAAGCCAATCATATTGATGCAGGCCTTTAATGCCAGCACTTGGGAGGCAGAGGAAGGCGGATCTCTGTGAGTTCAAGGCCACTGGTCTACTACATAGTTCCAGGGCAGCCAAGGCTATACAGTGAGACCCTGTCTACAAAAGATGCAGCTTGGAGAGACACGTCTGAGCATGGCTGTGCACCGTGTTACACTGGGTATTGGGGAATGATGAGGAAATAATAGAGACAGAAGAAGCAGCAAGAGCACTTACTAAGCAAGCCTGACAAATCTGAATTTGATCCCCAGGACCTGGGTAAAAAGGCCAGATGTGGCACACATCTGTAATCCTGGCATTCCTACAGCAATGTAAGAAGAGAAAGCAGGAGAATTACCTAGACGCTAGCCTAGAGTACACAATACAGTTATGGAGGCCTTACTATGTGTCGGGCTGATCTCAGGCTGTGGGTGCTTACACTCCCAAGAGCCTTTGAGGCATGCACTGTTCCAGTTATTGCGTGACAGATTAGGAAACTACGCCACAGGGAGGTTAAGCGACTTTCTCAGGGTCACAACCTAGAAGCTGCAGGCCAAGGTTCACATGGTGAGGCCCAGAGTCCAGTCACACCAAGTAGCCTGTGTGTTAGAGAACACAGTCCAAGTCCAACAGGCTGTGGGAAAAGCCATCAGCCAGGTCTTCCCAGTCTAGTCTACCTGCGCTCTAAGTCTCAAGACCATGCCCACGTGACTGCTGCCCTATCAAAGCCTGCCTCTCAAACCAGCAGCCAGCCTGAAGGCTGTAGGTGCTGACGGGTGTCAGGAGTGCATGTATCCGGTGTACGAGTCAGAATCAGCAGCAGGTGGAAGAGGGAGTTGGAGGGTAGGTGACATGGCACAGTGGTGTCTGGCCAGCTCGGTGACATGAGTTCAATCCCCAGGCCCCACATGGTGGAAGGCAAACTGTACTGTGGCCACATGTGTGCTGTAGCATGTGTGCCCCGGCCCTAATAATAGGAGAGAATACAGACTTTTAAAAAAAGAGGGAGTCAGAAAATGGAAGGGCCTTGGAGCCCAGCCAGGAGGGTAGGAAGCAGCTTCTGAGTTGGGTGCAGAAGGGAACCAGGGGCTCAATCAGGGTCAAGGTCCAGATGAAGAGAGAGAGAGCAGCAGGAAACAGCACACTGGGAGGGTGACTGCAGGAGCAGGGAGAAGCCTTCAACGACAGTAAACAATGTGTGACATCAAGGTCAGATCTGTGCTTTTCAAAAACTAAACCAGCTGATTTAGTTCAGTGATTGCACATAAGACCTCCATGGGTGAAACCAAACACAGCTTTCCAAAGGGGCGACTTCAGAGACAAAGGCCCAGAGTCAAAGCCAGTATGGGTTCCCACTGAGGAACACACACATACCGAAATCTAAAAACAAAACAAAACAAAAAACCATGTCATTCAGCACTGTCCATGCCTGCAAATACTATTGAATACGTGACAAGAGAAAACACATGAGGGGCAAGCACAGTGGAACATGTCTATAACCCTGCTCCGGAGGCATGAGTCCAAACAAGTCAGCATCAGATGCACATCCTGTTAAAAAGTCCTAGCACTGTAGAGGCCATACCTCAGTCGGTAGAGCACTTGTCTAGTATGCACAAAGTCCCGAGTTCCATCCTCAGCGCCTCATACACTGGGCATGATGGCACATAGAAACCCAGCATTTCAGGGGTGGAGGCAGAAGGATCAGAAGCTCAAAGTCATCCTCAGCTATATGAGAAGTTTGAGACTCAATCTTAAAAATACTCAAGCTAGGCCGGGGATGCAGCTCAGTAGGCAGAGCTCTCATGGAGTGTACACGAGCCCTAGGCTGGACCCCCCAGCACTTCATAAGCCAGTCAAGGTGGTACACCGCTCCCCTAGCACCTGAGAGGTGGAGCCAGGAGAATCAGAAGCACAAGATCATCCTCACCTACATAGTGAGTTTGGGGCTGACCTGGGCTTAATGAGGCCCTCTCTTTAAAATCATAACAAAAACTCAAACCTAAGAAACAGTAAACACTGTTAATATTCTAAAAAGGAACAGTAAACACTGTTAGTATTCTAAAAAGAAACAGTAAACATTGTTACTATTCTAGAAAGAGCTGAAAGGTAAGTACTAGGTGGCTTACTTTCCATTTGGAATGAATTCACATTTGCTCAAAATCTCACCCTATGCGTCTCTGATGCTAAGGCCTTGGGTTCTGCCTGTAGGCATAATGGCTTGTACACTGTGTCTACCCTCCTCTGCCCTCACATCGTGTTTTAATCAGGACGCAGCACTGTAATGCTTATACCAAGAATCTCCTGTCTCAAGTTTGTGTGAACTGTTCTTACCATTTAGTCTCTGCCTTGTCAACAAGTGCTGATCACCCAGTGGCTGGGCAGAATAGAGAACAGAGCCAGATGTCTGCCAGCCAGAGGAAGGAGAGGAAGATGAAGATCAGTGAGGAGCACGGAGGACTTGGAGGATTTACAGAGAGAGATCATGGAAACACACCTGGTCAATAATAATATACAAGCATAGTAGAAAGGGGGGAGGTAGCCAGATTAGCATAAAAATTAAAGACAGATCATTTAACTGCTCAGCTATTGAGGAACCATTTTAAATGAATATTGTTTCTCTGTGTGGTTACTGGGGATTAGCATAAAGTAAAGAAATACAACTGCCAGATTAATTCACGCTACATTTATATGAAAGTTAATTCATATACACCTGTCCTCCTGACCATATCCTAACAGCTGCCTTGCTCTCTCCTGGGACGAACAGTGATAGTCACCATGTCCACTGCTGTGCCCTCAGATGCTGAAGGCCAGGGGCAATGCACCATCAGGAGCCACTGACCTGATTGACCATCTGGTGCTGCTGGACAGTTCTCTTCTCTTTAAATTCTTCTGATTCGATTTTAATTTCATACATGGCCCCGCAGCCTCCTAAAACAGTCAAAGGCATTTCAGTAATGACAGATGGTAGCTCAGACTCAAAGTACCAGACAATCCCAAAAGGAAGATTCTGAGAGCATTCTACTAACAGGTGTAGAGAAAGATCACAATGTCTGCTCTGACCACTCACTCCTGGCAGGCAGCCTTGACCCAAAGGTACTCTTCCTTTTGCAAGACCTCTCTACTACCCACACCTGTTGAGTGTGGGCAGGAAAGAGGAGGCACGAGGCCTGGGACCACAGGGAGGCAGAACATTCTCTCCTAGTAAGCCATGGGAGGAAGGTGGTGGGGAGACTGATTTCACTAGGACAAAGTATCCTAAGGTTCCATCTAAGCATCTTGTGTGACCCCATAGTGACTATCAACCTGACAGATCTAGTCTCATGTAGGAGACAAACCTCTGGGCATGCCCATGAGGGAGTTCCTAGGTTGGGATAAGTCACCCCTAAGCTGGACTCCTGGACTAAAGGGAAAGACAGCCAAGTACAGGCATCCACCTCTTTCTTCCTGAGTGAGGATGCCGTGTACCCAGCCACTTGAAGCTCCTGCAGCCCTGCTTTCCCACCATGATGGACATCCTCAGAGCCCTCATTTGACATACAATAAAATAAACTGCTTTTTGCTTTGCTTTTTAAGTTAGAGTCTCAACTCATCAGACCTCATTGAACTACACTTTCTGAATTCGGCGGTTACAGGCCAGCAACAACATATCCCATCAATTTCATAAGTCTCTGGTGTTAGCATCCCTTCTAGACGCTGCCTCACAGTTAGTTACCTGGCAACAGCCAGGTAGGCCTGGCTTGTGATAAGCAGGGCTGTGTGTCCCCTCCTCATTCTTATTCTGACTCTCTTCTCTCCCGGACCCCTTTGTCCCCATCCCCCCTTTCTCTCCATGTGTTTCTGCCCCCACCCCACTCCTCCACTCCCTTCTTAACTCCCCTTCCTATGCCTTGAATCAGCTCTATACTATAGAATATAGTATGGCTGGTCTCTCAGAGGGAAAGATGCCTCAGCACGGGCCCGCGGAGACACCCCTCCCACCTCACCATACCGCGCTCTACAAAACATATTCTAGCTCTTCCTTTTTATAAAACACAACATCTGCGAATCAAACCCAGACCCCAGTACATGCTAGGCAAGTACTCTACCAACAGAGCTACATCCCCAGCCCAATAAAAGAGATTTCTCAACCCGTGCAAATGTGCTTTCAGGGAAGTCCAGGGATCCTCCTAGTAGGAGCAATGTAGAGCTGGCTCTTATCTAACCGCCTGCACCTGTGTACCTCTCTGGGCGTGTCTAGATAAGGCACCCAAGTCCCCTCTGCTTCTACTGCAGAAGCTATACCCCCAGCATAGTCCTGACAGTCAGTCAGCCAGAAATTCAGAGGTGCAGCGGTGGCCTGAGGAGAGCCTGGCCAGACTGGGCTCTAGGAGTCTGCCCTGGGTCCGGATTCTGCCTCTGGTTCTCCGGCCTCTTTTGGCTGCTTTGGGCTTGCCTCTTGGGTAAAGTAGGGTAGCTGACAAAACCTGCCTTGGGCCAGTCTAGCTTTACTGTTGTTGGCTATCAGAAGAACTGGGGTGGGCAGATTACAAGGTCCATCTTGAAAAGGAGACCATGGCCAGAGCTCTTGGTGCCTCTACAGTGGCAGGCTTGCTAAGGGACCTCATCTGAGCAGGGCTAGTCTAGTAACCCAGAGTTCTCTCTGCTGGGGCTTGTCTTTGTGGTTCCCTGAGGTTTCTAAGTCCCCATCACCATCTGGCCCAAAGCAACAGATACAGAGAAGTCATCGTGTCAAGTCCCCTCCTCCTGGTCTCTCCACTTCAGCCTCTCCCTGGGGCAAAAACTCTAAAAAACCTCAGCAAGGCCCCCACGGAGAGAATGGGAGAAAGCCTTACCTGAGATGTCTGTGACTTGGATAGCTGTGGCTCGAGGAAACTTTTCTTTGAGAACCTGGGTCACTTTGAGCTCCCCCTCCGTCTGGGAGGCAAACATCCGATGTGCACAGTGCCACAGGGGGAGCTGTGGGAACACAGAGGAGGTCCAAGCAACTGTGAGAAGGCACAGTGACAGATGGTCCCTGCTTGAGGGGTTCGGTAGGGCAGCAAAACACTGGGGTTGCTGGTGAGCACTGCTGCTGAAGGGGCCACAGTCACTCCTCAGACGCACCTGAAGGTCTGGAGCAGGGCGCTACTCTAGACTTTCAGGGATGTACCCTGGGTCTCTGTGATATGTTTACGTGTGTGAAGCTGCCCATGTGTATATGTTCATTGGGGTCAGAGAACAAGCACGGATGTCCTTCTCAGGGATATCACCTTGGTTTTTTGAGACAGGGGCCCTCATTGGCTTAGAGCTAATCAAGTAGGCAGGGTGGCAGGCTGACAGGCAAGCCCCACGATCCATTTGTCTCACATCCCAGCACTGGGATTTCAAGTATGTGCCCCCACGCCTAGTTCTTAAATTTTTATTTTTAATTGTGTGTGTGTGCATGCACGCGCGCGCACATGAATGCAAGGTCTTCTTCAGAGGTTAGATGAGGGAGGGCATCAGAGCGGGAGCTGGGATTATAGGCAGCTGTGAGTTGATTGACATGAATGCTGGAAACCGAATTGAGATCCTCTGCAAAAGCAGAGAACACCCTTATCCACCATCTCACATGGGTCCTGGGGTGAACTCAGATCATCCTTGTGAGCACTTCACCAACTGTGCCAGCTCCCAGCTACCTCATTAGCCAGTCTTAAAGGACAAGACGGAATCTGTCCCTCTACAGCAGCATCTCAGAGCTAACCCTAAGGCAAGTCCTCTGAAGCAGCGAATGAGCAGGTGGGAGGCATGGCCGCTGGACACAGGCCACGATGCCTAAGAGATGGATGAAACGCAGGCCAGAGGAAAGGTCTGGAGTTAGACGGTCTGTGCTGCACAAGGGAACGAAACCAGGCTGTGAGCCTGGGTACGACTGCAAGGTCTGCAGCTGGGACTGCTCCTCAGACAGAATCGTAAGTGGAAGAACCGATGGCAATGTAAAAGCACTAAGAGCCACAGATTCCTCAAAGGAGGCTATCATTTTAGCGCACCTATCCTGGTACCAGACCGACAAAATCACACATGACCTGCCCTGGATGTCCTCGCAGCAACAAAACCCCTCAGCTCGAGAAGCAGATTCAGACCAGCAGGCAACTAAAGAAAGATGGATGAGGTAAAGCTAAAGATAAGCCTGTAAGGGGAGAAAAAACGGGCATCATGGCTTACTTTATTCCAGGAGTTATGAGGAATGTCACAAGTTCTAGGCCAGCCAGGGCTATAATTCGAGAACCTGTCTCAAAACCCAACAGGAATTGGGAGAATTAGGAGGGCTCGCCCAGTGCTGGGCTCCTACTCCAGCCTGCAGGCTATGGAGAGTCAAGGTCAGAGGCCTGGACAGCATGCAAATGTAGGGTACAGGCTCGTCCCGAGTGCCCAGCACCAACGCCTGGACTCGGGGCTATGACACCAATGTTTTCCTGTACGAAAGGCAGCCTTTCCCAGGGCCTCTATACTGTGACTGTTTATGGGACTGCCTCCCGATCTGCCTGAGTCCGGTACCTCCCAGCACACCGTGCGATGCAGAGGACAGGAGAGAATGAATGAGAACGAGGAAGGGCCTCGGTCCTGCCCCGCGTTCCCAGCCTGACAAAAGCCCCCCGAGATCCCCCGCAGTTCCGCCCGAGCCCCGCCGGCTCACCCCGCGGCTCCCGCGGAGCAGAGGCACAGCGGCCGCCGGGCCCCATGCCGCCATGCCCGGCGACGCAGCCCGAGGTCACGGTGCAGCCGGAAAGACGCAGGCACTGTGTCCAGATTCGCCGCCCTGGACGAGCCCGCCCCCTGCCGCCCGGAGGCCGCGCCCGCTCCACGGTCGCCACCCGGAAACATGATCGCACCTGCAAACATGGGCGTCCTCCGTCCTTCCATGGCCTGCTTCCACTTCAGGGTCCCTACCCACCGCCAGGTCACACTTCTCAGCAGCCAGAACCCTGGGGTGCACAGAACAGGCCTCTGTCACCCCAACATCCTAATCAGTGCTCTGGGAAATTGACTTCTTTCCTGATAGGAGTTCCTGTGAAAGACTCAAGCAACCGGGGTCTTCTCAGCTTTGTGTTCTAGAAAGAGCGGAGACTTTGTGAAGGGATTGAAATTGGAGAGGGCAGACTGCGGCAATGGCCACGTGGCTGGGGATAGGGTGTGGCAGGGTGTTAGATGAGGGGTGGGAGAGGGAAATTTGTTTTGGATTTCCCTGAGTTCCAGGGGCAGCACAGGCATAGAATGGCACCTGTAAGCCCAGGACTGTTTTGTGTTCAAAACCAGCCAGGACTAAGGTGAGTTCCAGAACAGCTTGGGCTAAGACCCTTTCTCAAAACTAAAAATGTGATGGCTCATACTTTTAATGCCAGCACTGGAGAGACAATGGCTTCAAGACCCATGTGACTTCAAGGCCAGCCGATCCACATAGCTAGTTTAAGGTCAGCCAGGGCTACACAGTGAGACCCTGTCTCAAAACAACAACAAAAAGCCAAGCAAGCAAACAAAAACAAAACTTCCAGAAAAGGTAGGATTAGGAGTGCACACCACAAGGGCTGAGTAACCAACAACAAAACTTAGCTGGTGTACTGCGGGTGAATAAAAGCCCAAGTTCCATTAAGCACTTCGTTTCTCCGGTGGTATCTGTTTACAGCCTTACATCTGGTGTAGCGTGCAAGAATTGCCCACCTTTCGTCACTGCACTTGTGCCTATGCAATCCGAACCTTTTGTGGATTGGACCTAGATTTCTTCTTTAAAGTGAGCAACTAAAACTAATCTTATTTATAGGTCCAACATGGTGGCCCATACCTTTAATCCCAGCATTCAGGAAGCAGAGGCAGGTGGATCTGTCAGTTCAAGGCCTGCTTGGCCAATGCAGCAAGTTCGAGGACAGTAAGAATTGCATAGAGAAACCCTGTCTCAAAGCTTAACAAAGTGTTCCTTCATTCCAATGTTGGGTGATTCCCGTGTACCAGCCCTTACCTCCAGATTATTTGATAGGCATATTTTCCTGCTTGATTCCTTAAACTTTATGGTTAGTGTAATTAGAGATGATTTATTCACTTTTAACTGGGTATAAATTTCATTTATACCAAGAATACAATCAAAACTGTCTAAAATGTTTTCTAGCTGTATAGTGGCCCCTCTTTGCTATTCAAACCACTTGTTCAAATGAGCAGGAACTGTAACTAGATGGTGATTGGTTTAAGGCTGGTCACATGATCTGAATCAGACCATTGAGGCGTGGTTCCTGGACTTGGCACGAACTAAAGAAATTATGGTTTATCAATATGTTGCTAAGCTTGACATTGAGCATTGAGAAAGCCTGACATTCAGCAACCAGCTTTGCAACCAAACAGAGATGTTTTGACAATGAAGCGGACACAGAAGAAAGCCATCTGAGGAGGCAGATTATGTGACTCTGAGCTATTGGAAGCCCCACTGGGCATGAGTACTGAATTCAGTGCAGAATTGAAGCTTTGTCCCTTGAAGCTAAGTGCCCTGGGTTAAGGTCACAGACTTATGTGTAGACCTGTCTGTCATGTACACTGGTGCTTTTGCTTGTCAATCCTTTTCCACAGAACAATCACCCCCACAACTGTCATTGAGAACTGTTGACTCTCCACTGTGCGCTCTTACCTTTAGTTTCCAAGAGGCTACCAAACCATTTGAAAGAAAAATGTTCACTCTCAAATCCTTCAGACTTCATTGAAATAAACTTTCATATGACTTCACCCTTACCTACCCATCTAGCTGGAATCTGAACTGCAGAATACAGTACCAGAATTATCCTCACAGATTCTGCACACAATTGTCTTTTAAACTACGGTTTTTTGGTTGGTTTTTTTTTTTTTTTTGAGACTTACCTCCAACCAACCCACATTAATACTACCTACAACTTGAGGTGCATTAAAATTCTTAAATTTTATGTGTCTGGGTATTTTGCCTGGATGTATGTCTGTACAATATATGCATGTAGTGTTCAAGGCCCGAAAAGTATCAGATCCCCTGGAACTAGAGATACAGATGGTTATGGACCCCCATGTGGGTCCTGAGAATCAAGCACTGGTCCTCTTCAAGAATAGCCAGTGCTCGTAACCACTGAGCCATCTCTCCAGCCCCTTCATTTTTCAAATGGCTTTTGGGCCCAGAAGTGGCTAATCCTTTCTGCTCTGAACCTGAGGTTCTTTCACCTTCATTAACTTTGGGTCATAATCACTCCATTTTATTTATTGTTGAGACAGGGTCTCCTATGGCTCAAGCTGGCCTCAAATTCATTAATGTAGCTGAAGATGACCTGGATTTCTGACTCTCCTGTTCTGGGGTTACAAGCCTGTGCCACCTCACCATGGGGACTCCTCAGTTAGGGTCTCTTGGGATGCATCTCCTGTGTTAACCTGAGATGATTTTTAATGGCAGTTATTTCATAGAGCCTCCTAGCATCCCAAGAGCCTAAGAAATTTCAGTTCCATGCAGCTGTGTTCCAGCTTCCTTACCTTTTCTGAACATCTGTCAGACTGAAAATTTCCTGGCTTGCATCCCCAGACTGCCACAAGCACTAAACATTCCCTCAGAGTAAAGCCCTGCAGTATCTTCCCAGCCCCTTGAAAGCCAAAACAGCGACCTGACCTAGGATCTGCATTCAGGTTCCTTTTGATTAAGACACAGAAGAGAAAGAGGGTACTGGGAAGTCTTGACATTTTGCACAGGTTAAAAGGGGTATGGCTTGTAGTTTCTGGCTATGGTGCTTCGAAGCCTAACTCTGGCCTTCCTGACTCTTGTCCAGGTCACTTCTACTCTTCCAGAGTTTCAAACAGCTTCCAAAGACCAGGCCATTAGATACTGACACACATTTTGGTAATCACTTACATTTTTATAAGGTTATATGTAATTTTAAATTATTAAATTTATCTAATTATGTGGGTGGCATGTACCTGCCACAGCACACATGCAGAGGTAAGAGAACAGCTTTTAGGAGTTGGTTCTCTCCATCCACCATGAAGAGATGAGTACTCAAGTTGTCAGGCTTGGCAGCAAACACCTTGACCTACTGAGCCATGTTATTGGCCTTTGTGATCACTTTCAGGTCTATTGGAACAAAACAAAAAATAAAACAAGATAGGTACATAACACTTGGGAAGCCATAGTGCAGGATTTCAAGTCTGAGGGTAATTTGGGCTGCAAAGCAAGACCATACCAATAATTGTATGACGCTGATTGATGGTTTACCTTAACTTATACAAAATGAGTATTAAGTACATTTGATCATTCAGCAAGTTTCCAGGTCTACTCAAAAAGCCCAAAACTATAGTAGCATCCATCTTCAAAAAAAAAGACCTAAAATGCACCTGTAGTTTGTCTTGGTTGGCTACTTATCTGTAACCAATTAAAACCCAATCAACTAGGCACACCTGTGAGGGACCTTTCCTTAAGTCATCTGAGGTGGAAAGGCCCATGTCTAATCTGGATCTTTTGAGAAGACAAGTCACACATTTAATCTGCATCTTTGAGGAGAAAAGATCCACTTTTAATCTGGGCCACACGTTCTGCTGGCAACCATGGAAGGAGGAAGCTTGTTCTTTCTTGACCTGCTTGCTCTCAGTGAAGGCAAGTCCACCCCTTCACTGGCAGCAGAGTCTACTTCTCTGGGATTCCAGTATACACTGAAGACCAGCTGAGACATCCTGCCTTGGGGACTGAACAGACTCCTGGGTCCTTGGACCCTCTCTTGGTAGACAACCATTGTTGGACGAGCTGGACCACAGCCTGTAAGCCATTCTAGTAATCTGATATACATTCATTTATCAGTTCTGTTCCTCTAGAGCAGTGGTTCTCAACCTTCCTAATGCTGTGACCTCCCATTGTGGTGACCCCCAACCATAAAATTATTTTTGTTCTACTTTGTAACTGTAATTCTGCTACTGTTACGAACTGTAATGTAAAAATCTTCTGATGGTTTTAGGTGAACCCCGTGAAAGGGTCATTCAACATCCCCAAAGAGGGTGAGACCTACTGTTCTAAAGAATTCTGATTAATACACTCAGCTTGTTAGTAACTGTCCTAAATAATACTAAGTGACTGTTTTGGCTGTGGAGGGTTTTAAGGGTACAGGAGTACTTGACTTCCAGATAAGAAAATTAATGATTCCAGTCTCCATCCCGTTCCCATGAATCGTTAAGATCTGGAGTCCCATAACATGCCTGGACTGAGACTGTCTGGGGTGGGTTTCACTAAGGGGGATTTGTCCTTTGGAATACTCTCTGGCATTATATTTCGTTTCATTTAGGCACTTCTTCCTAAGCTTTAAGAAAGTAGAAAATAAATGGTATGCAAAGACAACCCTCCAAATTTAAACTGTAATCAAAAATCTACAGAACCCACAAGATCTCATTTCCACATTTAAAAAGCAAGTTAACAAACATCAAAGCCATTTTTGCTTTCAATATAGTTTATTCTGATGCAGTTACAAAAGTAGATACAAAATACTTTTTTAAAAAGTACAGTTAACGACTTAGAAAAATAGATAAAGCCCTAAAGGTTTTAAAAATACAACATAAATTTTTTATGTGAGGATTATTTTAAGTTATTTTAGATGATAACAAAGACTACCTTATGCAAACTATTTTTGATGCAGACCAACACAGAATGCTGTTCTATAATCAGCCCAGAGCACACTGGCCATCCAGAACGGCTTTACAGAATACTTTATTTGATATGTTCTGATGAGAAAACCCGCGTGAATTTCAATGTAGTTGCTTCAGTAAAATTACTGCTGCCACATGTGCTCCAAAGCCGAACAAAACCCTGCATCAAAACTGAATGTAAAATCAGGAAGAACAAAAGACTAGCATTTCCTTCGCTGTCGGAACCCTCACTGCTCTCGGGATGGAGAACATGACTGCTGCTGAAGGTCCTCAGCAGCTCAAGTCCAGGCTGGCTGTGTTCAGGCCCCATACTAACTGGGGATGCCTGCCACAGAGAGCACAGGAGCCCTGGCACCGTGACTGGACAAACACTTGTAGGGCCTACAGTCTTCCGTCCTGATTTGTTTATGCGCCTGAGGTAATGACATCATGTCTGAGAAGCTATGTCTAGTATGATCTTGGGGCTCAGAGAGAAGCCAAGAGTACAAACAGGAAATCTCACCACCAGGACTGTGCCTGTGCCTTTGCTACAAACCATGGAGAACAGAGACCTGCAGTTCTCCAGTGAGCAATTGTGTGAACTATAGCTCTGCAGGCTCTACAGATGATAAAAGAACCCCTGGCTAACTGGCTGCTGGTAAGACACTTTATTCAGTCAGTAGAGTAACAGTAAGAGTAGCTGTTAACACACACACAAAAATGTGCCACAAGGAAGTATGACTATTTTTTATAAATGTATCATTGTTTAAGTATTTTTTTTAATTTAATGAGCATTGGTGTTTGTCCTGCATGCATGTTTGTGTGAGAAAGTTGGATCCACTGGAACTTGAGTTACAAACACTTGTGAGCCACCATATGGGTGCTGGGAATTGAACCCCGGGTCCTTTGGAAGAACAGCCAATGCTTTAAACAATGTGCCATCTCTCCAGCCCCCAATATCCAAGTTTTTCAAAGTCCTGGAAGTTAAAGCACCATAGGGCTAAGGCAGAATTCACCAGGTAATCGGAAGCCACTGCAACAAAGTTCAGGGAGCAAAAGAGCTGTGGAGTACGCAGATAAACCCAGGACAGACTGATTTCTTCAGATGTTATAAATCGGCCCTCTAGCTAAAGGCAGAAAGACATCCTCCCATATTCTTGCCTCACAGGTGAGCAACAGTGCAATGTGTGTACACTGCTGATTAAGGCAGGTTGGTTTGGGGGGGTCTAGCACTGTTTTCATTTTAAAGATAGAAGGAAAAAAGAGAAGGGGGTCACAACAAAAAAATGGAGGCACTCTTTTTCACCAACAAGGCTTTGCTTTATATTCCACTAATGAGTTGCCTCCTCCGTATCTTAGCATCTATCCATCTGGAGCTCAGTCATGAAGAGGGCATTTCTATCCCTGAAATACATGCGGAGAAAAGAGAAGCCTTTGATTTGAGGGTGTCAGAATTCATAAAAAATGATTGGGCCCTGGTTGAGAAAGAGAATTTCATTCCTGAGAGACTAAAACAAATCAAGTAAATGGAGTCTTGGGTTGAGTCTTGGGTGATGCATTCTTGGTGTCATCTAGAAGCTGGCTTCCTTCCGGTCTGCAGATGACTGTCATACACTTGCAGAATAGCTGACATCTGGACCTCTGCATACACACCTGGGTTGTGAGGTGCTTCCAAGCTGTCTTTTTTTCCCTAAGTCATTATCCCAACTTGAATTCCTCTAATGGTGTTATGTGATTTCAGCCAAAATAAAGACAAAACAGCTCCTTTAAAATTCTGAGTATACTTAAGAACATACTGAAAATGAGTTATTAAAACTGGAGTTTCTAAGCAATACTTTCCAGTATATTCTAGTGGAATCAAAATAAATAACAAAAACCTCACCAACTCTAACTTTTACAAAGCCACATAGGAGGCCAGTGGGCACTGTGTAAGCTCTGACACACAACGCTGATAAACTCCAGCACTGCCTGTTGGGCAAGTGTCCAGAATTCCTGGGATGTCATGTACATCTGAGGAACTGACTAGATCTGAGGGCACATGAAAAGCAGGCACTTCTCCAATAGAGGAGTCTTTTATCTTCACAGGATGAGGAAAAATTCAAGTTTTGATACAAAGACAAGTAGGATAGAGTTCACTGCAGCCTGTGCACAGTAACACAATGAAGCCAAGTTGTTACCAACTCACTCCCCTTGCTGGGTCTCCAGCTCTAACAGGCCCAAGGAGACCTGCTGTCACACACCCCCGCAAGCTATTCTGTGGTTTTGACCTTTGTCTTTATTGCTATGAAGTCTGTGCATTTCTAAACAGAAACGTAAGTTTCAAATTGCAATAAAAACATGGAATCATTTAGGAAGTAATCAAGTACTCTGAATACTTTTTCTACTGTCCCTCAAGAACTGCAAGAAAACATCAATGAAAACAGTGGCTGTGAGGCCAAAGTGTGTCACAGGATTTTGGAAGTTTCCTTGATCTCTGCCCCAAGCTACATATGAAGTTAATCTGAGTGAAGAGTCTCAAATGAGAACCGGCAAGGCGCCGTCAGAGCCACAAGGATCACACCTGCCATGCACTCTCCTCATACAGTCAGACATGAAGATAATCCCAAACAAGTTTAAAAAGTAAAGTCACTTACAATAACTTTGGTTAATCTCAGTCTACATATGCATATGCAGTCTTACATATGCATAGTTTATACCTTGTGGATTTTGCAAAACATTTTTTTAGAAAGTTTAACAATGTAGCCCAAGCCAGCCTCAAATGTGAGATCCTCCCACCTCCACAGTGTCAGGTAACAGGCATGGCCTACATGTGTGGCTAAAAAATTAACACTCTAGAAAACATCAGTATACATATGTGAAAAAGGCTATCCAAAGTGAAACAGAAGCTCTAAATGTTGGGATTTAGAAACGAAACACTGCTGATTTGTAAAACAAAGCAATGATCTGTTAAGATGTTTGTTCTAGAAACTTACTAATAAGTTCCTGCTGAGAATTCTTAATGTCCATTATGCTGTCACACGGAGAAGCTCAAATTTTCTTTTTCTTCTTTTTCTTTTTTTTTTGGTTTTTCCGAGACAGGGTTTCTCTGTATAGCCCTGGCTGTCCTGGAACTCCCTCTGTAGACCAGGCTGGCCTCGAACTCAGAAATCCACCTACCTCTGCCTCCCAAGTGCTGGGATTAAAGGCGTGCGCCACCACCGCCCGGCCATGAAGCTCATTTTCTTGAACAAAGCTCAGCAACAAACTACAGGTTAGTCATGAGGTTAAAACAAAGAAGAACGCTAACGGTAACAGGGTGGCCACACAGCACCTCTGATTTAGCTGTGTCGTTGGATTGTTCTGAAGCTATCCGGCCAACCTACCTTTGGGACAATTTTTCTGCAGACACAATGGATCTTTTGATCCTGGTTTCTTGTAGTCAGTATCACTTAGTCCACACCAGACAGCAATGAGAGAGTGCTAGCAGTAGACAGAGGGAGAGCGTAACTGTGTTCTAGAAGAAACATTTATCTGTCTTTAGATCCAAGCTTCTCAATTAATTCCTGAAGTGGTGCCAACTCACGCCTATCAATCAGATTAAACTCCTAAAAAGAAAAGAAAAATGTAATAATGAACTAAAATTGAAACTCTTACATATTTTTCAGAAATGAGCTTCCTAAACCTAGTTTTCTGAAATCTCAAAGAAATGTCATTTATGATCTATAAAATGACTATTTTTAGTCTTTTTTAAAACAAGTGCAGGCTGAGGAGAAGGCTCCGTTAGTAAAATGCTTGTCACACAAGAAAGCCCGATAAAGTACTGTAACCATGGTACTGGGGAGGTAGAAACAGGAAGATCCCTGGAGCTTGCTGGCCAGGCGTCTAGCTGAACCAGTAATGCCTAGTGTTGGGAGATGCCCAGTGTTGACTTCTGGCTTCCATCTACATGTGTACCCACATGCACAGACACACACACCATACATACACATATACATATAATTTAAAAACTAAAACATTGGTGATGTGACATATGCTGGTCTTCCTCCACATTTCCTGACACACAGCTAAAATCCTGGAATCTCTACAGTGTCAACAGTATCTGGTGACCTATAAGATCACCGCTGTGACTGGGCCCCAGAAAGACCAACACATGACTCCTGATTTTTACAGTACTCGGACATCAGGCTCTCTCCTCCCTAACCAACTGTGGGGGGTGAGAGGAACTGTACCTATGAGATGGTCCTCATCATTGTGCTAAACACCAAAATGAAATCCATGAATTTATACAGAAATGACCTGAAAATTATAAACTAAACCTCTGAAATAACTACCTCATGAGAAATCAACTTCTACTTTTATACATCTACATATGAACATACACAAGTATGCACACACAAGGCACACAGTCTCAGAAGGAAAAAGAAAAACATTAAGTGTGGTATAGCTTTTCCATTATACAGAGCCAAAATACACAACAATCACTAAAAAGCTACCAGTTTTCTCTACTATAAAATGATAATTTACATACAGAATTGCCTAGCTCTAAAAAAAAAAAAAAAAGTCCCTTTTTTTATTTTTTGGTTTTTTAAAAAAAGTTTAGTGAAGTGTGTATCAGCCACACATGTCGGGGTATCTGAAGAGAACAAAAGTAGGTATCAGAATTTCTGGAGCTGAAGTTAAGACTGGTGTGAGCTTCCCATGCAGGTGCTAAAAACTGAACTCAAGTCCCCTGCAAGAGCAGAAAGTGCTCTTTACTGCTGAGCCACCTGTCTCCCCAGCTTTCTTTTTTGGTTTTTTGAAACAAGATCTGGCTAGGATCAGAGCGATATGCTCTGATAATTCTTAGTGTCTTTTCAAATACCTTTATTTGACCTTTTACAGTTCTGTTAGTGCTCACAGGCAACAGGCCACAAACCTGCATGACCAAAGAAAGCTCTAGGCACCCAGTCCCCAGTGAGATGCTGCCTTTCTTCCTCTCTTTCTTTCTTTCTTTCTTTCTTTCTTTCTTTTTTTTTAAAGATTCAGTTCTCTATTTTAGGTGTATATATGAGCTTTCATGAGTTTATGTGAACCACATGTGTGCATATGTCTGCAGGAACTAGATGAGGATGCTGGATCCTTTCCAGCCTATTGTGAGCCTCCTGATGTGGGCTCTGGGAACTGAACCCAGGTCCTCAGCAGTAACTCTATGTGTTCCTGCTTAACTGCTGAGCCACCTCTCCATCCCTGAGAAACTACCCTTCTATACTGCTTCATGAATCAATGACACAGTGTGGAGAACAAAACTGGGGACAGAACAAAGCTTAAACTTCAATTAAAAAAAAAAAAAAGCTTAAACTTACACATTCTACGTCTATAAATAAGACAATGTTTTTACTAAGTTATCAAGGTCCAAGTCCAAAGCCCAGAGATCAATATGGCTCACCTACCTGAACAAAGAAAATAAAGTGCTTAAAGGAGGTGTTGAGGTGGGCCTCCTCTTGCAGCTGCATCACAGAGTCAAAGTGCTGGTGGTAAATATGGGCATAAACCCTGAAGAGACGCTTCAGAATAGTCTTTGCCACAGACATGAAGTTTTTTGGAAATGGGACACCTGTAATTGAATACACACCTATAAGTCTTTTATCAAATCAGAATGTGCAAGTCTTGATGCAACCCAGATCCACTGTAGCGCACAAGCTTACACATTCACAGAGCAAGGGAAATCCCAAACTAAGTATTCTTCACACACCACAGATTGCCTAAAACATAGGGATAGAGGCTGCTGAGTCAGTTCAAATGAACAAGTTGATTGTTTAATATCAGAGTTTCTCTCTAAGATCAAATGCACAAGAATACACACTTTGGTTATAAACATCACTTTTGTCGTTTGTAATAGGAAAAGAATTTAGGAATGGACATTTTCCTAAACATATACCACTCAAGCCTTTACTATCATCTATGTAGGTAGAAAATACTTCATCTTCTACATTACTCTGGAAAGTAAGTCTTCATTTTCCTTTATCCTAAAAAGGGTGATCCTTCCTGAAACAGAAGAAGGGGGCTTTTTTCCCTCTCCGAGAAAAGAAATACCTCATGAGAAAATCTGGGAGGTGTGGGGATCTTTCCAAGCAATAGCCATGGGGTGAGTGGTTACACACTGGACAAGTTTGGATAACAGAACCAAATCCTTTATGGACAGGAGAATGCCAGCGAGCCAATGCTAGCTACATAAACCAACACTAAGAAAAACTAAGATGGCATCTGCCAGCCAAGCAAGTGGTGCTTGTGTTTAATTTAAGGCAGAGACAGGTGGATCTCTGGGAGTCCATGAACTCTACAGTGAGTCCCAGGCCCAACAAAAAGTCAGCTTCAGGGGCTGGAGAGATGGCTCAGAGGTTAAAAACACTGGCTGCTCTTCCAGAGGTCCTGAGTTCAATTCTCAGCAACCACATGGTGGCTTACAGCCATCTGTAATGGGATCCAATGCCCTCTTCTGGTGTGTCTGAAGAGAGCAGCAGTGTACTCATATACATAAATAAATAAATAAATAAATAAATAAATAAATCTTAAAAAAAAAAAAGTCAACTTCAAAAACCAGTTCCTCAGAACACCTTTGAACCTCTTGGAAAATGGAGGCTTTTAATAGCATTCCTACCATGCATCTTACCTATTTCTTTAGTCAGCCCTTAGAAGCTTGATAGAATAAATCTTGTATATTTTTATGGTATTCCCAACTCCTAGTCTTGGCTAAATTGACTTCATTCAAACATTACACTGAAGTTTATGAGCGGTTTCTCAGAGCAAAATGTTAATATGAGATACCACAAAAACAGACTTTAAAGTCAAACAGCTTTTCTCTTAAAATACCCATCTTGCAGCCGGGCGGTGGCGGTGCACGCCTTTAATCCCAGCACTTGGGAGGCAGAAGCAGGCGGATTTCTGAGTTCGAGGCCAACCTGGTCTACAGAGTGAGTTCCAGGACAGCCAGCCAGGGCTACACAGAGAAACTCTGTCTCGAAAAAAAACCAAAAAAAAAAAAAAAGACTCCCATCTTGTTAATGACTTATAATATGCTAAGGGGGCTGGAGAGCTGGCTCAGCCGTTGAGCACTGACTGGTCTTCCAGAGGTCCTGACTTTGCTCAGAGCCCCAGGAACTATAGGCTGACTTCACTCTTCACTACCGTAACAAAAACAAAAATAGTAGTTCTCCTAGCAGAACATTTTTAAAAAGAAATGGAGAAGTTGGGGTGTAACTTAGTGGTAGGCAGAGCATGTGCTCAACCACATGAGGGGCCCTGGGTTTAAGCCCCAGCACAAAAGAAGTAATAACTTTCTCAGTGTCAAAATGTAATTTGGGGCTCTGAGCAGAGCTCAGGGCAGAACATGAACCTAGCACACATGAGGTCAGGCTTCAATCCCTAGCACCACAAAAAGCAACAATGAAACAACCCATGTTTTACAGGAGATGAGCAAAATAAGAGAAGTGTATACTGTAAAACACTGCATAAATAAAATCAAAGGTACCCTAGGGGAAGAAAGTACACAGCTTATATGATAAAGATGAAATACCTATAACAGACAAAGGACATAAACAGAAGAGAAAATGTAAATAAAACCGAAAGTCCTTCATCTCATCAACAGTTGTGTGCATGGGCAGACGTGTACCTATGCATGGCATGTGCTGTAAACACATGTGGAGGTCGGAGGACAGCCTCCATCTACCATGCAGGTCCAACTCAGGCCACCAGGCTTGGCAGTAAGTACCTCTACATACCGAGCCATCATGCTGGCCCCTTTGTCAGTATTTTTAAATGGACATTAAAACAAAGTTTAGGGCCAGTGGGATGGCTCAGTGGGTTTGGTGCTTGCCATGAAAGCCGAATGACCTGAATTAGATCTTCAAAACTCATGTAAAGGCTGGACACAGTGACACACACCTTTATTCCCAACAGTGGTGAGGCAGAGGCAGGCAGATAGATGTCTGTGAATTCCAGGCCAGCCTGGTCTGCATAGTGAATGCCAGGAAAGCCAAGGCTACATAGCGAGATCCTGTCTTGAAACAAAAATAAAAAACCATGTAAAGGTAGAAGGACCAAATCCAAAAAGTTGTCTGGCCTGTACACATATGCTGTCGTACACAAATCCTGCACACTCACACCACACACATAAAATACTTTTTATTTTAAAATAGATCCAATTTAATCAAATTGGAAAAGATTAAAAAATAAGTATTAACTGGTATGAAGAAAACAAGTAGGTATGCTAGGAGAATATACATAGATACAAGTTCTTTGCAGAATGTGGCCTTCTCTGTTAAACTGATGTAAAGGAATAGAACATTTAAAGATTTCAGTCATCACTCACAAAGAAAGGCTGTTCCAACAGTGTTAACTTACCAATCTTAGAAGGAAAAAGAGTTTCATCATCAAGCTGATCCTGAACCCAAGTCATCAAATAGTCAATATATTTTGGTGCAGAACACTTAATTGGCTTTTTAATATTAGTGCCATCTGCCCAGTGGTATTCATACCTGCAGAGAACAATAAAGTGTTAATGACAGTTGTTAAAACCTTAACATGGACAACCTGTTATCAAAGCAGGTTCACATTCTGTCCATGGAAATTTTATGTGACTTTAAGAAGTTAAAGGAAGGGGGCTGGAGAGATGGCTCAGCAGTTAAGAGCACTGACTGCTCTTCTAAAGATCCTAAGTTCAATTCTCAGTGACCACAGTGTAAACTTTAAATCAGGTTACAGATAGTAGCTCACAACCATCTGTAATGGGATCTGATGCCCTCTTCTGATGTGTCTGAAGACAGCAACAGTGTACTCACATACATAAAATAAACCTTAAAAAAACAAGTTATAGGAAACTCTCAGCCTATCTTTTTTTTTTTGGTTTTTTCGAGACAGGGTTTCTCTGAGTAGCCCTGGCTGTCCTGGAACTCATTCTGTAGACCAGGCTAGCCTCGAATTCTCGAACTCAGAAATCCGCCTGTCTCTCTGCCTCCCAAGTGCTGGGATTAAAGGCGTGCGCCACCACCACCCAGCAAAGATATGTAGCCCAGGCTGGCCTCGAACTCATGATCCTCCTGCCTCTGCCTCCTTCAGCAAATCCTACCGGTGTGCGCCACCACTACCGGCTCTCAGCCTATTTTTAAGTCATCACCATTAAGACTTTCTTCCTCGGCCGGGCAGTGGTGGCGCACGCCTTTAATCCCAGCACTTG
>NW_021604591.1:3580511-3608256 GCF_004785775.1 Grammomys surdaster
AAAAAAAAAAAAAAAAAAAAAAAAAAAAAAAAAAGACTTTCTTCTTTAAGATACTTACTTCTGGATGTGCAGCTACTTTCATTAATACTATATAGGTACCAGAAAAAAAAAAAGAGCAAATATTTTAAGACCATCTAAAAATTCTTGTAAGAAATTAAACTTTAAAAAAAAAAAAAGGGATGAATTACATTTGTGTGGACATGTACACACAGTACATGTGAGAACAATTTGCAGGAGTCAGTTCTTTCCTTCCACCTAAGAAAGGAGTGTAGGTCACCAGGCGTGGCACCAAGCATCTTTATACTCTCTGAGCCGTCTCACTGCCCCTAACTCAAATTTTATACTTTACTCTTAGAACAATATAAATATTAAACACTGAGTACTCATATACCTAAGTAGTTAATAGCAAGAGTTATTGCTGAGTAGTCAAGAACTCAGACACAGAATTTTTTCTACATGAAGAAACAGATAAGAATAGTCTTTATTATTTAGTATTTATCAGTTATAAAATAAAAGAAAGCAATCTGAATGTCTATTTAACAGACTAGACAAATACCTGGGACCTGCTGACATGACTGGGCAGCTTGCCTCAGTGCAGAATTCTGTAATGGTTCCATACAACATATTGATCTGATTGAAGAAATCCACAGCTGCAGAAACAAAGTTACAACTGTGTTAAGCGTCTACTACATAAATCATGACAAACCAAACAGACTTCTCAGCCAAAGGAAAAAGGAATAATATTTTCTTTTTTAAAATGGAATCTATGTTGCCCAGGCTAGTCTTGAACAACTGAGCTCATGCAATCTGCCTCCCTCAGCCTCCCAAGCAACTAGAATTATAGGAGCACACTGCCACATCCAACTGACTTAAAACACTGGAGCTAATCTACTAGTACCTAATAAATCACTGGAATATATTTTTTTTTCCAAGGAGTTGAAAGAGTCATAGCTTATCAATCTAAACTACAAGATATTATCATTTGTTGGGAAAGAGAAAAAGGATTTTATAGAACAAATTTAGTGAGAAGTACAGGCTGTCTTGTACATTTCAAACATCTGCTTCAGCATTAGCATGAGGCCTCCAGCATACTGAAGACCACTCAAAAAGGACCGAGTCAAGTACCTAGTATGATGACAGAAGAGCTTAAAAGATAAATAATACAGGACAGAAATGGGACCCACATGCCAACAGTAAGTTCTAGACGTTCGAAGAAAAGGTAACATCTGGAAGGACTGAGGGAGTCAGGGAGGATATTCCAAAGGAGCTTCTGCTAGATCCAGAGGATGAGGAGGAAGGATAGATATAAAGAAAATCAAGCCGGGCGGTGGTGGCACACGCCTTTAATCCCAGCACTTGGGAGGCAGAGACAGGCAGATTTCTGAGTTCGAGGCCAGCCTGGTCTACAAAGTGAGTTCCAGGACAGCCAGAACTACACAGAGAAACCCTGTCTCGAAACACCCCCCCCCAAAAAAAAAAAAAAGAAAATCAAGCTGTGCAGTGGTGGCTCACACCTTTAATCCCAGCACTTGGGAGGCAGAGGCAGGCAGATTTCTGAGTTCGAGGCCAGCCTGGTCTACAGAGTGAGTTCCAAGACAGCCAAGGCTATACAGAGAAACCCTGTCTCGAAAAACCAAAAAAAAAGAAAGAAAGAAAGAAAAGAAAAGAAAAGAAAAGAAAAGAAAAGAAAAGAAAAGAAAATCATTAAGACTTAGAATGTTTTTTCAAAATGCTATGATCTTGTCTAAAGGAGTACCTGAAAAAAACTAGGGCTTTCCAAGTTTCTTCAAAAATGGATTAAGAAAAAAATTCTGAGCTAGCCAATACGGACACTACTGGCACATACCTTTAATCCCAGCACACAAGAGGAAGAGTGAATTTGAGGCCAGCCTGGTCTACAGACTGAGTTCTAGGACAGCCAGGGCTACACAGAATAACCCTGTCTCAAAACAAACAAATAAAAAACCCAAAAACAAACAAACAGTTCTTTGCCATGCTCAGTAATATTTTTTAAGACCTATTTTTACTGTGGGGGAAAGAGGTTTGCACATGAACTCAGGCTAGAGATGTTGGATCCTCCAGGAGTTGGAATTATAGACTCCTGATGTGGGTGGGAACTAAACACTTGTCCTCTATAAGAGCAGTATAAGCTCTTAAACACTGAGCCATCTGTCCAGCCCTCCCAGTCATTTTTAAGGGAATACAGGAATTCTGGGGCCAAAAGTTTTTTTGTTTTTTTTTTTTGGTTTTTCAAGACAGGGTTTCTCTGTGTAGCCCTGGCTGTCCTGGAACTCACTCAGTAGACCAGGCTAGCCTCGAACTCAGAAATCCACCTGCCTCTGCCTCCCAAGTGCTGGGATTAAGAAAAAAGTATTTTGTTTGTGTGTGTACGTATGTATGTGTGTATCATGTTTGTTTTGTATTTTACATTTTATTTACTTATTGTGTATGTACATACATAAGTATGTGTGTGCGTGTGTGTATGTGGCTCAGAAGACAATCTCCAACAGTCAGTCCTCTTCCACCATGTGGATGACAGGGAATGAACTCAGGCTTGGCAGCAGTATCTTTACCAGATGAACCATCTTGCTGGCCAGAGACCAAAAGGTTTGAATAGACAGTTTAGATCAATTAAACCTCAAAGAAAAATCTAAAACTGCAGGAGGCCAACACATGCTTTCCGAATAACATAATTTGAGATTTAATTTAAAAACATATTAAATTATATGATTTGTATCTGGTGAGGGTTTGGTCTGTTGCTGTAGACTGTCATGCTAAATTCTGTATCTGAAAGTCTAGGCCAATGGAGTGAATTCTCACATTTACAAGCTTTTGTTGTATAAACTTTGTTCCTGAATTTAAAATTGGTTATATAAAAATTATCAATAGTCAATTACCGGAAAGATTAGAGGTAGGTGGGTTTTGAGTTACCTGGTTGGGGGTAGAGAATCAAGAGAAGGAGGAAAAAGGAGAGAAGAGGAGGAAGCTGCCATGAGAGGAGATGGACTATGAGCCAGAGGCCAGGAGAAACAGCAAGTATCTGGGGTACACCACTGGAGAGGTAGCCAGGACAGCAGTTAGAAAAGTAGATTAGGAGTTAACCCCCAGTAATTGTCAAAGCCAAATAACCACAGTCTGAGTCTCATTTATTTGTAAGCTAGCTGGGGATAAGTTTAAATTGGTTCAGCTTCAGTATCTGTGTATGGGATGTCCATGTGAGTCCAGAAGAGGCTGTTGGATTCCCTACAGCTAGAGTTACAGGCAAGTATGAGCTAGCTGCCCCATATGGGTGCTGGGAGACCAACTGTGTCCTCTGCAAGAACAGCATGCGCTCTTAACCACTGACCCATTTTTCCAGCCCAAACTTGATAATTTGAGTAAAATAAAAAACAGGGGTTCCCTAAAAAAAGTAGTACTTCACACTGTTCAAACATATATCTCCCACTATGCATGTACTTTTGTAATTGACCTTACTCATTTCTTTATGATAGTCTCACCAAGTACCTGTAAGCACTCAGCACTCCTCAAGTGTCTACACTCAACCACACAACCAAGTCCTTTGACAGGTAAAGTCTAAATGTATTTTATAGATAGCTGTTATATTACAATAATTATACCTACAAAAGAACACTTATTAGATAAGATTTTAGCAAACTCTATAAATCAACGAATTAATGTTCTTAAAAACTTACTGTTAACAGCAATCCACTCATTGAGGTCCTCTCCCTCGGGCAACATGACAGCTTGCCTCAGATTGCCACTTCCGAGAGTTGCCTCTGCATGTTTTAAGAGTTCATACTGATGGGACCCTTCAGGAATATTCTTCTTTGGTTTGAATGTTTTCGAAGAGCGGCTGCTGCTGTTGGGTTAAAGGTGAAAATGTATGAATTTTTAGAATGAAAGAAGACTGGTATTTTAAGTGTATAAACGGTTCTATTGGGGGCTAGAAAGATGGCTAAGCAGTTAAGAACATGTACTGCTTTTACATATACACACACAAATAAATATTGGAATAAATAAGCTGATCAATAAAAACTGCTCCCTAAAAAAGGCCAAGAAGGAAGACGGGATGATGACAAAAACAAATACAGGAGTGTCAAAGGTTTGCCCAGCATTAAGGAGGCCCTGGGCTCCATCTGCACACGCACACACACTCCTGAAAAGCAAGAGCGCAGACTGACTAGATGACTGCCTAGTTATGAGCACTCGCTGCACAACATGAAGACCGCCTGCAATCCGACTCTAGGAAGTGCTAGTGCTTTAAGGTACTTCTTAGGGAGAATATTGTCAAGAAATGAGTATGGTCAACTAGAAACGACTGAGAAAAGCAAAAATGGGAGGCTTATATGTTGTTTGGTCAATGTGAAATACTACTTATGTGGAAATGCGGGGAAAACAGGAACATGACAGTGAGAATAAGAATGGTCCCATAGGATGGTGTATTTAAATACTTAAGAGAGTGGCACTATTTGTAAGGATTAGGAGGTATGTATGGCCTTGTTGGAGGAAGTGTGTCACTGGGGCTGGGTTTGGGGTTTCAAAAGCCCAAACCAGTCCCAGTCTGTCTGTCTCTCTCTCTCTCTCTCTCTCTCTCTCTCTCTCTCTCTCTCTCTCTCTGTCTCTGTCTCTCTCTCTCTCTCTCTCTCTCCCTGCAGTTCCAATACAGAAGTGTGCCGCCATGCTCCCCACCATGACGACAATGAACTAAACCTCTGAAACTGTAAGCCAGCACAAATGAAATGTTTTCCTTTGTAAGAGTTGTCCTGGTCTTGGTATCTCTTCACAGCAATAGAATAAGACAAGGATTTCTGTCTGGGACTTGCTGGCTTCCAGCCTAGTGGGAATAAAAAAGAAGTTCCAATTTCAAAAAGATACCTTGCCTTAGAGAAGAGGCCAAAGGTAATAGAAGGCCCCCCAATGCCCTCTTCTATTCTCTGTGCAGCAGGGACACAACATCACACACTTGTGCCTATTCCACACTCACAGATCTACATATATGAAACAAGTAAGTAAAAATTTAAAAATGTTAATACAGGAACAGCAGCACAACCTGTTACATAGAGCAGCCTATTATACCACATCGACCAGAGCATTTAACCGAGGGTGGGGGGCTCACTGTAGATTCTAGTGCTTGTTACAGCGACATCTTTAACAATGCAAATCTACTCCTTCCATGCACTTGTAGATATGGGGGGAATAGCCACATCATGGGATGCTGTACAGTGACAAAAATGTAATGGAGTACATATATTCAAGAGTCAAAGCACAGCTGAACACATTACAGAACCAAATTAGAACAAAGCCTATTTTGTTAACCCACAGAAAGCACAAACAACAAAACAGAAAAAGCATTAAAATAATGCATATCAGAATTGTGACACCATCTAAAAAAGAGAAGGGAACAGACCTGTAGGCTTACACCTTACCTGTGAAAGTAAATTTTAAGTAGTGTAAGAAATAAATTTTGAAAGGACTAGACTAAATATCATACTTTATAAAGAACTACATACAATAAGGAAGTACTAAGTTAGCCGGATCATCCCAGGAACCTGGAGATACGAAACTGAATAACAGGAAACTAAATACAGAAAATTAACATTAAGTGATTTCTTAAGATTCCATATGTTCTTCATACTATAAATTAAGGTTTGTGCTTCAAGGGCTGGAGAAACAGCTCAGTAGTTAAGAACACTTGCTGTTCTTGCAGATGACTGGGGTATACAGTTCCCAGCACCCACATGGTGACTCACAACCATCCACAACTCCAGTCCCAGGGGATTTGATGCCCTCTTCTGGCATCCATGGGTACTGAATGCACATGTTGTATACATACACACATACATACACACACACACACACACACACACACACAAAACACCCATACTCGTAAAGTGAAAATAAATCCTAAACTGGGCATACTGGTACAGATTTTTAATCCCAGCACTCAGAAGGGAGAACCAGGCAGATCTCTAGGAGGTCAGCCTGATTTACATAGTTCCAGGACAGTCAGAGCTACATAGTAAAACCCTGTCTCAAAAACAAAACAAAAAACAACAAAAAAAAACAACTAAATAACTAAATAAATGTTTGAAAAATATACTTATTTTTCAAATGATGCCATAGAAACAGTTAAAATAATGAGGATGGAAGAAACTATTTTTAAGTCACAGATGTAATGAGACACTCATATCCAAAATACATAAAGAATGCTTACAACTCAAACCAAAAACACAACCACTGCACCATACACACACATGGAAATTCCACAGTGAAACCCATTAATTCCTACAATTAATGGGTGCTAACAAAATAAAAAAAAAATCTGATTTTAAATAGGAAAAGGATCTCAATAGACTTTATCCACAAATGGCCTGAAAAATACAGACACACATAAAGATGCTTAACATTGTTGGTCATTGGGAGAATGTAAATCAATAAATTCCACTTCACACTCAGGTATAACAAAGGCAACTGCCAGATAGATGTGAACTGGATAATTCTGAAAACTCATACAGTTGAGATTGGGATGTAAAATGCAGTGCAGGCTTTAAAAGGCTTGGCGGTACCTCAAAGGCTAACACGTAAAAATTCACTAATACAGAGGAGATACCATCACACACACATACCCAAAAACCTGTAACCAGATGCTCGAAGCAGCGTTAAGAGTGGGATAAACTGTCGATCAGTTTGATCAGTTTAAGTTATAAATAAAAACTCACATTTACCTCACCTGGTTGAAGAGGTCTGGACAGTCCAAAGGGAGAGTAAGATTTTTCAGGAACAAGCTCAAATAGACTACTCATAATCAAATGGTCAGCTCTACACCCAAGTACATACAACACTAATTGGATTTAGTAGGTATGTATATAATATAGGTGGAATATATATATATATGAAGACATGAATTTGAATGGGACATGAGAGGGCACTGGAGGAGTTAGAAATGAAAATACGCATCTATTAAGTTCTCAAAAAAAAATAAAAAAACCTTTGAAAAAATTCACATTTGGGCCGAGATGAAAGCGCCCACCTTTAATCCCAACATCCAGGAGGTAGAGGCAGGTGGGGCTCAAGGCCACCCTGGGCTACATAGCAAGACCCTTTCTCAAAACAAAACAACACCCCACACACACACACACATTTAAAGCAGGCCTGTCCTGGTGGCCTAGGCTGCAATCCTGGCTCCTTGGAGAGCTGAGGCAGGAGGGGCCCAGGTTCAAGCCCTGCCTAGGATAAGAGAAAAGTCACATTATAAGGTGGAAAGCTCTCTTCTCAAATGTAAACCTGTGGAACACCACGTTGCTTCCTCAGCCTCGTCTGGTCAGAGGCACTGACTGCACACTTCCCTGCGCCAGCCGTTTCCGAAGCGGCAGGCCCGGTGCAGCCCCGAGTCCGGCTCCGCCCTCCGACTGCCCCCTCTGCCCGGCCCTGGCGACCGACACCAGCCCCGCCCCGGCCCGGCCCACTCACAAGAGGAAGCTCATCCTCGCTAGCCCAAGGGGCCGTGGCCCCCGCCCCGTCAGACTCGGCGCCGCCGCGGGCACCGGGAAGCAGAGGTCGGTCTGCGGCTCAACAGGGTCGCCGAAGCTTCACGGCCGGAGATCGGTACTGGGTTCCAGCCGCCGCGAACCAGCACAGACCGGGGACCCCTCGGCGCTGCCTCCCACACCTCAGGAGCCGAAATGCGGAACCAACTGCATCTCGCGAGACCGGGCTTCTTCCCGTCCCGCTGAGCTTCGCCCCGCCCCTTACTGAGCTCAGCCAATCAGTATTCTGTGGGCCCGGGAAGGAGATGGAGCCCGCCAGGCACTGCTGTCAACTATTCCGTGGCCAAGGGAGCTCTGCCAGCGCTACTAAGTGACTGTTTTGCTATTTAGGATTTTCTGTCTTTTCCCAAAGGAATGCTATTCCAGCCACATCGTCTGTTGATGGACACTTGGAAGTCTCTACACATACATTGTAATGCTGCTAGGAATGTTCATGTACATGTTCTGTGTGGGAGGATATGTTGACACCGGGTAACACTATGGTAGAATGAAGAAAAGAGAAAAAAAACTGTGGAAATAAACGACGATGCAGGATGCGCAGTGGCAAAGACCCAGTATTTTGCCGCTCCAATTGATGGTGGTTTAAAACCATTTGAACATCACCTGTTACAATGATGACATCGATTTTATCTTATCGACTGTTGGGTTTCTCTCCTCCTCCTCCTCCTCCTCCTCCTTCTTCTCCTTCTCCTTCTTCCTCTTCTTCCTCTTCCTCCTCCTCTTCCTCCTTCTTCTCTTCCTTCCCTCCCTCTCTCTCTCTCTCTCACTCTTTTTGTTGTTCTTTTGTTGAGACGGGATCTCTAGTGTTCCAGGCAATCCAGGCTGGTTTAAAGTTCACTTGTAGCCAAGGATGACTTTGAGTTCCTGATCCTCCTACTTCCGCCTCCCAGGTGCAGGAATTACAGGGTTGACCAACCAGGCTGCCGCTCCTTTTATTAACTTTTAAAACCACTTTCTATAAATGTGTATTTATCAGTGTGTGGTGTGTGTAAGGGAGCTGCTTCTCTTTTTCTACCATGATGCCTGGGGAGAGGTCTACTCTAGGTTATCAGGATTATTTAGGAAGCTTTTTCTTTTCTTTCTTTTTTTCCTTCACTAACTTCTGTACATTTGTATGTGGTTTAGAGCATGTGCCTTGATATACTTTTTTGATTCTTTCTTTTTCCTGTTTTTTTTTTGTTTTTTGTTTTTTGTTTTGTTTTGTTTTTTGAGACAGGGTCTCTATGTAGTCCTGCTGTCCTGGAACTCATAATGAGAGTTATGTAGATCAGGCTGGCCTCGAACTCTCAGAGATCTGCCTGTCTCTGCCTCTTGTATTTTTATTTGTTATTTTTGTTTATTTGTTATTTGTTATTTTTGTAAGCATATTTTTAAATACCATATTGTTAAGGTTTGAGTCTGTGTCCTTCTGTTTATAACTATATCAAGGCAAGCCAATCGTGGTGATACATAGCTCTAATCCCAGCACCAGGAGGCAGAGGCAGGTGGGTCTTTGTTAATTCATGGCCAGCTTGGTCTACATAGGATGTTCTAGGACAGCCATGACTACAAAGAGAGACCCTGTCAAAAAAACTATATGTGTATGTACGTATGTATGTATGTATGTATGTATGTATATATATATATATATGTATATATATATATATGCATATATACATATATATGATGAATGTATATACTTATATAACTATAAAAATATGATGTGAGGGGCTGGAGAGATGGCTTAATGATTAAGAGCACCTGCTGTTCCTACACAGTACTTGAGTTCAGGGTCAAGCATCCACACTGTAACTCCATTTCCAGAGGATCTAACACTCATCTGACCTCCACAGACACCGGCATCCATGCATACCACTACATGTAAGCTGGCAAAACACTTATAAAATAAAAAATAAATCTTCTTTAGAAAAATAAAAGACAGAATAAAGGAACTCCAGGTTTGGTTTTTATTTTTTCATCTTTTAATGAAATTATTCTTAAAATTGTAGAATTATTAAATCTATGAGGAAAAACTTGTTAGAGAAATTTCTCAGTGTCTTCAGCTTTAGGGAGAAAGTCTTAGGGATTAAGATGGAAATTTTGGTCAATATTTAAAGAGGATAGCAATCTAATCTTCTAAGGGAGTCAAAGATAAAGTTTCCCAGTGAGTGAAGGGCAGGGAAAAGAGACCCAGGTAATCGGCATATTTGGTCTCCACCAGAACAGATGGCTCCAAACAAACACTGGGATGTTTTACTCCCTCTGGCTCCGTGGGATAGAGAGATCCATCATACAATCTGGTCATAGCAGAGGTGGGAAACAGAAGGTAAGCGGCAGCTTAGAGGGCCTTCCTTTCTCACCTCTTCTGGACTGCTCCCCTCTGTCCCTCCCCTTCCCCCACCCCTGCTCTCCGTTCAGTTCCCCTTTTGAGCTTCCTTAAGCAAAATTGGCAACCTTGACTTTTCATTCTGTGTAAGCACTCCACACCCTCATTAACAACTCCAGCTTGACCCTACCTTCTCCCACCCAGAGCCTCTTCCCCTCAGTTTGGACACTTCTGTCCTGCTGTTCCCAGACAGCTGAGCCCCTCACAGGTGAGTGAAGAAAGACTTTAAAATGTCTAAGCTGTAGCCTGCTCTGTGTCTCAGGTTGAGGACTGTGAAAGAGAACTCTCCATGTATCAGAAACAAAAACCCACTCCTGGCATATGGAAATATTTATTCTGAAAATGACATAAAGTCCCTGGTCAGATTTCTGTGTTTGCATCTATAGACAAAAGCAAGGCCTCTCTCTGTCCTCCTGGGCTTGCAGTGAGTTACACAACATAGGTGTGTGTGTGTGTGTGTGTGTGTGTGTGTGTGTTTATGTTTTTTCTCTTTTGGCAGATCTCATGTAAACTGGGCTGATCTCAAGCTCACCATATAAAGCATGGGCATAGTGGCTCACACTTTTAATCCCAGCACTCGGGAGGCAGAGACAAGCAGATCTCTGTGAGTTTAAGGCCAGCAGGTTATATAATGAGATTCTGTCTCAAAAACAAAACAACAAAAAAAACATAACACAGGCCAACTTTGTACCTGAGGATGTCCTTGAATTTCTGATCCTCCCGCCTCCACCCCTCAAGTGCTAAGACTACAGGCTTGCTCGGTTTTATGTAATGCTGGGAACAGCCCAGGGCTTCACGAGTGCTAGACAAGCCCTTACTGGTTGAGTTACAACCTTGGTCCTGATGGAGTATAGAGTAGTCCATCATTGCACGGACATGATGGCCAACCATGACACTGTGATGAGAGAAGCACAGAGCTGATGAAGACCATTGACAGACTGACCCGAAAGAGAACAGATAGACTGAATACTCACTGCGGCAGCATGAGACTTGGAACATTACAGGGATTTAGCATGGGTCTTGTGTAAGGGTGACATGCAAATTTCTGACACTTACTGCCAAGCTTAACAGCCTGTGTTTGATCTCCAGGACCCAAGTAGAAGGACAGAACTGACCCCTACAAGCTATCCTCTAACTTCCAGATACACATGGTGACATGCCCAAACCCCAGCCCCAACACATACACACGCATATATACACACATGTGTCATGTATCATTCATGTAAGATAAATATAAAATCATATATATATATATATATATATATATATATATGCCAGGCATGGTGACATACACCTTTTACCCCAGTATTGCAGAAGCAGGTACAGTAAGAGCTACATTACTGAGACCCTATCTTAAAAACAAACAAAACAAAAGCTGGAAAGTTTAAGTGTCAATGAAGCTAAGCCCTCAGAAGATGAGCTAGTCCAGTACAGGGTGTGGGTAACGGGCACTACTCAGAGCCAAGCCCATGTGCAACAGCTTTGAAGCGAGCTGGGGTTTTCTACATTTGCTACTGAAAGGAGAACTGAAAGAACAAAAAATGTCAGCCTGATGAGACTGGAACAAGCCAGGGGAAAGTGAAGGAAAATGAAGTCAGCCACCCAAAAACCTGGCCTCTTTATAGGAAGGTGTACAAATATTAAAGGGCTTTTTGAAACCTGATGCCGTGTGTGTGTGTGTGTGTGTGTGTGTGTGTGTGTGTGTGCGTGCGCCTGTGTGTGTTATGCAAACATGTTTCTGTAGGTGTATGTACATGTGTTTGCAGGTGCCTATGGATTGAATATCATTCTATGTCACCCACCATCCCTCTCTCCTTCCCTCTCTCCATCCCTTCCTTCCTACCTCCCTTTCTCCCTTTTTCTCTTTTCTTTTTCTCAACAATATTTCACTATGTAACCCAGGCTGGCCTGGAAGTTGATATGTAGACCAGGCTGACCTCCAACTCAGAGATCTGCCTGCCTCAGTCTCTGGAGTACTGGGATTAAGATGTGTGCCACTGTGCCCAACTCAACAACCTATTTTTTTTTAAAAAAAAAAAAGATTTATTTTATCTTATTATTTTAAAGTATGTGCCTATGTGTATATGGGGGTTACGTGCAGGAGTGCAGGTGCCTGCAGAGGCTAGAGGGGTTGGATCTCCCTTGAGCTGAAATTCCTTCCTGGCAGTTGTGAGCTGCCCATGTGGGTGCTGAATTCCCATCCTCGACAAGAGCATTATGCACTCCTTTTTTGTTCTATTCTGTTTTGTTGAGAAGGGGTCTGTCTGTGTGGCCCTGGCTGTCCTAGAACTAGTTCTGTACACCAGGCTGGCCTCAAACTCATAGAGGTCCACCTGCCTCTACCTCCCAGGTGCTGGAATTAAAGGTGTGCACCAGCACTGCCTGGTTTGCAGTATGCACTCTTAACTGCTGAGCTGTCTCTCCGGCCTTCAACCACTGAAAGTTATGAGGTAGGGTCATTACACCTAGAACTCACTGATTAGACTAGGTTAGCCCAAGGGCTCCAAGATCCTCCGGAGTCCACTTCCCAGCCCTGGCTTACAGATGTGGCTTTTACATGGATGGTGGGGATCTGAGCTCTGATGTTTGAGTTCTACAGCAGCTGCTGACCAAACCAGCTCCTCAGTACCCACTTACTCCTTAAAAAGGGAAGCAGATCCAGGTGAGGGGCCGCACGGCTGTAACCTCAGAGTAGAAAGGCTGAGGTGGAAAGACTGCTACATACCAAGACTCTGTTTTTAAAAATACATACAAGCCGGGCGGTGGTGGTGGCGCACGCCTTTAATCCCAGCACTTGGGAGGCAGAGGCAGGAGGATTTCTGAGTTCGAGAGTTCAAGGCTAGCCTGGTCTACAGAGTGAGTTCCAGGACAACCAGGGCTACACAGAGAAACCCTGTCTCAAAAAACCAAACCAAACCAAAAAAAAAATATATATATATATATATATGCGAAAGCTCAAAAATCCAGGAAGCTATGATGACTGAGTTCAAACCTCAGAACTTCCATGGTGGAAGGAGAGAACGGACTCCTGAATACTGACTGACCTCTGACCTCCATATGTGCACCATGGCACACATGTACACACACACACATACACACACACACTCCCCAATTCTTACATTAAATAAAGTTATTGGAGGTGGAATTAATGGCGACTCAGGTCTGTGAGGAGTTAGGTAGATGAAACAAATTAAGATCTATTTTGGAAACAATTCTACAAGTTCTGAGCAGGTGGGAAAGACAAAGACAGAGAGTATTAGGAGGACATTGGAGAGGAAAAAGGCTCTTGCCCTAGGGGTGTGGTGGAAGCCTCTTGTGCCCTGAGGTTCAAGAATTCCAGAACAATTAACATTTGCTTAAGGCCTTTCTCCCTTCCCAGCAATAAACCTGTGGTTTTCTTGGAATTTCACCAGAAACCCAATTGACGGCAAATGACACATCCTAACTCCCTCGGGTAACCTTGGTACTTCCTGTTTTTACTATATTTGGTTATAATCTCATCCAAGGCAATCTCCAGAGTCATTCTATAATCTTACTACTTATCAAAAGGAGGGAGTGTCTTAGTTAAGGTTACAGTTGCTGTGTTCAAACACATGGCCAAAGCAAGGGAGGACTTACACTTCTGGATCACTGTTCACCATTGAAAGAAACCAGGACAGGAACTCATGCAGGGTAGGAACCTGGAGGCAGAGCTGATGCAGAAGTCATGGAGCGGTGCTGCTTACTGGCTTGCTCCTCATGGCTTGCTCAGCCTGCTTTCTTATAGACCCCAGGATCTCCAGCCCAGGGATAGCACCACCCACAATGGGTTCAATCACTAACTAAAAAAGTGCCCTGTAGTGAGACCTTATGGAGACATTGTCTCAGTTGGGATTCCCACCTTTCCTATGACTCTAGCTCATGTCAGACTGACAAGATTAGCCAGCACAGAGGTGAGGTGCTGGTGAGATAGCTTGGTGGGTAGAAGCAAGCATAAGGACCTTAGTTTGGATCCCTGGCATCTCTGTAAATGCCAGGTAGGTGTGAGGCTCTGTCTGTAACCTCGGCGCTCAGGAGGTGGAGACAGGGAATACTCAGGGCCAGCTGTCTAAGTAGACTAGCCAAACTGGCAACCCTGGGTTCAATCAGAGGCCTTGTCCCAATAAACAAAGGGAAGATGAATCAAGGAAAACACCAATATTAACTTCTGGCTTCCACACACATAGGTACCCACGTCACGCACACATATAAATAAACATGCTAGGAAAGAAAAAGATCAGGGGGCAAGGGGAAATAATAAATAAAATAAAAACTAGATAAGAAGCATTTTGGTTAAGCAAATGACATTTAAATATAATATTCCGGGAAACATAGAAGCAAGTCTTTTTATTAAAAACACTAGAGCTAGTGTTGGAGGATCGGGAGTTACAAGAGGTTTTGAGTCACTAGAAGGATAAGAAACGAACTTGGGCACTTTGCAAGGGCAGTAAGTAATCTTAACCGTGGAGCCATCTCTCTACCCTATCTTGCTCCTTTTTCAGGTCTCACCCTGCTGTTTTGACATCCTTTGATGATTCCAGATCAATTTTTAGTATGATTTTGCCAAATGATGATTTCTTCTTTAAAAAAAATAATTTTTTAGTGCCTTTCAGGACCTCAGCACACAGTAGGTAATTCAGATTTTTGTTAGATGAATGAATGAATGAACCCCAGATTCAGTTGGCCTAGCTGAGGAGAGCACGGCTGCCTCTTCTCTATTAGGGGCTTGACTCCTTCAGCCAATCAGGACCTGCTCCTGGACCGGCTTACGTAGAATGGAGACCTCCTATTGGCTTTTACGCCGGCTCAAGGGCCAATGGGCGCGTGGGGAGGCGGGGCTTCCATGGGCCGGGGGTATAGCTTCGTGGCCCGCGCGCGCGCTTCTCTCCCGGCGCGGGCACCGGCGTGGGCCATGGCTTCAGCTTCCTTGTCCGCTCTGGCTGTGCGGTTGTTGCGCCCCACGCACGGCTGCCATCCCCGCCTACAGCCCTTCCACCTGGCGGCAGTGCGGTGAGTGTGTCGGGGAGCGGGTCCGTGGGGTCGTGGAGTGCGGTGTGGACAGATATCCTTCCCAAGCATCAGCCAGCCGCGGGGCCAGCCCCCGACGGAGGGGTGTGGCGGGGCTACGTGGCGCCGGGGTGCACGTGGAGATGCGGACGCTTGGCAGAGGACACTGTTCTGCCACCGCAGAGATGGGTGCGGAGAGGTCTGCCCCTCCCGGACCCTAGCGGCAGCGCGGGTTGCTGCAGTCTGATGAAATCCGCGAGCCGGCTTGCTCCAAGGGTACCGACTTCCCTCCTCCCGGGTGGGTGTGGTTCGCAAGATGCCCGAGCTTGATGGTGGCCCCCCTCAGTCCTCTCCGGAGCCCACCAGTTCTAGCCTGGGCGAGATGATACATGCCCCAGAAGTTGCTGGGGGCTGCTGGAAGTAGGGTGCATTGTTTTAGAGGGAGCTACGGTGTTGGAGCTTCCGTTCTGCACGTGGACCACTCTGGTAGTCACACCATTCTGAGAGTGTTTAATACCGCATAAACCGTACGCTTGAAAATTGCCAGAGCCAGGCGCGGAGAGATTGCTTGTGAGGCAGGAGGATTAGATTACTGCCGGTTCAAAGCCAGCTTGGACTACAGAGTGAGTTAGAGACCAGCCTGGGCTGCAGCGTGAGACTCCTCCCTTTCCACTCTCAAAACCACAATTAAAAAAAAAAGTCACAATGGAAAATTTCGTATGTGTATTTCCCCATAATTTTAAAAGTTGAAATATGCGAAGGCCTCCCAGCCCTCAAAGAAAGTTGACCGGGGTTGGGGGTGGGAACCTGATGGAGAAGGCAGGGAAAATTCTATGCACTTTTTTCAGGGGATAATTGATTTGTTGGGTCTTTCTTGGCCTCAAACTCTCATTACCAAGCCTAGGAAGAAGGGTCTGAGGGGTTGAGAATTCTTTCCCCACCTCCGTGCATCTCGTAGTTCATCTTAAGAGCATTTGCATTGCCTGAGTACTGTGTCTTGTAAAAAAAGCCAGTGATTTACCACCACCACCCCCCAAGCCCAAACACATCACAAAGTTTGAGAGATTTAGAATGCAAACTTAGAGCCTATAAAAACTGCACCTTCCACAATGGGACTTTTGTTTCAGTTGAAGAAAAATGGGTGATTTCTACTAGGTGGAAGGCATTTCTGGAGCCTTGCATGTTGGAGCACAGGATCCTCAGGTTTTGGAGGACTTGGAAGGGCATTATTCAGGGTTTTCTGAGATCTGATCCTGACCTCCCTCTTTTAATTCCATCTTTCATTTCCTTGTTCTTCCTTTCCTCTTCCTGAGTTCTGGCCCCGTGTGTCTGTGGACTACATGTGTCAGAGACTTTGCCTACTTGAAAAGATTCTGTAATTTATTACCCAAAGAACTAAACCAATTTGTTTCCACTCCGGGTTTACTCTTGCATGCTTTTCTGAGAGATGTGGGCTTCGTATCTCTGAAGGCAATCTGTGTTCGCTGTCCTGCACATTTGATAATTGCAGCGCTTGCCTTGCTGTCCCAGGGTTTGGGGAACATAAACTCCGTGGTTGAAGGGAGAGTACTGTTGCCTAGGAGACAGTGGGCAGGAGAGTAAATGGACTTGGTGGCAGATGTTTACACTTGCAGCTTGTTTCTTACTATCATCCATCTCTGCTGCGTACAACAGAGTTTTTATGGTGGGCAGGATAACCAAGAGTAATTTATGCAAAGGGGATGGCAAAATATCTTTTGTTCGGTCAATACTGGTGTCATTCCTCTCTGTCTCTCTCATTACCGGCCCTTCGATTAAGTAGCAGAACTTTTCCCAAAATAACTTGATCTGGAGCTGTAAGGCTTTCCTGATACTAATTGACTGTAAAATCACTAACTGTTGGTTTAAGAGGAAAATAAATATTACTGACTTGGATTTTAGTTTTGACCTCTATTATTGGAACTTTCCAGGACCTCTCTCTAGTCTGTCATTGTAGTGGGAAATCTCTGCACACATCTGTGGAAGCATTTACAGTCTAAACTGGGTGTGCAGACTTAAAATTTACTTTTGTTTTTTTAGTTTTGGCTCAGGCTCCTGTCTCCCTTTAAGCAGTTACTTAATTTGGCCCTTGGCAAACAGATGAGGGAACCTGGGAAACGGCTCGTGTTTTCAGCTGCTGCGGGAAGCAGCGACTGCAGCTGGATTATGAAAAATCTTCATTACATTGTGGCCTGGCTTTGTGTTGCTTTGTCTTTTTTTTTTTTTTTAAGTAAATTGGCATAACATCCAGAACCTTCCTCTGAAACAGAGATTAGGACCTGGAACAACGCTGGCCCCTCCAGAACCCAGTGTCCTTAACATCAGCCTGTCATTTTCAGTCCAAGTGTGCTTCTACTTTTTTCTCTGCATTTACTGCTTTCCAAAGAAACTTTTTATGAAGTACAAGCTAAATTCTTCTCAGAGTTTAGTGTGTGTGTGTGTGTGTGTGTGTGTGTGTGTGTGTAATTCCTCATTAGCATGTATACATCTACCTTCTTCCCCACCCCTTTCCAGGATCTCATGTACTCAGGCTGCCCTTGGACTAGCTATGTAGCCAAAGATAACCTTGTTATGTCGGCTGTGAGTAGACAGGGGGGTAGACCAGAGTTTACTTAGTTACTGTAATAACTTCCTGTTGCTGTAATAATCCCTGTGTATTCCTGGGTGTGCTGGAACTCAGCATGTAGACTAGGCTGGCCTCAGAGATCTCTCTGTCTCCTGAGTGCTGCAACTAAAGGTGTGCTTCACCATCGCTCGTTTCTCCATTTTTTTTTTTTTTCTATCTTGGTTAGGGAATGGTGTTACCTACAGTGGATGGGTTGTTCCCGCTCCAGGAGTGGAGATCGTGATGCTTCAGTGGCATGTTAAAGGTCCATCTTTCAAGGGATTCTAGATTTGGCCAAGTTGACAGTGCTAACTGTCACACCCTCTATCACAACAGTCCTGGAGAGGGACTGGGCAGTAGCAGGTATTTTGAGGTTTGACTTGCCTGGTATGGTGTTTATTAATCTAGCCACATGATATAGTTTGTAAACAGTCAAGACCTCTGTATCATTCTAAACATACATGGACCTTTGTTTCTTGTTATTTATAACAACTGTTCACATAGAATTGCATTGTGTTAGGTTTATAAACAATCTGGATAATTTAAGGGGTGGGGGAAATATGCTTAGATTATGCAAATGCTAGACTGCTTTCTATAAAGGACTTTACTCTTTATAGGTGGAGAGGGCATTTTGGAATCAGTGTTTGAAGAGAGACAACTGTGTTATATAGTACTGTCAAAATGAAACCCAGTTCACTGACGCTGGAGAGGGCTGTGTGGTTAAGAGCATTTGCTCTTGCAGAGGACCCACATGCAGCTTATAACTGTCTGTTGCTCTCCAGTTCCCAGAGATCTGAGCCCCTCTTCTGACCTCCTTGGGCACTGTACACACGGTACACATGCATACATGCAGGCAAAACACCCATACACATAAAATAAAATACCCATTGCCTAGGAAACATGACCAGATATTAACACCCACAGCACAACACAAACTTCAAATGGAATACCAATATTCAGAGGAACTGGTTAGCCTCAGAGCAGTGAAGAGTGAAGGGAATGTCCACTGAAGACTTTGGGCCGTGATGAGGAGGCAGCACTGAGAGACCCTGGCCTGAAATCTTACCTAGGCAAGTGGCAACTGTCAGCATTGTAAGCCTCTGAGTTCCAGAAGAGCTATTTCAGTCACTGTGCTCATGCTGACCTGGTAGCTGGTGACTGCCCTTATATATCTCCTTCAGGGCCTAGAGAGAAGGCTCGTGGTTAAGAGCACAGGCTGCTCTTCCAGAGGTCCTGAGTTCAATTCCCCGCAAACACACGGTGGCTCACAACATCTGTGATGGGATCCGATGCCTGCCCTCTTCTGGTGTGTCTGAAGACAACTACAGTGTACTCACATACATAAAATTTATAAATAAATCTTCGGGGGGGGGGGGAGTGGTTTGAGACAGGCTTTCTCTGTATAGCCTTGGCTATCCTGGAACTCACTCTGTAGACCAGGCTGGCCTCGAACTCAGAAATCCACCTGCCTCTGCCTCCCAAATGCTGGGAAAAGACGTGAGCCACCACTGCCTGGCAATAAATAAATCTTTAAAAACAAAATATCTCCTTTGGATCTCATATTTAAACCTAAGTCTTTGGTGTTTAATAACTTTTTCTAGTTGAATTGGTCTTTTTTTTTTTTTCTGTGCAAATATTCAAGCTACATTTTTTTGTCACCTTTTGCAGAAATGAAGCTGTTGTCATTTCTGGAAGGAAACTGGCCCAGCAGATCAAGCAAGAAGTACGGCAGGAGGTAGAAGAGTGGGTAGCCTCAGGCAACAAGCGGCCACACCTCAGTGTCATTCTGGTTGGTGACAATCCTGCCAGTCATTCCTATGTTCTCAACAAAACCAGGGCAGCAGCTGAAGTGGGTAAGTGTCATCACCAGAGACCTACTGGTATGTGGCACCATGCTTCTTTCTGAGTAGAGCCCCGAGTGGTTGCCCAGACCATAATCCCAGCACTGTGGAGCTGGAGTCAGAAGGACCAGGAATTCAAGTCCAGCCTTGGCCACATAGCAAGTTTCAGGTCATCCTGGACTACATAAGACCTTGTCTCAAAAATCTAAAATACAAATAAATAGATAAATAAATAAATAAATAAATAAATCTAAAATACAAAAACAAAAAAACCTCTACAGCAACAATAAAAACAGAAAACTCAAATACATAAGACTAGTGTGATAAGACTGAGTCAAAAACCTTACTGTGGAAAGCACTGGCCTGTCGAGGACTTTCAGTGACAAAGGATTGTCATACTGTGGCTTCTGGGCTGTGAGCGCCACTCTGTCTCGGCCTTAACTTTTTTTTTCTTTTGGTTTTTCGAGACAGGGTTTCTCTGTGTAGCCCTGGCTGTCCTGGAACTCACTCTGTAGACCAGGCTAGCCTCAAACTCTCGAACTCAGAAATCCGCCTGCCTCTGCCTCTCAAGTGCTGGGATTAAAGGTGTGTGCCACCACCGCTCAGCTTAACTTTTTACAAATGACCTTGAACACGTTTTACATTTGCTTCCCCTGAGCGGCTCTGTCTTAGTGAGCTGGCTCAAGGATTGGTCATTCATCCCAGCTACATCAGAAGGGAAGACACCAGGTGCTCAGACCACTGACTGTCACAGGAGCAGACACAGGCACATCTAAAGCAGCTGCTTCTAAACTGCCGTCATATGGTGATCTGCAGTGCCTCAAGGACAGACACAGGCCTCCCATCCCCCAAGACCCGAGCCGCCTCAGCCCACGATGATAAAGCCAATCGGTGAAGAACTCAGAAGCCACTTCTCAGAAGCCAGTCACTTCCTTCAGACCTCTGTTTAACCACATCACAGTCCTCTTCATCCTGCTGCTCAGTCTTTCCCATGATGCTTGAACACCCAAGACACAGATACTGTTTTATTTTAAACTCGTAATATTTATTACACTCATTTGTTTATTTACTAAGTGCGTGCCTGCGTGTGTTTACTCTTCACTTATTTTTTGAGTCACAGTGTCTCACTGAACCTGGAGACTGGCTGGCTAACAGGCTCTAGGAGTCCTATGGTCTCAGCATTCAAGCTCCAGGGTTGCAGATGTGTGCCGATGTACCTTTGACATGGGTGCTTGGGATCAGACTCCGGTCCTCAGCAAGCATACTGAGCCATTTCTCCAGCTCTCTAGCTGGCATTTTATCTGAGGCTCAGGCTCCTTGTTTCGACATGAGGTCATTGAATAAACACAGAACAGTGCAGGAGGAGCCCTGAGCTAGTGTTTTGCAGTGTGCCTTTATGAGGCTGTAAGGCAGCTACACCGTGGCCAGTTTACTTAGCTTGCATGGCGGTTACACACTATAGATGTGCTTTGATGTTCTTTTTTTTTTTTTTTACCCCCAGAGAAGAACTTAATCTTTATTCATTCCCAGTGGTTTGGAGCTGTGAACCTTGATGTTGTTTTAAGCCTTGACCTTTCTTACAACAGGAATCAACAGTGAGACAATTGTGAAGCCAGCCTCTGTTTCAGAGGAAGAGCTGTTGAATTCAATCAGGAAATTGAATGAGGACGAGAACGTGGACGGCCTCCTTGTTCAGCTGCCACTCCCAGGTGAGTGTTGGTTTTCGAAAGATATAGTGATCTGGGCTTGAGAGATAGTGGTGTTTACGAGCACTGGCTGTTCTTAAAAGGACCTAGCTTTAATTCCCAGCACCTACATAATGGTCCACAACTGTCCATAACTCCAGTTCCAGGGCATCTGATGCTCTCTTCTGGTCTCCATTGGCACCAGGCACAAACCTGGTATACATACAGACATGCAGGGAAAACACCCATAACGCACACAAAAATAAAATAAAAAGAAACGATTTCTGAGCAGAGGTGCTGTTTGAAGTACTTAGAAAGTACTCACTGTTTCACTGTGCAGTCCAGGCTGGCCCAAGGCTTGGAGCAGTCTTCCTGCCTCAGCCTCTTAAGTACTGGGATAGCTGATCTGAGTTACCCTCACGCTCTGATAGAGCTGTCCGTATAAAGACAGGAGAGTGGAGGGATGTGGTGTTTGGCTGTGGTATTTGACTTCTGCTTACTGTCCGCTCATTCTGTGCATCATGGCAAGTCAAAGAGAGTAGACCCTACAACAGCCTGGTACACCGAAGCAGGGCAGCCTTGGCATCACAACCAGGACCTTAGGGCATGGCATCGGTTTCTTTTTTTTTAGAGCACATCGATGAGAGAAAGATCTGCAATGCTGTTTCTCCTGACAAGGATGTTGATGGCTTTCATGTCATTAACGTGGGGCGAATGTGCTTGGACCAGTATTCCATGCTGCCGGCAACCCCATGGGGTGTGTGGGAGATACTTAAGCGGACAGGTAGGTGTGTGTTTAAATTGCATTTCTGTTGTAGTATTATGAACGTAGTGTAGGTTGGGCATTCCAGGTCTGAAAATCTGAAACCCTTCAGCACTGTTAGTTTTGCAATGTTAACCAGATATTCTCAAATCTGAACAACCTCAATATCGGGTCATCCCCAGCCTCACATACTCCAGATAAAGGATATTCAACCTGTACTTAGAAGTGGCAGAAACCGCCAGAACTACAGAGCCTGGAACCTCAGCCCACAGCACAGGTGCTCACCCCACAGGGCTCATCTAGCTGTTGCTTACGACAGTTCTACTTGATGCCACAAGCTTCGGAGAAGGCAAGGTTAGGTTCAACGATGGTGACAGCAAGGATCCTTGGGACATTTGCAGTTTCCAGAATGCCTTCAGTCTTGTCTGCACCTTCTCTGTGAGGCAGTCCATGACTGGCTGGATTTGTGACCCAGGTCATCTGCCTTCCTCTGGTCCACATTCCCAGACAGACCAGGACTACTTTTAATGCAGATTTATGTATCTGAATGATTGGCTTGTTGTGGAACTAGCTCCAAACAAATTCAAGTTCTGTGTAAAGCATGGTGGTAGGCAATAAGATGTTTTCAGATGTGGCTTTGATTGTACTTACTCAGAGTTGGAATCTGTGCTGTGTCATTTAGGGTGTGTGTGTGTTGATTTATTGTTATTTATTTTTACAGGCATTCCAACCTTAGGGAAAAATGTGGTGGTGGCTGGCAGATCAAAAAACGTTGGAATGCCGATCGCAATGTTGCTGCACACAGATGGGGCTCACGAGCGGCCTGGGGGTAAGGAAGTTACCTTTCCTGTTATGTGAGAACTCTCAAAAGCCATCCGGTGACCCCTGTCAACACTCAGAAAATAATGTATGGTGTGGAAGGAAGGCTGCATCAGTGCCACCAAGGATCCCAGAACTAGCCTCACACAGATCTGAGTTTTGAGTAAAGCTTGCTTGTAGGCAGTTAGCAATTATCAGTTATGGTCTGGACAGCACCAACAAGCTTTCTTACTCAGAGTTGGCATCCTCCTCTGTGTCATTTGGGAGGAAAGAAACAGTGGCTCCTGCAGAGGAGTTAACGGACCAGGTGTCATGTCATTTCTGTTAACTCATGTAAGGGAAAGCTAAGGCAGGACGTATACGAAATTACAGCCGTGATGAGCTTCTGTGACCAAAGGAAAACTGTATTTCCAGGAACCTCATGGAATTGTTAAAGAGCAGACTCACCTGAGTAATTCTGGTAATGTTTTCTTAGAAAAAGTAAAACTCTTTCAAGTCCATGAAATAGGAAATAGAGTGAATGTGATTATACATGACCCCAGAGGGTCAAGCTGAGGGCAGCACCAGACACCACACCAAGCAGTAATTGTGTTTACATTTTGATTTCAGTTATTACTGTGTGTGAGCTCCGGGGTCAGACTCAGGCTGTCAGGAATGCTTGGCCAGCATGTTCACCACCCCGACCCTTCTCTCTGTCCTGGGTATTGGTTTTAAGACATAATGCAACTCCATGATTTTCCAGAGGTGTTAGGTTTCTGCAGTGCTGTGAACAGCTGAAACCTACCTCCATCCCAGCCTGGATTTGGAACTCAAGGCATCTGTTTTTGCCTCTCAGGTGATGCCACAGTCACAATATCGCACCGATACACTCCCAAAGAGCAGCTGAAGAAGCACACGATCCTTGCAGACATTGTAATATCTGCTGCTGGTAAGAGCTCTGAGGTGTCTAGACATGTATATGTGTGTGTGTGTGTGTGTGTGTGTGTGTTAGTTGTCTGAACACTCACCCACCCAAGTGCCATTCCCTCTGACTCTCTTCGACACTGATTCGTTTGTTTGTTTGTTTGTTTGTTTGATTGATTTGGTTTTTCGAGATTTTGCTTTCTCTGTGTAGCCCTAGCTGTCCTGGAACTCGCTCTGTAGACCCGGCTGGCCTCTGCCTCCCAAGTACTGGGATTAAAGGCATGCACCACCACTGCCCGGCCTCAGCACTAATTCTTTGAGCTGGGGTTGCAGTTGGAATACCTGTACCTGTCACCCCATTGTAGACTGAAGGAGGAGGGTACTCCTACCCTGTGTAATCTAAACGGTTTCTTAGTTAATGGTGTTCCTGCAGGTACCACCTATAATGTCCTATGACTATAATGCCCCCTTCTGGCCTCCATGGGCACTGCATGCACATGGTGCACATATATGCATTCAGGCAAACCATTTCTATACATAAAATCAATAAATCTACAATAAGTGAAAATCCAAAAATACAGTATGTCATCTTCAGTGTCCTTCTGATCTTTGCTGTCTGTCACTAGGCATTCCAAATCTGATCACAGCTGACATGATCAAAGAAGGAGCAGCAGTCATTGATGTGGGAATAAACAGAGTTCAAGACCCTGTCACTGCGAAGCCCAAGTTGGTTGGAGATGTCGATTTTGAAGGTATTTAGTATCATTTGTAAATTACCTTTCGTGGACATTAGGACAGATTGTTTTCTTTCTTCCTTCCTTCTTTCTTTCTTTTTTTCTTTTTTTTCTTTTTTTTTTTTTTTTTTTTTTTTTGAGACAAGGTCTCAGCAGGTAGCCCTGGCTGTCCAGAGACTCACTCTGTAGACCAGGCTGGCCTTGAACTCACAGAGATCCATCTGCCTCTGTCTCCTAGTGCTGGAATTGAAGGTGTGTGCTATCATATCCTGCTCTTTTCTTATAACTTTTAAGCCTGTATTATTTTGGTAACATTGTTAAAACACTTTAAAAAAAAATGCGTGGTGTGTACATGAGTATGTATTTGAGTTTGCATGTATGTGGGTGCATGGGTGTGTGTGCATGTGTTTGTGGGTGCATGTGTGTGGGTACACATGTGTGGAGGCCTGAGGTTGACAATGAGTCTTCCAGGATTGCTCTCCACCTTCTTCCCAGAGGCACCACCATGCCTGGGTTGGTTTTTTTGGGTTTTTTTTTTGTTTTTTTTTTAAAGAAATTGTGTGTGTGTGTGTGTGTGTGTGTGTGTGTGTGTCTATTTGTGTTATCTGTGTTGTGTGTGGTATGTATGTCTGCCTATTTGTTATATGTCTGTTTAGTGTATGTGTTATGTGTGTATGTGGTGTCTGTGTTGTATGTTCTGTGGATGTTATATGTATATGTGGTGTCTGTGTCATGTGTGTTCTATATGTATGTGTCTGTATATGTTATATGTGGAGTGTGCATGTGTGATGCGTCTGTGTGTTAATGTGTGTGTATGCTATGGGTATATGTTATGCATGTGTGTGTTATATATGTATGTTGGTGTATTTCATGTATGTATGTGTGTCACTGTGTATGTCCAAGGTCTCTAGTTTGTGACTTGGAATGTTTACATGGAGCTTGCTGGTGTGTCCAGGCTGGCTGACTAGCAAGCCCCAGGGATCTGTTTATCTGCCTCCCATCACTGGGACTGTAGCATGCACTACCACATCTGGCTCCCAGCACTGGGACTTCAGCATGCACTACCATATCTGCCTTTCTGACACAGGTTCTGAGGCTTGAGCTCAGGTCCTTGTTTGTGCAGCCAGTGCTTTACCACTGATCTGTGCCCTGGCTGAGAGATGCTGTTTTTTTTTTTTTTTTTTTTTTTTTTTTAAAAAAAAAAGAAAAAGAAAGAAAGAAAGGAAGGAAGAAAGAAAGAAAGAAAGAATTGTTTTTTTGTGTATGGATGTCTTGCCTCTGTGTGTGTGTGTATACATATATTCTTATACATATACATATATGCACACCATGTGTCCCTGGTGCCCACAGAGGTCAGAAGAGGCTGTCAGGTGCCCTGGAACTAGAGTTATGCACAGTTATGAGAGCCACCATGCTGGTGCTGGGAGCCCAACCCTCTTCCTCTGCAAGAGCAGCCCGAGCTCCTAACTGTTGAACCATTTCTCCAGCTCGTTCCTACCCAGCTTGAAGCTAATGAAGGCTCTTACATTTCTTACTGCTCTTTCTTGAATACTTTTTTATAAGATGATAAAGTACCGTGTGATCTTTGCCACACACCTCTGAAGCACCCTGCCTGTCTTGTTTCCATGCAGGAGTCAAGAAGAAAGCTGGTTACATCACTCCTGTCCCTGGTGGTGTTGGTCCCATGACAGTGGCCATGCTCATGAAGAACACCATTATTGCTGCAAAGAAAGTGCTAAGGCCAGAGGAGCTGGAAGTGTTGAAGTCCAAACAGCGCGGAGCCGCCACCAACTAGCAGCTTTCCGAGCCGGGCTGAGAGGCAAAGCGGGCTAAGGGGAATGCAGTATTTTTAATTTATTCTGTTGAAATGGTTTAGAATGTTTGTATTTATTGAAAGCTTAAACGGGTGGCTGTGTGTGCGCATGGCTCTGCAGAACCTCACCAGGGTGCTATCAGTGTCCTGCTTTTGACCTGGTGAAGCATGGGAGACATCCTCACACAGAGTGGATGCCGAACTTCATCAAAACTGTCTGCCTGGTTAGGCTCTCATTTCCCAAGTGCTATTCCAATACAAGTTGATGACTCAACTTAGGTCCCAAGCCTTTGAGTTCAACTTTCAAACCAAAGGAAACCTTAGTAGAGAAAATTAAGGGAAAGGAAGAGACAGCAGCACTGGGTCTCAACGGCACTCCCTTACTTTCTGTGCAGCCAGAAGTACCCAGATTGCCCTGAGGAGAGCTCAGCTGCTGGGCTGGTGGATAAAAAAGCCCAGCGTTACTAGCTGTCCCCCTGTGGCGGGTCAACAGAGAAGGTTTAGAGTCTCCCCACTTGCTGTTATCCTTCTGTGAGCTTGCCCTATTTTAATTTTCTAGAATCGAAAAGCTCATTTTATAAATGATGTGTGTATTACCATGTTTGGCTTTTGCAGCACACTTAAACTTTAAGTTTCAGACTTGAAGAGTTGTGTGTCTGTTTGCTTTGGCGTATGCTTTGAGGCCTGTTTTTTGTTTGTTTGTTTGTTTGTTTGTTTGCTTTGAAAAAACAAAACTTGGGTGTGATAATCACGAGGGCAGCTCGTGCCACCAAAGAACTGTCGGCAGCTGCATCTCTCACGTCCCTGTTGGCTTTCCTGAAAGTTATCAAGGAGTGTGAGTTAATATAAGACTTAGTCAGATTTTCTTATTAAAGGATTTTGTTGCTGTTTGTTTTTGTTTGTTTGTTTTTAAATAAAACACATCTGTCAGGTGTGGAATGAGTTCCTGAAATGCTGTTGTCTCAGTCAGAACCTAACCCATTACTATTTCCTACCTAATGTTCTAAGCTAGCTGTCCCTAGCTTACATCCACTCTATGAGGGGCTGTGGATACAACCCTTTTGTATCCCAACAGGCAGTTCCAAGCTAAGAATTTATTCATCTTTCAGGTTCATGTAAGTGATTCTGGGTGTCTTCTATTCCCTCCAGTCAAACACCACTCACTACAAAGGTCATGCTTGCTTGCAACATCTTAACACGTGGACCCATGTGTCCAGTAGATACAGGCCATCCCTGCTGTGCAGTCACGTGGACCCATGTGTGCAGTAGATACAGGCCATCCCTGCTGTGCAGTCACGTGGACCCATGTGTGCAGTATATATAGGCTATCCCTGCTGTGCAGTAGTTTGATTGACAGACAGACTAAAAGGTGCACGCTGAACTTCCATCCCTGGGTGTTTGAACTTAGGCTGAGAGAGTCAGTTCCCGCTCTAGACAGCCTGAAGCAGAATAAGAAGGGTGAGCCATGTGGTGCTGACCTATTTTTCCCTTGTTCCTCTACCAGGAACTCTACTCTTTTCTGGGTGGTTTTTTTTTTTTTCTTTTTAAAATATGTGTGAGTACTTGCCTGCACATTTGTGTGTGTGTGTGTGTGTGTGTGTGTGTGTGTGTGTGTGTGTGTGTGTGT
>NW_021604591.1:3608266-3639673 GCF_004785775.1 Grammomys surdaster
TGTGTGTGTGTGTGTGTGTGTGTGTGTGTGTGTGTGTGTGTGTGTGTATACTCTGTGAAGGCCAGAAGAGGGCCTTAAGTCTCCCGGAACTGGAGTTCAGATAGTTGTGAGCCATCATGAAGGTGCTAGGAACCAAATCCTGGTCCTCTGCAACAGCAGCAAGTGCCCTTAACCACTGAGCCATCTCTCTAGCTCCTTTGCTGTGGATATTTTTATAAGTTGGGTATGGTACATGTTATAGGCAACAGTTGTTGAGTTCCCTCAGTTATTAGACAAGGTAAGCAGACATGATTTAAGTTTTATTGAAGAGCAGTTAACATTAGAGATGGAAGAACTTCCTCAGTGAGTGGAGAGGTAACACATCAGCATGGTAAAGGTTAAAATGTTCATATGCACATAAAACATAACCGGTGTTTACGGCAAAGATTAGATGGAATGATCAACCTTTTAAAAGCTAACTGGTTTCCCAGCTCATTTGGTTAATAAAGCACACTCATCTCTGAGACTTTGAAATGTGGATGCTGTTAGCTCTCCCAGGATTGGTGCAGAGGAAGATGAACAGTTTTGTGTTGGAAAGGGTTTGGATCAGTGAAGAGCCGGGAAGTCTTACCCCAGCTGGAAATGGTGTTCCTTCCAACCACTGGTGTAAAGTACTCGTTTGATTACCAACATTAGCTGCCTAACATGCAGTGTTCTTGAGACTGGAAATTTGGGCTTTAGCTATTGCAAAATTGTGGTGTAGGGAGAGAGAGGACCTACTCAAATACATCAGCAAGTAGATGGATTCCAGGTTATGAAGCCAGTGACAAATTTAAAGGGTCATTTGGTTCACCTAATGTGACTTATGAGTTCAGTTGATGAACTTAAAAACAATCCAATCAGAGCCAGATGTGGAGGCACATGCTTTTAATCCCAGAGACAGGAGAGTCTCTGAATTCTGAGGCCAGCCTGATCTACACAGGGAGTTCCAGGAAAGCTGAAGATACAGTGATCACCCCCCTCAAACAAAATCCACTAATACACAGATTCTTCCAGTAATCGTTTTAGAACTGGCTTTTCAGTGTGTGGAAGGCCCAGCCACACTTACAAAGCCAGGCCCACTGAACAGAGGACTGGACTTCAAGCAGAAGGAGGTGGAAGATTTGACTCAGCTATGTCCTACTATGCAGACCTGCAGGACACATTCAGACCTTCAAGACCATCCAGTCACTTAGATGTCAATCAAACCTTTCAAAAATACTAAGCCAGTATTTGTTTTACATAGAAGAGACTAAATCAGTATATATGTTAAATGTAAGTCCACTGCTGGCCGTTTTATTTTATTTGTAACTTTGGAAAACATTTTTATTTTTTTCACAAGAAAGGTTATATCTATGCTGGGTGGCATTTTAAGCCGTATGTTTTGGGTATTTTAAGAACTGCAAAGGGAAGGGAGGAGCTTTGTATCTAAGTCAGATGTCCCTGAAAGGCCTCTAGTTGTCTGTCTGGTCAGTGGGTAAGGAAGCAGGTGAAAGGCTTAGCACGCGCTCTAGAGGAAGCCAGGGCCAGGCTTTATCCCCCTCCCCCAGCCTGGAAGAGCAATGCTGGACTAGAGGGTGGTCTCCCCGCCCACCTCTCTCCCATAGTCCTCGTCGTCTGTGAGGTTGAGGTCAGACTCCATCTCTATCCTCACCTGTGGCACCATGAAGACTGGATTCCGTGAGTAGTTGAAAGCAGGTGAAGCCGGACAAGAGATTTTGAAATGCAAGGTGATGCTGAGTGGGGCAGAGCAGGAAGAAAGAATGAGACTCTTGCGTGTGGTCAGCACCAGGCGCAGAGCAGGGCTCTGATGGAACAGTTCTGTTGCTGCTTATCAGCGTAAAAAAAAAAAAATGCACGGGTGTTTGCGTGTATGTCTGCACCACGTGCATGCAAGGTTGTTTTTTTTTTAAACAAAAATTCTTTTTTTTCCTTTTAAAAAAAAGATTTACTTATATTTATATGAATACACTGTAGCTGTTTTTAAACATACCAGAAGAGAGCATCAAGTCCTATTACAGATGGTTATGAGCCACTATGTGGTTGCTAGGAATTGAACTCAGGACCTTTGGAAGAACAGTCAGTGCTCTTAACTGCTGAGCCATCTCCCCAGCCCCTAAAGGAAAATTCTTAACAATCCATGCAGCACTCGTGAGGCAGAGACAGACAGGTGGATCCGAATTCAAGAGCAGTCTGGGCTACGTTAGTGAAACCCAGTCTCAGAAAAGTTACTTACTACATACATTTATTTATGGATGTTTGGGGGTTCGAGAGCGGAGGTCAGAGGACCATGCAGGAGTTGATTATCTCTGTCCAACATATGGGTCCCAGGGATTAAACTCCAGTCATGTTTTATTTTTATTTATTTTTTCTGGCAGGGTCATACTGTATAGACCAGGCTAACCTTGAACTTGCAGAGATCTGTCTACTTCTGCCTCCCAGATGTTGGGATTAAAGGCATGAGCCACCATTTTTTTGAACTCAGGTTTGGTGGCAAGCACCTGTACCTACTGAGCCATCTTGCTGGCCTTTTTGATGTTGTTTTTTGATACTAGGTCTCATGTAGCCTCAGACTTTCTTTGTAGCTAAGAATGGCCTTGAATTCCTGATCCTCCTGCCTCTGTTTCTCAGAGGCATGAACTCAGTGCATTCAGAGAACAAAGTGTCCTCTATCTGTTGGGCTTTCAGCCACAGTCACTGTACTGGTCGAAGCCTTTTTTAACCTACTTAAATGGCTGCCAAAGCCAACTTTCCGAATCATAAATCTGACTGTTCTGTTCTCACTGTTCAAAGGACAGCATCCAGATTCCATAGCATGGCAGACAGAGCCTGCCAGAACTGCCCATCAATCCTTGTGGGTGTGCTTTCAAATGTTGCCTTAGGCATGTTCCCACGGCCTGGACTGGACTTTCCTCCTCTGCTCTGGCCCAGTCTGTGCACCAGACAGGTCTTTGTGTCCTGGGTAAGACTATTCCCTTGAGATCACCAGCTTTATGTGTGTCGATACTTGCTCTCACACATGGCACTCACTGTGCCTTTGCATGTCCCTCTACTACCCCAAGTATGGAACCTCATGCCTGGCAGGTATGTCTGTACAACACATGCGTGCCTGGTAATCCACAAGGGCTCAGATCACCCGGAACTGGGACGACAAATGGCTCAAAGCAGCCATGTGGATGTTAGAAACCAAACTTGTGTCCTCTGGAAAAGCTGCCAGTGAATGTAACCTGCAAGCCATCTCACCAGCCCTCCATCTCTCAGCCCAACCATCCCTTGGACCTCCAGCCAGCCCCTTCCCCCATCTCTCAGTCCCCCACCCCTCCAGCTTTAAAGCTTTATCTATGTCCATCCAGGTCCTGTCGCCTGAGCCCTTTCTTCTCTGGAGAGATCTCCTTTACTTCCAACTGCTTTCAGAGTTGGGGATACACAGTGTCTATGGCAAGCGCCATGTCTAGCTAACCAAATTCTCTGCATTTATGAACTTGTTCTGTGGCTCTGTGTAATTTAACAGTTTCTTTTTAATTCCTTATCTTGGTGTAGGCTCTTGTCTGCAGAAGAGGTAGTTAGAGATTTGATTTGGTATAAACCTTTTCTTTTTTAGTTTAAATACATTTGGGGTGGTGATGGCTCAGTGGTTAAAGAACACTTGTACTTGCAGAGGAAAGCTCTTGCACCCATGTGGTGGCTCCCAACCACCTGCAGCATCCGTCCTGGGGCATCTGATGTCCTCTCTGGCACCCACACACCCTGACACTGACACCCAAGCAGCTTGAGGACCTGCCGTGTGCACAACTCTCTTCATGCCTAGCATCTCATCAAGAGCACCAAGGGTCACGTTCATATGATCCTTCTCTTGAATGTTTCTATCTCTACTTTCTAGTTAGCTTTCTTCAATTTTTTTTTAATGATTTGTTTTGTTTTGTTTTTCGAGACAGGGTTTCTCTGTGTAGCCCTGACTGTCCTGGAACTCACTCTGTAGACCAGGCTGGCCTTGAACTCAGAAATCTGCCTGCCTCTGCCTCCCAAGTGCTGGAATTAAAGGTGTGCGCCACCACTGCCCAGCACTGTCTTCAATCTTTATCTGTCCTGTGATAACTAACCCCACTGTTTTATTCTTGTGAGTACCTCTCCTTTTGACCCTTTGCATATCTACCCAAGCTTTCCCTTACAGATAATCAAGCTAGCTTTCATTGTTGAATAGCTGCTTTCTTTGTTCTGTGTTTACTGTCAGTATTCTATGCAGTGGTTTGCAGTGGTTCCTTTTCTAAAGTTGAATTCTGTTGTGCATTGAAACCATCTGATGGCAATGAATGCACACATTTAGTTCTTGATCTCCATGGCCAGGTTATTCACCTGTCTCCCGGGTGTGGACCAGCAGAGCTGGTCTAGCCCCTTAGGCCTGAAGCCGTTGCTTAGGTTTGTCTGATGCTCAAGAGTCTACCTCACATGAGCCCTCCCAGCCCCCGCTGAGAAGCTCCTGGCAGTTCATGGCTGCTGGGGGAGGGAGTCATTTCCTTATGAGTGTCCTCACTGATAAGTCACCCATGGCCCAGTTAATAGCCCCATACCCACGCACATGGAAAAGAGAAGCAGCGACAGCCTTTACCTTCGGTCCAGTTCTGAGCCACTGAAGGAGGAGTCAGAGAGAGTAGCTCCAACTGGAAGATCTTTTTCCTGGAGGGAGATGAGAAGGCCGCTGTGAGCAGGTCCAACAGGGTACAGGGAACAATCTAGTTCTCCAGAACCCCCTCACCCTCTCTGTGTTCTGCTTTTCAGCCCTAGTCAACAAGGCACAAGGGGAAGGAATACTGGGGGCTCACAGAGGATAGGTTGCTTCAGGCTCAATGTCTCATACAGGGGCCCTTAGCTGGTTAGAAAAGAAAGAGGCATGGGCCATGCCATGAGAGGATGACAGAAAGTAGGACAGGAGAAGAAGAAACCTCAGGTGACTTTGTGCTATGATGAAGAGTTCTCAAGGGCCCCTGAAGGCGTTGGCAGGATGTGCTCGCCCCCGGTACCTGACCTGTCTTTGAGAAGAGTGACAGGTTCTGATAGGATCCTCCATGGTCTATGATCAGTGTTCCATTACATCCTTCAAAAGACTACAAGGACAAATTGGGCTGTCTATCACCAGGGAAGAATTAGAGGCCAGGGAAGGTTCTAGAAGAGACTTCATGACCATAAGCTGACTTCCCTAAGCAAGCCCCCTGTCAGCAGTGGCAGGTGCCTGTGGCTTTCACAGGATCACAGCCTAACACCAGAGCTGGACTCATCCATGGCTGTCTCTCTAATACGGAACAATGACTGAGATTCTCAATCATCACAGTTCCAGGGAGATGTGGGAGACTCGGGGGCCACGGTTGGACAGATGTGTTCTAAAACAGTGAAGACCAGCAAAGCCATGGGGGCCAAAGGAAAGTTAGGAATGGTGGTCCTGTCTAAAGTGAAGACTGAAGGATGCTCTTTTATGGGGAGGGGTGTCTCCATACGGTGGCGTTTCTAGGCTCTTGGCCAGGAGACCTCAGCATCTAAAACAAGGAGAGCACTGAGCTGCAAGGGGAGGTCCCTCGGGAGTGGGAGGAAGATTGGCCGTGAGCAGGAAGGAAGAGAGCAGGTGCTTTACTTACTGGCAACGCAGTGGATACCATTTTGGGGATCAGATGGGAGACCTTCCATGGGGATCTTTACAACTGAGGGAGGAAGGGACTGGGGCTGGAGAAAAACAGTGGGAAAGCAGATAAACACCAAGACAGCCACCTGGGTTTCTTTAATGAGACACAAGCTGCATACATGCACAGTTTGGGAGCCATCCTCTTCCCACCCAGACCAAGTACTGAGGGCTGCAGTAAACACTGGGGCCCACCGAGGCACCACGGCACAGTTACCCACTCTTCTACAGCCCAGAACACAGGCAGGAATCCAGCCAGGAATGTCTCTCTGAAAGGTATAGTCTGCTGTGTAAGCAGACACTGTGAGTGGCTCACACACACTACAGCAGCATTGCCATAAAGACAGGTGTAAGATGAGTTTAAGTGACTCAAATCTCATTCTTCTACTGAGTAAATGTATCCTAAACCGCAGAGATGGTTTCCCTCAGACCTGGAGTGACTCCTGGCACATAGGAGTTACTCAGATGTTTACTGAAGAAACCAAAGAAAAAGCATTCGGTTTTAAAAGGCACTTGGGGGAGGGGGGCTGGAGAGGTGGCTCAGTGGTTAAGACCACTGGCCGTTCTTCCAGAAATTCTGGGTTCCATTCCCAACAACCATGTGGCAACTCACAACTGTCTGTAACTCCAGTTCCAGGTGAGCCGACACCCTCACACAGACACACACATGCAGGCAAAACAGACATATACTAAAATAACAAAAATGGAAAAGACCTTTGGTGGAGGGTAGGGCTGGAGAGATGGCTCAGCAGCTAAGAACTCTGGCTGCTCATGGCTGGAGTTTGGTTCTCAGCGCCACACTTGGGTGCCTCACAATTGCCTGTAAGCCCCGGGGATCTGACGCTTCCTACTGGCTGCTACAGGCACCTACACTCACAAGCACATAGCCACATACATGCACCCAGACACAGACACTGGCAATACAACATAATTAAAAAAATAAATCTCAAAATAAAAGAAGATGCTTAGACTCTAACCCTCTCTCCCACCTTCCCTCTCTCCCTCCCTCCCTTTATAGGCTGGCCTTAAATTTCTGATCCTCCTATCTCAACCTCTTGTACTAACACTCAACTTCAATCTACAGGTAAGCATGACCATGCCTGGCTTATAAGGTGCTAGAACTGGAACCCAGAGCTTCATGCTTGCCTTGCAAGCTCCCTACCCACTGAACCACCCCTGCCCCAGAACTTTTCTCCTTTGTTAAAGTGCATAAAGGCTCTCTCCTGTAGGAGGACTACAGTTAAGGGAGTCATTGCCTGTGAAAAGTTTTTCATTTGCAAAAGTTAGGTGACGGTTACTGGCTTGAGTCAAACGGAAGGGAGCAGGGACTTGGCACCAGGAAAAGGAGTAACCAAAGTAGGACCGAGTTCTTAATGCTCTTAGACAGCTCTTATCCATCTTGGGAGGTCGTGTTCCATTTGGGAAAGAGCTGTCATTATTTGTAGTGAGTGCTTGATTCAGAAAATCTTTCAGCCCAGCACTTGGGAGGCAGAGGCAGGCAGATTTCTGAGTTCGAGGCCAGCCTGGTCTACAGAGTGAGTTCCAGGACAGCCAGAGCTACACAGAGAAACCCTGTCTTGAACCCCCCCCCCCAAAAAAAAAGAAAAGAAAATCTTTCAGCCTGGTGTTTTGGTGCCTGCTGTATGGCGTGGGCTGACCCTTGGCTGGGATCGAGGAAGCATGGGAGAGGGAAAGAGCAGGTGGGGCAACCACATGGTCCCTCTACCTCAGCGAAGACAGTTTCTCCCGCTTCCATCCCTGATCCCATGTAGGTAGGCCCAAGCTAAGCTGTTACCAGGGTGACATCCCTAGAGTCCAGGCCCCATGTGAGTTCCCACTGATCGCTCTCCACAGACCTGCTCCTTTCTCAGGCAATTCTTACAACTACCTTCCATGTTGGAGTCTCTTCTGCCCCAGGGACTTGAAACTAAGAACCCACAGAAGTGGCCATCACCTGCTTCTAGGCAGACAAGCTCACTAGTTCTGACCACCCTGAGGATATTTCCAGGAACAGATAGGGTCTTAGCACCCAAGACCACCCACAAGGCCACCCCTCGCCCTGGCAGAACCGAGTCTCTCAGTCTCTGCCTTCTGCCCAGACTCACCATCCCCACCTCCTCCTCTGCGTTCTCGTGGACCTCTTTCCTTCTCTTCTTTTTCTTGTCTGTCTCCTTTTTCTCCTTCTCTGGGAGGATATTGTCAATCCAGGCCAGGTCATGCTGGGAGAAAATCAAGTCCAGGAGCCTTCTAACAATGATAAGGCCCAGGATCTGGGATGGGAAGAAGGGCAGAAAGGCTAAAACTTCATGGGAGCTCAAAGACAACTGTGAGCTTGTGTTTTCTCCCCAGTTGGCTGAGGTCAGGGACCATGTGTGGCCAGCATCTTTGTAGCCACTCCAATGTCCCCAAGACTAACTAGCCAGCAAGCCCAGAAGAATGCAACATTCCTAGTTCTTGAATCTTTGAGCACTGTCTCTGCCCCTTTCATGATCCACTTAGCTTTTCAAATGCATTCGTTTTACATGGGAATAAGCTTACTATTACACTTCCGTTTCCAAGATCAGTCTGAGGCTCAGCACTGGGAGCGTTGCCTTTCTGCTTTGTTCTGCTTCTTCAATCCTGCTCCCCCTCCCCCGTCCCACCTGCTCATGGGTGGGGGAGGTTGGTTGACTTCTATGGGTTTCTCCACAGGGTCCTGTTTCTATGGTACTGTTCTCTGCTCTCTGGCACTGAACCTGCCGGTGGCACTGCCCCACCCAATCTGCCAAGCACCAAGGAGCCCACCGGACCCTCCTTACCATGACCGGAAAGATGATGGCAGCCATGGTTGACTTAAGGATCCAGAGCAGGGCCAGGCAGAGGATCTGCACCAGCGTGAACAGGTGGATCCGACGAAGGGGTACGTGGCGCAGGAAGGTGTGGTCTGGCTGGTGCTTGGCTGGCATGAGGAAAAGCTTACAGCGTTCCCAGAACTGGCAAGAATAGAGCATAGGATTCAACCAAGAGGTCAAACCCCAGCGCCAAAGGCCTACTGGGCTCTGGGACTAGGGGATGTGGTGACCTGGTAGGGTTGTGGAGAAGGGTCTCCTAATTGGGCCTTATGATAGGCTAGTAGTATGTACATATGTATAACATAGGGAAGGGACCCCGAGCACCAGGTATAGGAAACAGCCTGCAGAGAGTGACTAAAGGAACATGAACAAAATCCATATCTGAGGGAAAAGAAACCATCTTAACAGCAGCACAAACTGCCTGGGGCCCTAGTGTCATGGAGAAGCAGAACAAAACAAAATCTTTTCTTTTATAGAGCAGCTTTAGGGAATTAGGGAGGGAAGGTTCATAACAGTTAGCTTGACCTGGCTTTCAAATTCTGAGCCTCAGTTTCTCCATCTGTAAAATGGGAACCTAAGGGCCTAGTCTCATAGATTATATGATCCCTGTAAAATACTTAGTGTAGTCATTTTGGTGGCACAATGGAAGTAGCATCATCACCATTATTCTCTCATGGAACTGGGACAGCAAACATTTAGGGTCTTGGTAGCACAAACTAGACATGAAGTTCTGGCTCTAGGTCACATCAGCCCGGGGAGGATACAACCTTACCTGGATGCCATTCAGGGAGGCCACTCCCATGTAGAGGAAGACTCCATAGAGCACTGGCATGGGGATGTACTGAAATGAGAGGACAGGTTTGGGCTGGGGAGGGGCCTTGCTACTTGGTGATGGACAAGGGTATCAGCCAACCACAGAGAGTGCTGGAGAGCTGGACTTTGAAGGAACTGAGGGTCCAACAGCAGAACTAAAGCTGGATGAAGTGAGGTGAGGGCCATGAGGATGGGCTAACAGGCCCCCAGCCTGGGTACCCAGACCAGCCTGCTGCTGCTTCCCAAGACTGGCTGCTCTCCCGGCCACTCAGAATCTATACGATGTGGGTTAGCCTTCCAGCAAGAGGGGAAGCCACCCAGACTGTGCACTACTCACTCCACCAGATTCTCTCCACTTCTGCCTCAGCTGACAGTCACAGAAGGGGCTGGGACCCTGGGCGAGCCCAGCAGAAGCAAGTAACAGAAGACACACGTTACAGGCAGCATTGTATGAACTAAGGAGGACAGATCCCCAGCTCGCCACTGATGGGGAGTCCTTCCTTGCAAACAAGAACAACAGTTTGCTTTTTCAACAATGGAACCATGTCATTTACTTTGTCCCACAATCATTATTCAGAATCTTCAAAAGCCTTCTCTCCACCACCTGGCTAGGCTGCCTTTCTCTTCCTTTTTTTCTTTATCTGTGCCTCTGCTTGCTGCTGAACCAAGGCTGGCCTGCCTTGCTCTTGGGAGAACACTTGGTAAGCACAAAGTCTGATACCTACATGGGTTGCCTAACCTGCAGGTGCCATTTAAGAACGCTGAGAGGGGTTGAAGGGGATGGAGGTGAGAGCACCAGCACCCACATCGAGTGGCCCCAGCACCAGAGGGGCTCATGTCCTCTTCTGGCCTCCTCGGTGCCTGGTGCCTGTGTTCATGTATACATATCCACACACAGACAGACACACATACACATAGTTTTAAAAGGTAAAATAAATCTTTAAAAGAAAGAATGTTAAGATATCCAAGCAAACAATGACCTCTTTTAAGTTAGATTGTTCAGTGTTTAAGCACTAAGACTTGTATCTAGATGTTGTAAGCTTCCATCCCAAGGCCTTTGTGCTAAAAGTTAAAAAGGGATTTAGACGGCCCTTGCACCTTCCTGCCAACATGTGGCTTGTGAAAAATGTCCTAATTATAAAACAACATAAAAAGTCACTAAGTTAGCTCTGTGCAAATTGCACTCAAAGCATAAGGGCAACTGAAAGAAAACCTTAAATAAAATGTAATACTATGCCAGCATCGTGCCGCATCTTTGTAATCCCAGCACTTGACAGGAGGGTTATGAAAACTTTGAGACCAGCCTGGTCTACATCTCAAGTTCCAGGCCACTCAGGGTTACATAGTGAGACACTATCTATGAGAATAAAAGGGCAAGGGTCTTATACTGGAGAGATGGCTCATGGTTAAGAGTGCTTGCTGCCCTCCCAGAGGACCTGAGTCCTGTTCTCAGCACTCACAGTGGCTGGCTCGAAACTGCTCCATGTGATCAAATGCCCTCCTCTGGCTTCTGACAGGACCCAAACAAACGTGACAGTCACTCACACAGACGTACATGTAAATAAGATAAGTATTTAAGGTACTAATCAAGCCGGGTGGTGGTGGTGCACGCCTTTAATCCCAGCACTTGGGAGGCAGAGGCAGGCGGATTTCTGAGTTTGAGGCTAGCCTGGTCTACAGAGGGAGTTCCAGGACAGCCAGGGCTACACAGAGAAACCCTGTCTCGAAAAACCAAAAAATAAAAAAATAAAAAATAAATAAAATAAAAAATAAAATACTAATCAAGGGCCAGGCTAGTTGGTGCACACCTTTAATCCCAGTACTTGGAAGGCAGAGGCAGGTGGATCTCTGTGAGTTCGAGGTCAGCCTGGTCTACAAAGTGAGTCCAGGACAGAAACCCTGTCTCGAAAACAAAACAAAACAAAATCAAGATAAAGAAAACACAGAGATTAGAGGCACGCATTCTAATTAGATCTCAAACTGCCTGGTTTACGCAGGGGGATAGAATGAGAATGGAGCCCAAGGGCTCCTGCATGCTCAGGAAGCTCTTCCAGCTGAGCTACAGCCCTAGAATTTTGAAAGTACAGCACCCAGAGCCCCTGGGAGCTCTAGATAGCCACTCTCAGGGTGCCGTATTTCTCGTCGCTTTCTCACTGTTGGACTGTGTGGCTCGGCAGGGCTCATGTCAGCAGCACCCCAGCCCACACTTCTGCTTCCTGGGGTAGAGCTTTCTCATGCCCTGGGTTTTCCAGCTCTTGTGAGAGACGTGGTTGTTCAGCACTGACTGGAAAGACCTTCACTAACGTTTGAAATCCTATCTTTAAATTTTTTATTTTTAGTTCTTATGTGTGTGTAAGAGAGTGTGCCAGGTAAGTGTGGGGCCCTCAGAGGTCAGAAGAGGCAGGTAAGACTTCCTGGAATCGGAGTGTGGCTACGAGAAGCCTGGTGTAGAAGCTCGGATCCACACTCTGTCCTTGGGAAGAGCAGCGAGCCCTCTTTAACCACTGAGCCATCTCTCCAGCCTCCAAAGCCTTGTTTAGGGGCAGGTGTGCCCCTTGAGATGCTCGTACCATAGATCCTGTGGTTTATGATCCTGATCCTCCATCGGGGATGTGACCAGCTCCTCACCTGTGCCACTGAGCTCCACTCAAACCCTTATTTCTAGTATTATTTTTGTACTGCTGTAGGCCTGCTGTCCTAGACTAAGAACACAGACAACATTAGCACAAAACCAGATGTCAAAAGTGTGAGCATAAAAGACCGGCCACTACACACAGGATGTGATAAACGTGTCCATAAAAGAACTGACCACATTGTAAATGGAACAAAAGGATGGCGACTACGGTAGACCTTTCTAGCTGCTCTCTGGTCGATTCAACACACAGAGACAAGCTGGTGCGGAACGGCTGCATTGCTGAACATGCCCCGCTGCCCCGCCGCTGGACTCAAGCCCGACAGTGTCTCAGGGAGATGGGAGCTGCCGTCTGCACAGTGTAGGGAGGAATCTTGGGTCACCCAATCACCCTCTTTTTAGACTATTGGCCTTTGACACAAACACTTGTCAAACAATATTAGGACTGACACAGGACGGTTCTTTGGAAACTTTTTCACAATTAAGACTCACTCCTTGCACACTTAAGATACACTTTGGGGCCAAGGAGACACTCAGTAGGTAAAGTCTCCTGATAACGAGCCTGACAATTGGAGTTCAATACCCGGGACACGAAAGGTGGCAAGAGAGAACTGATTCCTGTAAGCTGTGCTCTGACCTCCACACACACCACAAACCACACATTCGTGCACACACAGGCACACACACAAATAAAAATGTAAAAACTGAGAGTGATTCTATGGTCTGGAGCTATAGCTCGGTGGCTGAGCACTGTCTAGCATTCTCGAGACCTTGAGTTCCATCCCTGAGACCAGAAAAGTGGTTCTGGGTTTACCTGTGATTGCACCAGGGCCTTGCTTGTGCCTGGCGAGCATCGTGCAAGCATCGTACCACCGCCGACCCCAAGCCTTGAAAGTGTTAGATGGTCTTTCCACCAATGCTTTGCTCACCCCCCCACCCCCATCTTCACCGCACTGCTTATCTTGAGCCTAGGTCAGCCCAGAACTCATTCTGTAACAGATGCTGGCCTTGAACTTGTGACTCTTTGTTTCATTTTCCCAAGTTACAGGCCTAGGCTATCAAACCTAGTGTGCTCTTCAAAGTGTGGTTTATTTTACTTGTATTCACTTAATCAACTTTAAAAGCATAATATGCTCATTTAAAAAAAGATTCATCTTTATTTTGTGTGTCCGAGTGGTTTTTGGCTGTATATATGTATGTGCACAGCATGTGTGCCTGGTGCCCGCTGAGGCCAGAAGAGAACATGAGAGTCTCTGAAACTGGAGTTGCAGATGGTTGTGAGCTGCTGTGAGGGTGCTGGGAACCAAACCCAGGTCCCCTACAAAAGCTAACAGTGTTCTTAACCACTGAGGCAGCGCTCCAGCCTCTATTTTTACATTGATTGATTAACACTTAACTCTCTCTCTCTCTCTCTCTCTCTCTCTCTCTCTCTCTCTCTCTCTCTCTCTCTGTGTGTGTGTGTGTGTGTGTGTGTTCATGTGTGCAGGTCAGAGGACAGCCTTCAGGAGTTGATTCTTTCCTGCCATCAGATGTTCTCTCTCTCTCTCTCTCTCTCTCTCTCTCTCTCTCTCTGTGTGTGTGTGTGTGTGTGTGTGTGTGTGTGTGTGTGTGTGTGTGTGTTGTCCAGGGAATCACACTTGGATTGGCAGCCTCAGCAACAGGTAGGTACCTTTACTTGCTGAACTATCTCATTGGCCTGCAAACAACCATTTTCAAATGAAGGAAAAATACCTGCCCGTCTGTGTGTGATCTGATCCATACACAATGGAGACCTTCCTTTGAAGGACCCAGCTGCACACCTACTACTCAGATGTGCCCAGCATCTGTTTTTAAGCCAGATACACTTGTCATAGTGAGCCAATCAGAGGCAGTGCATTCTTTTCTTTGCAAGATTACCTCAGAGCCTTTAAGAGCCTTTACTTTAAGAGCCTTAAAGGTGGGAGAAGGGAATGGCTACAACACTGGACTAAGTTTAATATGAAAGGAAAGTCCTGGGCTGCAGAGACGGCTCGGCCAGTAAAGTGCTTGCCACACAGAACACAAACAAGGTCCTGAGTTGAACCCTCAGGAGCCACAGAAAGAGGCCAGATGCAGAGGCACAGAGCTGCTGTCCTAACACTGTGAAGATAGAGGTGAGAGGATCCCTTGAGCTTGCGGTCAGTCTAGCCAAATGTGTGAGCTCCAGGTTCAGTGAGACCCTGTCTCAAAAATATAAGGTAAAGAAGCCAGTGGGATGGCTTGGGAGATAAGAACACATATTGCTTTTGTAGAGAACCTGAGTTCGGTTCTCAGCACCCACGTTGGGTGGCTCACAACCTCCTGGAACTCCCAGGGATCTGGCACCTCAAGATTCCATGAGTGGTCTATACACACACACACACATACACACAGATGCACGTTCACATATGTTTGAGTGCACATACACATATACATGAAGGAAAGTCTTAGTGAGTGTTGACTGAATGACAGGACCATGAATAGGCCACTAAATGTGGTAGAGAAGAGAGTAGAAAGACCTGTCAGAACTTCCCCATTCCAGACTGGTAAGTGAATTCCCTAAAGGACACAGCCTTGAAAGCACCCCTGCTACAGTGTTCCCTGGTGTTGGGATGGGAGCAAGAGGAGTTTCAAGCTTTGGGAAAAAGTCAATTATGTGCCCAAGATACACAAGGAGTGGGATGGTGCCTGTAGAAGAGCTTGGGGATTCCCATGTGCAAAGCTTACAGTCAGAAAATGGGCAGAACAAGACGACCTGGAGTGAGCCCTAAGCACAGCAATGTGGTCGGGTCCAGCTCTCGGGGTCCTGGACTAAGTAAGACAGAACACTACAGAAGTCCCTGGAAAAGAAGGTCCTCCAGAAAAGTGGCAGTGGCCCCTGGAGGAGGTAAGACAGAACAGACATGATGGCCATACTGATGGCATACTGTGTGACATCACAGAAAACAATGAATGACAGACACCACCTTGGCCCATTCATATTGCGCCTTTCTTATAGCTTGTAGGCTGGTGGCCCCTGGACTTTGAGAGTGATGGGGCAGAGTCTCACCTTCAGGATAGGAGCCAGGAAGACGGAGATGCCTGTCAGGATGAAGACCATGACTCCAGTAACTCTTTGCTCCCTGACGGAGATGAACACACAGTCAGGTGTGACCTGAAAGAAACTCAGGGACCAGTCCCAGCCTGTTCAGCTCTTCTTCTGGATTGAAGCTTATTACACCCAACGATATGGACCTCAGGGCTGCCTTAATTGGGCTCTACTTTGCACCCCAAGGCCCAGATGATCTGGTTAGGAAAGGCAGGGAGCACCTGGCCAGCCCAGGGTATTGTGAAGAGTGTCAGGGAGGTTGCTCCATGCCTAACAGCTGGAGCTTGAGCCATGTGGACTCAGGCTGACTCCTGGCTCTGCTTCTCATGTGTGGACAATATCAGGCAAGGCCATGAACAGCCTGAGCTGGGTGCGGTAGGGATAACAGCACTGCTACTGGGAGATTGTAAAGTGCTTAGTGCCCTGCTTTATTGATGAGTTCCTATCCCTGGGACTCAGGGGATGAAGACCTGGGAAGGTGCCCTGATTGTTGGCAAAAGAGGCAGCGGGAGCAGGAGGAAAAAGTAGGTTTTTCTTTCACTGTCAAGCCCTGGTATAACCCAGATTGCAGCTATAGGCTCTGGGCAAATTGCTTAGATCTAGGAAGTGGACTAGGAGAGGACCCCCCTCCCCTGGCCAGCCTTGAGCACTTCAACCAAGCAAAGGGGTCTTCCTCATGGCATTCCAGGTAGCCCTTGTGTCCCAGGGACACAGGAGATTCCCAGGGCAGCCATTTTGGAGAACACTGGGGTCTGGCATGGACCTCGGGAACACAAAGGGGTAGAGGATATGCTTTCTTGCATGAACCAGCTTGGGGCCTGACATGGGGCAGGAATGGAGAGGAAAGGAAAGAAATAGAAGTTTCAAGCCAGGGAGGGCTATGGGTTGGAATCCCGGTTGGGTCCAGAAAGGCTCTCAGGCGACTAAGCAGGATGTAAACCTATGGGGAGGCCTCCAGAGGATCTTGAGAAAGACAAACCAAGGGCAAGGAGAGGCCCTACCATGGGTGAGACTCTAGGGGGTCGCATATCAAATATTTGCATTATGATTCATAGCAGTAGCAAAATTACAATTATGAAATATCGATGAAATAGTTTTATGGCTGGGGTCACCGCAACATGAGGAACTGTATTAAAGGGTTGCAGCACTAGGAAGGTTAAGAAGCCCTGTTCTAGAGTGAGTAAGGGAGAATGTGTGTGTGTGAGTGTGAGTGTGCGTGTGGGTGTGTGTGGGTGTGACTACTGGAGACTACTAAGAAAAAAGTATCAGTTAGAACTGATAGAATTAAATTTTCATCTCTCTTTCTCTTCAGAATATTCCTCCTATGGCTGTAGTTTCAGAGGTCTCAGGGAAAGCCTTTCTTACCCAAATACCCTGAGGGAAAATAATTCCCTTTCCTTAAGATGCCCCCTCCTGTTCAGGTGACCCAGCCTCGCTCCCTCCTACCTGACCCCCAGGAACTGCGGCTGCTCCCCTGGGGCACTGGTCTCCGTCTCCATCTTGAGGCTGTCAATGTGGGCGATGGAGATGACCGTGGCAGCCACATACCAGGGGAGCCCCATGAAGGAGCACAGGGCCATGAGGATGCCCACCCAGAAGAGGTCCAGATGGTAGCCGGCGGCCTTCTGTAGGACAATGGGACAGGAGAAACTCTGAGAACCTGATCCTTCCCAAAGCAACCATTTTGTGGAGCATGGTTCCCCCTGCCTACCAGAGTATATTCTCTGTCCCCACTGAGACACTTACTGGGGCAGACACTCAGGACTTAGGAAGTGTATGGGCCTCACTATCCCCAAAAGTGGCACTAGTTGCTACCTTGTCTAAAAAATTGAGCCTGGGCCACAGATGTGGAAAAAAGGGACACTCAGGCTTGGGAAAGCCCTAGGTTTGGTCCCTGGTGAGAAGAGCTCCTGCAAGCTGGAGAGATGGCTCAGCGGTTAAGAGCACTGGCTGTTCTTCCAGAGGTCCTGAGTTCAATTCCCAGCAACCACATAGTGGCTCACAACCATCTGTAATGGGATCCGATGGCCTCTGGTGTGTCTGAGGAGAATGACAGTGAACTCACATACATTAAATAAATAAATAAATCTTTAAAAATTAATAATGACGAGCTCATGCCCAGTAGCCACAGCCACAGTTTGGTTCTGACCGGGTGGGGCGGGGACTGGTGACTTGAGTCTCTGAAAGGCAGTTCCCGTCAGACCCAAAGTCAGGGAGGGGTTGGTTCCAGGACACAGAAGGCTGAGGAAATTCCTCTGCCTCCTGATTTTAGGCCTAAACGCAGCAGCATGTGTGAGGTGCCCACGTTTCAGTATCAGGAGGTACACCCCAGAGCGTGGGGTCCAGGCACCTTGGGCCCAGGACCCAGCCTGGGCTCGCACCTAGTTCTCAGACCACTCCACCTTGGACAAGAACACATCTCCCTCACCTAAAGGCACCACATGGGGACTTGTTTTCTCAAATGATGGAAGGGAGAACACCCCTCCTTCCCTCCCCCAGCTATGCTCCTGACTCAGCCTCACCCTCAGCTTGTTCTCCTTCCGGTTGACAATGACAGCAGTGATCTGCTGGTCCATGAAGATCAGGATGGTCACCAGCAGGGCGGGCAGGATACTGGCAGGGTACACCCACCAAGGGTTCTTCCCAAAGGGGGCAACAAACCAGCCTCGGTCAGGCCTTGTGGGCTGAGTAGAGCAAGCGAAGAAGGCTGTTCATCTCTTCCTTGTCCAGACACTCACCCATGGCCCTGCCTTCCCACCACTCTCCTTTCCCCGCCCCCCCGCCCCCCCCCCCCCAGCAGTTCTCAACCACGATGATATTTTCCCTTAAAGATACTAAGTACTTGCAACTTTAAAAAGAGTCAGAGGCAGACAGGCATGGGAAGGAGCACAGACCCAATGGGGCTAGAGAACTCAACAGAACCGAACAGGCTGCATCACCCTGAAAAAACAGGTGTAGCTCAGAGGGCAGCCAGGAAGGTGTACACAGGGAGACAAAAGGCCGAAATGAGACCTGACAGAATAAAACACTGGATGAGCCCAGTGCTGCCTCTACAGAGCCAACTGCCTAAGGAGCTCTGAGAGCTCTGTGGAAAAAGCCAAGTTCAGACCTGTGTGTTGAGAATGAGGAGTCATTCGTGTAGAAGTGGACATTTAAAAGGAAGGACTGCGTGTGTATGTGGAGTGTATGTGTGTGTGTGTGTGGAGTGTGCACATGAACATGCAAACCCAGAGTGGTACATCGGGGGTCTTTCACTGTCGCTCATCCCTCATTGTCTTGCTTTACTGCCTCTGACTGACACAGCTCACTATTTGGGTTAGGCTGACTGGTCAGTGAGCACCCAGACTCCGCCTGTCTCTGCCTCTGATGCTGGGTTGCAGGTGCACTCATCCATGCCTGGCTTTTGTGGTGTGCGCTGGAGATCCAAACTCAGATGCTCCTGATTTCAGAGCATCTTTTCCCAGTTTCCAGGAATCAGAGATTTTGTTTAAGGCTAACACTACCTCAAAGGCAGGGTCTAGACTCAGATTCCCTACTTTGGTTGATAGTTGGTACATCTGGGAGGGCTTGAGGTTAGCTGTAAGCAAATCACCACTTCTGGATGCATTGTTTCTTTTCTTTAAATATGTATATTCTGAAGCCAGGCATAATGGCATATGCCTTCGATCCCACCACCCGAGAGGCAGAGGCAGGCAGGTGGATCTCTGAGTGTGAGGCAGAGGGACATAACAGCCCAGGGCAGGGACAAGGGGCAAACCTTGATGACATTAGGCACGTGCAGCTTGGGGGTTTGCAGCCCAAAACAGGCATCAATTCCACAGAAGAGCAGGATGGAGAAGACGATGGAGAAGTCAGCCACCAGAGTCCGGACCTGCAGAGAGGACAGCAGGAAGTGAGTGTGGCTCCAGGCAGTCCTGAGGTGGCAGTGAAGACAATGGTTAGGGCTTGTGATCAGAAGTCAGCAGGCCTGGGCTCACACCCTGGACCAGCAACCTTGAGTATGGCACCATCTCTCCAAGCCTCAGTTTCCTCTTCTGCAAGATATAGATAATGGTAGCACCCACCTTGAGGGCACGAATAAAAGATGACAGATTAGAGAACTTGGGATCCTTCAACAGGGTGGCAGCACTCCTGAAGTCATGCTCTAATAAAATGGCTGAACCTGGCCACCCAACAGGTGGGCGGATTGAACTCAAGAGAACATTAGCTCCTCTGAACATGCTGGCAGAGGGTTGTACCGCACCTGGGCTGAGAAGGGGTCCCCTCTATTTCATGGGGACCCTTAACTACTCTCAGATCTTTGATCTGCTAAGAATCTCTGCTCTCTGCTTTCTGGAGCCTGTTCTACATCAGGATCTGGACGTCCCTCTCTGCCCTTTTGGAACCAGTGTCCCCCTCTGTCCATTTGCCATCTTTTTATGTCTTATCAGAGAAAGTGGTTGGGGCCAGGATGGGGCAATGGGGCATGTCCATATCTGTGCCAACACCCGCTCTCTGTATGGAAAGGAATCCGTGGGGCACATTGTCATTGGCTTAGCGTGGTCACACTGTTCATCACCTCCCACCTGCCCAGGTGTCCCCGAAGGAGCACCAGCCTGATACTAGACAAAATGAACATTTCAAGTACCTCTAGGAGAGCACAAAGGACGATAAAGAGACACACAGACATCCCAGGTCCCAGGAGTTGGCAGAGCACCCAGAAGGACCGACACTAAGCTCTCTGGGTGACTGACTGCTCCCTCTCCCGCTCTCTCCATCACCACTGGTGCAGATGAGCCAGAAGGCAGGCAGCAGGGGTTCTGGGTTTGGACCCAGTTTGCTGAGCCATCTAGCTGGCCTCCGTGGTCTGAATTACAAACTGAAAGTCCTATCTATAGATGGGGGCTTAGGTTTACTTCTATCCTCCCTGTCCTTCCCTCAGTCCAAATCCTGGGAGTTATTTCTAAGTTCCTTCCAGAAACTGCTTCTGCTATTTGTATTACAGGGTCTTTATTTACCATCACAGCAGGAGACATTGCTGCCCTGCCCTGGACACCTCCTCCTCTGTTCCCCTTCCTCCTGTGACACCTCCACTTGGGTCTCTAGTGTCGAGTGGAGTCTTTTTGTAAAAAAAAAAAATAATTTTTAATTATGTGTGTGGGGTGTTTGTGTGTGAGAGTGCAGTGCTCACAGGAGTGGGGGGTGGGGGGGGGGGGGGGGTCACAGCCCCTGGAGCTGGAGTTACAGGCAGTGGTGAGCTGTCTGATGTGTGTACTGGGAATTGAACTCAGGTTCTCGTAAGAGTAATACATGATTTAGCCATCTCTTAGATACACACACACACACACTACATATAACATATACAATATCTTTCATATATAATGATACCATCTACATAACTCTGGCTGTCCTAGAACTCATATGTAGATCAGGCTGTCCTGAAACTCACATAGTTCCACCTGCCTCTGCCTCCTGAGTGCTGGGATTAAAATCGTGTGCCACCGGCCTGGCTCCATCTCAATTCTAAAAGGCTAAATACATAAGCATTGGTCACAGCACAATCAAGATACAGGGCAGGTATATTCTTAGTTTCTTATAATCTTCTCAGTATCCAAATCAAAGAATTGTTAAGTTAATCACTATGAATTTGATATTTTCCCAAATATAGGTGATTTCACACAGTCTAACCTAACACAAAGATGGACACAATACTTTAAAATGGACTTTCTTCTACCTTAAGAAATAAAAATTCTCCTGGACATGGTGGCACATGGCTTTAATCCCAGCACTCAAGAGGCAGAAGCAGGTGGATCTCTGTGAGTTTGAGTACAGCCTGGTTATATGGTGAGTTCTAGGACAGCCAGGTTACTTAGAGAAACCTGGAGGGGGGGGAGGGAGGGAGGGAGAGAGGGAGAGAGAGAGAGAGAGAGAGAGAGAGAGAGAGAGAGAGAGAGAGCCATCTTGTTGATGTCTTTCCCTTTCCCTTGCACCCAGTGTTTTCCCTGACTTTGCTCTCTATAGGACAAATTTGTCTGTTTCAACAAAGTATAGTATTATTCTGTGGAGTTAAAACGTTTGCCTAAATGGTAGCGGAGTATTGTAACTTTCTGACACTTGTTTTACTTATTCAACATCATGTTCACGACTTTTTTCCTGGTAGACAGAGAAAGCTGTGGTCTGTGTATATTAATTGTAACTTAATGGTTCCATTTTCTTTGCATTTATTTATTTAAAAATCTTTATTTCATGTGCATGGGTTTTGCTTGCATATGTGTAGTGTCCTGCATGTGTTCCTGGTCCTCATGAGGGGGTGTTGGATTCTCTGGAGCTGAAGTTACCAACAGTTGTGAGCCACCATGTGGGTGCTGAGAACCAAGCCCAGGTCCTCTGCAAGAGTAGCTAGTGCTCTTAACCACTGCATCATCTCCCCAGACTCTCTCTATTCATTTATTGTACTCGAATTGATTCAGATTAGCCACTGTGGTCCTCCTACTTTGGAAAGTTGATGCAGGAGAATTGCCATGAGTCTGAGGCTAGAGAGACCCTAGGCTAAATGAGACCTTGTTTCAAAAAAAAAAAAAAAAAAAAGAAAAGAAAAAGAAGAAAAGGACTTGTTTACTTTCATTTTTTTCCTCTTAGAATCAACGCTCCTGTGACAATTTTTGTCCATGTGTGAGATTTCTTTGGAATGTACATCGGGGTGTGGACATGTGGACATGTCATCTCAGGGCACACAGCATCCTGACCAGTACTTTTCCTCTCCACTACCTGGTGTTTAACTCTGCATTCACCAGCCTCATGAATGCCAACCAGTGCAACATTGTTTTTCTCCAGGATGCAACAGAACAGCCTGTTCTTTTTCTTAAAAAACAAAGTGTGTGTGTGTGTGTGTGTGTGTGTGTGTGTGTGTGTGTGTGTGTTCGTGCTCATGTGTGTGGAGGCTGGAGGACAGCTGGTGGGAGAGGGTTCTCCTAGTACCATGTGGGTCCCAGGGATGGAACCCTGTCTTGGTGGCAAGCACCTTTCCCTGTTAAGCCATCTCACTGGTTCCTAACTGGTGAAATTAAACTAAACATCAGCTAGAGATGCGAAGGCAATGATAATGTTACTGAAAAAAGACAAAGAAGAACTTGGTATGTAAGACGGAGATACTTATCATGAAGTATAGAATTGAAAGTCGTGGCACTGGCAGATAAATAAGCCAGTGAAATGGAAGAAGAAAAAAAAAATCCAGAAGGGACACTGTCCTGCGGGAACTCTCAAGGCAAGAGACGCTTTGCAAGACAGTAGAGAAAACAATAGTCTTAAAAAACAACAACAAAAAACAGGGACAATGACTGTTTATACAAAACCACAAAGGGCTACTATTTCCCAATGGCACATCAGAATTGCTGAAGATGGATTGCAGAGAAAACAGAAAAGGCAAACCAGCAGGATTTCAGAGTGCAGCATAGGAGATTGCTGTATTTTTTGCATGGGAAATTCTGCCCTGTTTGATTACAGTAAAATGGAGAATTCTGTAATCAACAGATCCCACTGGAAAAGCCAAAGAGTAGGCGAGGCAGGAGAGAAGGGTCGGCTAAGAGCATTAGCTTTTCTTGCAAAGCTGTGGTCCCAGCATCTATACAGCTCACAGCCACTGTAACTCCAGTCCAGTGGATCTGAGGCCCTTGTCTAGCTTCTTTGGAGACTGCATACATGTGGCAAACACACATACACACAGGCAACACATTCATACACATGAAAAAAAAGTGAATTTAAAAAACAATAAGGAAAGTGAAAAGGGGCCTGGCAAGAAGGCTCACTAGGCAAGCCTGAAGACCTGAATTTTATCCCAGTACCCCACATGGTGGAAGGAGAGAGCCAATCCCTATGAGTTGTCCTCTAACGTCATACGTGAACCACAGTGCACCTATGCACACACACAAAATAAATAAAATGTAATAGTAAATTTAAAAAAAATTAAAAAAACCACTTAATAGAATGGAAGCAGATATTTACAACACAGAGATCACACAAAAAAAGGATAGTAAACATCACACCGAAATCAAACAGAAAATATGTGATATAGTGAAAGAGAACATTTTCAAGAACAAAGCCAGTTTGGTTATGTGGTCAATAAATACACGATAAGGATTTTTACATCATCAGTCATCAGGGGAACAAAAAATAATATTAGAAACACAGGAGTTTAGAAACAAAAGGTCAAAAGAGTGTTGTCAAGGGAACTTGGACCTTTCTGCCTCCAAAGCCTGGCTTGTGCATTTGTTTGTTGTTGCTTGATTTTCAGTACTGGCGATTAGATCCAGGGCCTCCTACATGCTGGACAAGCAGACTCTAAGCCTAATTGTATTCTAAAACGTGTATTTTTTTATTTGCATGTATGTCTGTGTAACTGAATGGCATGCATGTGCAGTTGCCTCTGGTGGCCACGAGAGGGCATCACGCCCCCAAGTTGGAGTTACAGACACTTGTGACTCACCCAATATGGGTGCTGGGAGCCAAACTCTGGAAGAGCAGCAAATACTCTCAACTGCTGATCCATCTTTGTAGCCTCTTTATTTTCTTTTGAGACAGGGTGTCTATTTCCCAGGATGACTTTGAATTTATGATTCTTCTGCCTTAGTCTCTATGGAGCTGGGATTACAGGCCTGGGCCACTGGGCTGGACAAAGTTTGTGCTCTTTAATTCGTAAAATTTCTTCAGTTCAGTGCATCCTTGGTGTCCATTCTTTCAGAAAATAGAGCCTCTGGAGAGACAACGACACAGTGTTCCTTTCAAAAAAATAAATTAGTGTATGTGTGTGTGTCCGCACATGCATGTGCAGGTGTCAAACTGTGGGAACAGGCTCTCTCTTTCCACTATGTGGGTCTTGGGGATATAACTCAGGTCTGCAGCCTTGGCAGCAAGCACCTTCGCCTGCAGAGCCATCTCACTGTGCTGGACCTGCCTCAAGAATACTCTGTTTGTAGATCCTGACTGTCTGCGGGAGATGCTTACCTTGGTGGGAAAATAGCGGCTGAATTTGAATTTCTTCAGAGTCAAGGTCATGGAGTAAGTCCCAAAGAAAAGGATGAAGGACATGAGCGCCAGGTCTGGGACGAATTGGCAGGAGCTCCCAAGAAGGCGCCCACCGTAGCTCAGACACTCCTTCTTGCTCAGCAGGGACCAGTCCAGCGCTGTGAGGTTAAGGGGGGTGTACTTGGAGACCAAGCACAGAAGAAAAGGGGTCAGGACCCTCCTACTAGACAGTGTGTCCTTCTCCCTGTGGTCCTGGGGGACCACACCACCTACCAAACCTCCGAGGGACCCTAGCCCTCCTGGCCAATAACAGAGATGTTCTTGGGGGCAGGCTGTCCAGAGAATGATAAGCAGGCAACTCCCTAGAAAGTTTAGGGACTGACAAGCATTTCTTCATCGTGTTCTGAGGTATGTGGCTTTGCAGGCAGGAGGAGATGCTTTCTCCCTCAGTAGATCTGTCTCCTATTCCTATCCTTCCCAGAGACAGTGTGTCTGGTTTTTTTTTCCCACATGTTACACCCTCATTAGTTTCTTCTTGGGTCGTTTCAACTCTTGGCACCCCAAAAGCTCAAATTCAGGCTGTGGACTTCACATGTGTGAATTTAAGCAGCTACAGATTTTTTAAAAAGGCATTTGTGTTAAACATGTAGACTCCTCCAATTATTATTGTGGAAATAACATTCTATAGCAGCCATTTACACATCATATAGAGTGTACTCTGCATTGTAGACAATAAGATGATTTAAAGAATTTAGAGTATGGTAATAGGTTAGTTCAAATGTAACCTTTTGTAAAAAAGGATTTGGGCATCCATGGGTTTAAGAATCCTCGAGGACATTGGACCCACTCCTTTGTGGAGATCAAAGGAAGACTACATGTATATATTTCCAAGAGTAATAAAAGGAGAAAGGAAAGAACAATAATTTATGATAAAATTTAATGTATACTTTTGACTATTTTAATTATGTATCAAAGTGTGCAACATTGTGTTTGTGCTGTGCATGTGGGTGAAGATGGCCAGAAGATGGCGCCAGATCCCCATGGAGCTCTTGTGAGCCACCTACTATGGCTCCTGGGAACTGATCTCTGGTCCTTCGAAAAAACACTCAATGCTCCTAATTGGTGAGTCATCTCTCCAGTCCCAAATATATATGTGTGTGTGTGTGTGTGTGTGTGTGTGTGTGTGTATTGATTTTTCAAGACAGAGTTTATAGCCCTGGCTGGCCTCGAACTCAGAAATCTGCCTGCCTCTGCCTCCCAAGTGCTGGGATTAAAGGCATGTGTCACCACTGCCCGGCTCCAAATATATACTTTTAAAAGTTAGTATGCCCATGTTTAGAAATAGCTACTTAGTGAAGTAAACAGATGCTTTTAAGTAATTGAATTTTTTGGTTACTGACCCAGTGACCCAGTGACCCAGTGACCCATGCCTCCCTGTTTGTGCTCATTTACAATGTGCCACTGACATACCTGCCCTCCACATGGAAGTTTGTTTTCCTACTCCCCTGAGAGTGGGCTAGTTGTGTGTGGGAACAATTTGATGGTTAGTGTAAACTACCAACTTGATTCAATGTAGAATCACCTGGGAGGAACTGTATACATCAGGTTGACCCGTGGCTATGTCTGTAGAGGCTATGTCTAACACCCTTGACTGTGTTAACTGATGTGGGATGACCCAGTCCACTATAAGTGGCACCATTCCCTAGGCAATGAATCCTAGACTGTGTAAGAGTGGAGAAAGCCACCAAACCAGTAGAGCATGCATGCATCCATTCCCCCTTCATTCTGGACTGTACATGACTCATGGCTTCAAGTTCCTGTAGCCTTGCCTTCCTTGCAGTGATGGACTGTAGACTGGGATTGTGAGTTGAATAAACCCTTTCTCCCTTAAAGCTGCTTTCCTTGGCCAGGGTGCTTTATCACAGTGACTGGAAAGGAATCTGGAACTGGGGTGGGGGAGGGTTACTTGGAACCACTACAAGAAGCCTCACATCTTCTGTCTTTGCACTCTTGGAAACCTGAGATCACCCTGCTATGAATCATTAAGGACTGAAAAGCCAATGTAAAGACAGACCAAAGCATCCCAGCTGGTCCATCAGAGCCCAGCTCCCGGCACATAGCCCCTTACACATAACAGGCACTGGGAAGTAGCCACTGCCTCAGTCTGCTCTTCTCAAAGCCTTCCATTTGGAGACTTCTGGTTAGTAGTCAGTTGAGATAGATATGGACTGAGCCACTGGCTGCCTGTGCAAGGAAACTTAAACGACCTGAGGGTCACTCATGGCTTACAAAGCTGCCCCAACCCTACACACTGCCCTTTACCTGGATTATAATTTTGCATCCTTCCACCTACGTAGGCTGGGAGAAGCCTGAAACCCACACCTCTTTCTCTTCAGGAAAGCAAGGAAGCTAGGGTCCCTAGAGGCTATTAAGTGCAAAGGGCTGATCAAATTCATTTGGCAGGTGGAGCCTAACAAACTTCGGGTGCACTGTTGGACAGGAACTGGGGGTTCCAGGCAGAAACTAACTGAGACCTCTGTATGTGTGTACCTCTGTTTATCACTGACCTCCCCTGGGTACATGTTATTCTGCATAGAGATGTCACACATTGAGGATGCTGTAGAATAGGACACTTTCAGTTACAAACTTAAAAGCATCATTCTCAGAAGCCATGTGCTCCTGGAACTGACCTCCCAGCCCCGTCTTGACTCCTCCACCCCCCATAAACACATGAACAGTCTGCCCTGGAAGGAAAGAGCTTACCAGGGATGTGTTGGTGTTTGGTGTCAGCGGGGCTGAGGCATTGACCATGGTTGTATTCACTGGAGAAGATAGAGAAGATGGGGTGGGGTCAGTGGTTTCCAGATGCACATCTTGCAGCCTCTAAGGGCCCCCACACTCTGATCTCTCCTGCTGCCTTCACCGGCTTGCTCTGCTCCCATAGGGGAGGGTATTGAACACACGACTTACACGGAGCAGCTGGGTCAGGGCAGAAGAGCTCATCTTGAGGACCAACAGCTACTTGTAACATCACAAATGAGCAAGCTGGTGCTGAGACAGTGAGGCGTACGCACTGTTAGTCCCTGCTGGGTGCTAGACTCAGTTTTATGGTGTCAAACTTTTAAAAGTGTTCCAAAGAGCTAACTCCATGTCGTGTATTACGCCAAACCCTGACAACATATTCATTTGTTCAGGTCCTAAAAATCTCCATGACATATTCCCATTTTACAGATTGAAGAAACTGAGGTTACCTAAAGTTTCAGAGCTTATGCTTGGAGCCACGATCCCAGGTTGCTGGTAGAGACTTGGAGCCTCCCATCTCTGCCCAGTTTTCATCTATGAACCCTTCTCTCCTACCTCCTCCATCTGAAGGAGAATCAGAAGCCCAAAAGAGCTGCTTGCTGACAGCTGTTCACTCTGTGTCCCTTGCTAAGCAACCCACTTCCCTGACCTCAGTGTCCCTAAATGTAACTGGAGTATCTAAACACAGGGCCAGGCTCCCCAGGCGATATGGCCACTCATCGTAAACCTGGAAGAACACCACTTGCCTATTCTCCTCCTCTGGACTGCGTGGGTTGGGGGAAGACTGGCTTCTCCCCCTCCTCCTCCTAGTAGCTCCTCTGTGGCAGGTGTTTGGGGGCTGGTGCTATAGTCAGGAATGTTGCAGAAGCCCCATTGGCTCCTGCTGGCTGTCTACCTTTGGATGGACACCCAACAAAAAGAACCTAATCCTGGGTCTTCGCCCAACCTCTAGCAAGTTGTCCGCAAGGCTAGATATGATCATAGAAGTTAGTCAATTCTGGTCCAAGTGGGTCACTGTTGACCCAGGGCAGAGCAGACCCAAAGACATTTCATCCCCAAAATCATCCTGAAGAAAGCCTCACATATGAGAAGCCAGGGAATCTATTGCTTTTCCTCACAAGAAAACATGATGCTCAATTAGCATTATGGACAGATAAGCCAGGCAAGAAGCCCCACAGAGGGCTTCCCTCTCCACTGCTCAAGAGTACCCCAGCACCCAGTGTGTTCAGGCATCTTGATATCTCCTACTTGGGCTTATCAATTCTTTTGTAGCCAGAACTGAAACCCTAAAGGAGACTGAAGAAATACAGTACAGAAAAGTCCAGAAAGGGTCCAAGTATCAAATATTGTACAATTCTAGTATATGCACAGAGTAGTACTCACTTAAAGTTGAGAGCGGCCAAATCAGCATTTGCAGCATCCATAAACAGAATACAAATCAGTTACCATGGAAACAAAATTAAATAGGAAAGGAGAGTGTCCCTGGCAAGCTTGAATGGGAAGAGTGTGAGTGAGATGGTGTGTTACCATTGGACTATGCTGTGCAGCAAAGTTAGGGAAACGGAGCAGGTAGTCAGAAAGCGGCTCATGAACTGGAAGGAGAGCCCCTCTGGTTCTCTGCTACCCTAGTCTGCTGAACGTCTAGACCTTTGCCATCTAAGGTCTCCAAATCAGAGTGAACCTGCACATTTATTCTCTATGGAGAAATCTTGCTGGAGTCAGTAGCTAATCACAGCTCAGTAAAGCAAAATTTGTCAAACTCCGGGAGGGATGACAACAGAAGTCCTTGAAAGGCTGGTTCATACACAGTCAGTTGTAGTCTAACCCTGAGTTTCTAGATTTCTCAGGTCTGGTGTTAGAGCCACGATTCTGTTTCTGATTAGTTCCCAGTTGGTGCTGATGCTGCCAGGCTTGGGACCATGTTCTAGGAGCCCTGAAAATTACTCAGGAGAGTGAGGCACCAGGCAAGCGCTACGGGAAGGAGTGCAGGACAGGCAGCTTCGCTTTGCCATCTGAAACTCAGTGTACTTGCGCCAACGGTGCCTGTTTGTAGGGCACCCTTAGGTGAACAGATGGCTCACAGAGTAGACAAAGCTCCTCATAGGACCCAAGAATTTGGGCTCTTTATAAATAGAGACAAGGAGATATGTTTCTAGAAAGCAGGTCTGTGGCAGGGTTGGGCCCAGTGTATGGACTGGGAGTCTAAGAAGCAAATGTAGTAAAAATAAGCTTCGTCTGAGGAAAGCTTCCCCCTTAAGAAGACTCAAAAGGGCCTGTAGTAAGATGTCTTTAGAGATCCAGGCAAGAACCTGGGGAAAAGGTAAACTTCGCCTATAAGTTCAACAGAAAAACTCAAAGCTAATGCTAGAAAAAAAGAAAGAGAAAAGTTAAGCCTACACTTCTATTCAAAAACCAGTGCCATGAGTGGAGTGTGACCAACAGTGCCCCCTGTGGGGATGGTATCCCATCAACCTCAGGACCCCACACTTGCAAATTCACTCTGTAGAACAGGCTGGCCTCAAACTCACAGAGTGCCCCTGCCCCTGCCCCTGCCCCTGCCCCTGCCCCTGCCCCTTCCCCTGCCCCTGCCCCTGCCCCTGCCCCTGCCCCTGCCTCCTGACTGCTGGGATTTAAGGCGTGTGTCCCCATCACTCAGGAAAGATCAATATTTGTAAGGCAAGGTCTTAGTACATAACCTTAGCTGGTCAGAAACTCTCAATAGACCAGGCTGGCCTTGAACTCAAAAAGATCTACTTTCCCCTGCTTCTCGAGTGCTAGGATTAGAAGTGTCTGCCAGTACACTTACCATGATCAAGTCTATCATCATCATCATCATCATCATCATCATCATCATCATCAAGCTAAGGGATCGGAAAATCTAATATTTGCTTATTTTCCTACTTACTTGAAAACCTTGCAGGAATCTCTGATAAGCACTGGTTCCCCTCTGACAGTTAGGGAAACTGAGGTTTAGTGTGGTCTTGGGTGGCCTCTGAACCCCAGCTTGTTTTCTGTCAGGCCAGTACAGCAGTGCTTGGAAGTATGAGGGTAGGTCTCCCACCCTGATCTGCATTCCCGTGGCCCTCTAGGTTCGTTCTGCTCTGACAGCTCTCGGGCTGTGATGGAGGCCTGGAGACCCAACTCCGAGGAGGCCTTCACTTTGCATGTGAGGATTTCTTCCGTCAGAAAGCAACACATGAATGGCCCTGAGAATTTGTTATCCTGGTGGCCAGCTGTTTGCTGCAGCCCACTCAGTGCTGGGCCCTTTAAACATCGCTGGCACGTGAATGCCCGGCAGCGTAGCAAACGGCTCTCAGCCGAGGAGGTCGGCATCTCTCAGGTTACTCTTCCCACTCTAACTTCCTCCCTAAACTCAGCGGCATCTGGCTTCATGAAGCTTCTCCTCAGGGCTCATTCCACATCCTGTGGTCACTGAGGGTAGATGTGGTCCCTCGTGACATGGATGTCCTCACAACCTACTCTTATGCCCAGGAGGCTGAATGATGCCAGCTTCCCCGACTCTTCCAACAGGCCCTCACCCTGATTGTGGGATGTTTCTCCTTTCGAGGTGGTCTCACGTTATAAGATTTGTGACCACATTGGTGTGTTGAGGCAAGCTGTCATGTATGACTGGCACTGGGAGGAGCCATGAGCTCACACTAGGGCAGTGTTACTGACAAGGTGTAACTTCCACAGAAGCCACACTCATGCCCTGCTCCTTCCAGAAGTATCTCTGCAGCCTCCTGATTACAACCTGGGGTATTTTTTACCCCCACAAATCACACTGTGGTTTTGGTTAGAACTATCATCCTTTCAAATTCTTTCCAAAAATTAGCTTCAAGAGCCTGCAGTTAGCATTGTGAGTGCCAAAGCTAGTCTGGGTTGCACAGACGGACCCGCTTCAATAAAGAAACAAAGGCCCAGCATTTGCTCCCTTGGAACAGTGAGCACCAGGCTACAGAACCCTTGCAAATGAGCTCTCCTTCCTGCACTGAGAGCTGCAGTGGAAGGAGGGGTGGGGCTGGAAACCCAGTGCACTTCAGGGACTACCGGTCACCTGTGTCAGGAGCGACGCACTCGCATTTGTAGGTGGTGATGGAGTCCGGCTTGAAGTCCGTGTTAATGGGATAGTATTTGAAGGCACCAATCATCTTTTTGATGGCGTCGTAGATGAAGATGAAGCTGATGAGGGTGGAGAAGCCCTCCTCGGTGAAGCGTGTGATATACTTGATGATAAAGCTGGCATCTGTGGCCACCAGGATAAGGCACTGGATGGCTGAGTGAAGACCAATCCAGAGGCGGAACTCCATGTAGTCCAGGCCATTGGCCCTGGATGGCAGAGGGAAGTGAGGGACCCTCTGGGCATGGCTCCCAGGGCCCACCCTGAGTGGCTCAAACCCTCTTTGTAGCACAGACGCCTGCTAAAGGACAGAACAAGGACAATTCCTGGGCTGGGTTGTCTAACCTGTGTGTGGGCGCACGTGCTCGTGTATTTCTGTGTGTTTGTATATATGTTGGCACACATGTATGGGTGCGCGTGCTCGTGTGTATCTGTGGG
>NW_021604591.1:3639683-3657332 GCF_004785775.1 Grammomys surdaster
ATGTTGGCACACATGTATGGGTGCGCGTGCTCGTGTGTATCTGTGGGTTTGTATGGATGTTGGCACACATGTGTGGAATCCTCCAAGCAGGCTAGGGATTCACCCACCTCCACCTCCCAAGCACCAGGATTATAAACATGTGTCACCCTGATTTTACGTATGGGTGAATTCTGGGCATTGACCTCGGGTCCTCAGGCTCACAGGGCAAATACCTTACTGACTGAGCCACCTCCCCAGCTCTGGGGTGTCTGGTCTTTGGGAATTCTAGGAAAGGACCCCACTGTCAGAAGTTCTCAGTGGGTAATACCGAGATGAATAAGCTGGGGCAGCCTTGGGAATGGTCCATCCCAAACCCCTAAGGCAGCCGAGCCTGCAATGCTGGGAGATAACCGTGGGCTTGTGAGCTCCTGCCCAGGCTCCTCCTGTACAACACAGACTTTCCAGTGAGAATGGTGTGGCTTGTTCCCTATGTGCTCACTATGTGCTCGCTATGTGCTCGCTATGTGCTCGCTATGTGCTCGCTATGTGCTCGCTACGTGCTGATTTTCATTCAGAGGACTTCAAGGCAGGCAGCTTACGGGAGTCAGAAAGAACCACCAAACAACCATAGTTCAACATGCCTATGGGGTCACCTCACATGTCTCCTCCATCCTCCAACCCCTCAAGCTTCCACCCAGCATGGGTCTATCCTTCCACCCTGGCTTGGCTGAGTGCCTCAGTTGCAGGGGCAAGCATGGAGCCTACCATGAGGTACTTACTTGCTGAAGTCAAAGAGGAGCTTCTCAAAGATGAGGATGGGTCCTGTGCTGCTGAGGATGATGAGAGGCTGCCCCGAGAAGAGACAGAACAAGCTGCCAGCCATGGCAGTGCCCAGGAAGCTCTCCATTACTCCCTGTTGTGTGAGAGAGCAGGAGGCTCATGGAGACAGAAGAGACTGTTGTGCAGCAGTTTCCTCTGAGATTGAAACCTTATATCTTGGAGAGAATCTCGTTAGGACACAGCATCTTTATGTGAGGAGAGGGGGTGAAACTTTCTATCCTGTGGGGATGCTCTTTAAGCTCAGGAAATGAACAACTCAACAGCTTCAGGAAGTCCCTGAAGCTGATCAGATACACTAGCCAGTCCCCCACCATGCATATAAACTGTAAGGCATGCGGAGAGATAGCCTCAAACTGAGCTGCCTGGAAGAGACTCAGAGCAATTGAAGCACCTGGAAAGGACAGTCTTCAGCCTGTTGAGCTGCCTGCAGGCTTTGCAGTGTGCTCCAAGTTCCCAGCCTCCAGGGGCACTGAGCGCACACAGTACACAGTCATACATGCAAGCAAAAACACCCATTTACATAATAAAATAAGTTTAAAAATAAAATTAAAATGTAGGGAGAAGGTCATAATTAGCCAACTTAACATGCTGGTTAAGTTCATTAAATTCCAGTGAGGAAAGTAGCAAACATCAATGTGGGTGATTTCCCTAAAAGTCCAGCCTATTTCCATCATCCATAAAATTGCTATTTTATTAGAAAGATAAACAGTTACATTAAGTGATGGCCAGACTCAGGGCTATAGATACAACCGTGGTGTTGGGATTACGAACAGAACTCCTTACTCTCACCAGCTGACTGTAGGTCTAGCTGACTTTATTTGTGCTTGTGCACACAGCTCACACTCACCTGATAATTGTCTGTGGCATCCCCCAGAAGCCCACCGAAGGTGATCGCATTCGTGATACAACCGAGGTAGATGAACAGGACAGCAGAGATGGTCTGGATGTGGAATCCATCATAGAAGTCACTTGGGAACCAGGGTAGCTTCCTCTTGATATCCAGACGTAGTCCTCCAAAGAACCTGCTTGAAACAAGCAGAAGATATCTTTCTTCCACAGACACCAGGAGGGGCAGGGATGCCTCCGGGGCTGGAAGGAGTCTGAGATGAGGACCAGAAGTAGATGGAGTTACACTGTTTCTACCAGAACATTGAGAACCAGGCATGATTCTTGTAGGCCTGAAAGTTTGCAGTCATCATCATCCACACTGGGGAGGGTAGACACAACTGTTTGAGAGAAGGAAGTTCTGATGTGAGTATTCCACTATGGGGGTCTTCCTCCTGCCCTTGCCCAACCCAAGCCATGTAACATGAAACGGTTAGTGCTGGCAACTTCACAGGATCTACAATCATTTGGGAGATGGGTCTCTGTGTATGTCTGTTGCGGATTACCCCGACTTTGTGGATTGATTGGGGAGACCCATCTTGACTGAGGGTGAGGCTCTGCTCCCTGCGCTGGGGATCTTGGACTGAAAACAATGAAATGAGAACGAGCCAGTACTTAATGTTCTGTGTCAGCTGGGGTTACAATGTGACCAGTTCCCTTCAGCTCAGCTCCTGTGGCTTTGACTTCCCCAGCCTGATGGGCTGAACCTAAACTTTGAACCTTTCTCCCTTCAGTTGCTTTTGTCAGAATATCTTATCACAGCAAGAAAGACTCAGCACATAGCTTCATTCCCAACCACTTTGTTTGCACAGAGCCTTGTACTTCTCTGGACTTCCCTAACCCCAGGTCAACCTGGGTGACTCCAGGAGCAGCCAGAGAACTCGGGCCAGGACAAATTTTTCTTGTTGCCCAGATGAGGGAAAAAATGGAGCTTTTAAATCACATTAAGATTTTAAGATTGTGCTTCTTTTAAAAAGATACAGTAAATCTCCAACCCTTGGTATTTGTGAATATGATTTTACTTAGAAAGTCTTTGGGCCAGGCGGTGGTGGCACATGCCTTTAATCCCAGCACTTGGGAGGCAGAGGCAGGCAGATTTCTGAGTTCGAGAGTTCGAGGCTAGCCTGGTCTACAGAGTGAGTTCCAGGACAGCCAGGGCTACACAGAGAAACCCTGTCTCGAAAAACCAAAAAGAAGTCTTTGGGTTGGGAATGAAAGCTCAGCTGGTAGAGTGTTTGCCTAGTATGCAGGAAACCCTGGTTTATAAGCCAGGCATGGTGGTGCCTGTGAATTCAGGAGGAGAGGATGGGACAGGAGTATCATCAGTTTAAAGTCATCCTTAGCAAGCTCGATGTCTGCCTGGATTATGTTCGACCACAAAGGGGTGGGGGGCAAGGATGTAATTAAGTTACAATAAAGTAGTTAAGAATGGCGTTGATCTAGCCCTTATAGAAATGGGACAATACTACCCAAAGATATCACACAGGGACAAGCCGTGTGACTTCATAGACAAAAACTGAGGTGATGCAAGAGGCAGATTAAGGAGTGCCATGAGACTCCTAGCTGTCATTCAAGGAGGCGAAGGAGGTTCCTAGAGGCTCTAAGGCTGTGGTGACAGTTGGCATCTTTATTTAATGAGCATGGTGGAGATAGGGCCTCACACTATATAACACAGGCTGGCCCAGAACTTGCAGCAATCTTCCTGCCTCAGTCTCCCCAGTGCTAGGAACGACAGGTAGGATCCACCATGGCCCTGCTCCCTGGTTGAATCTCCATTTCAACCTTCTGATCTCACACCCCTGTGAAAAGGGATTTCGGTAGTTTTACACTACCTTGCTTGTGGTACATTGTTTCTGCCGCTACAGGATACAATTACTGAAAAATGTCTAGAGAAACGATTTAGTTTTTTCCTCATGGGTGGGATCGTTCTGTTCATCTCACCCCATACAATTCTCTAAGATCCACAAGATTCACTGGAATGCAGAACGACTGCAGTGGTCAGACCTCGTCCCTAGGGGGCGCTGCACAGAGAAGCACGAGGATGGCTAACAAGACGGAAGAAGAGAGGGTTCAAGACAGCAGGCTCTGCTATGTGTGAAGCGGGCACCTTCCGGTCCAGATCAGCTCCTCCCCGATTTCGTGCATAGCTGGCATCTCAGCTTCATCGCCACTGCCCACTCCGCCGGCCCCACCGCCTCCAGCCCCTCCGCCACCGCCGCCTCCTCCAGCCGAAGCTCCGCCTCCGCCCACAGAGCCATTCATCTGCCCCAGCTCTGCCAGAGAGAACACAGATTTCCTGAAAGAGAAGGCAGATGGGGCAGAGCAAGGCTCTCAGTGCTGAGAAGGCCCAGTCCCTCAGGACTGTCCCAGTCCCCACAAAAAACAAACAAACAAACAAACAAACAAACAAAAAAACCCTGCTATCTTAAAAAGCAGGGGAAATGAAGATGGGGGTGGGGAGAGAGGTCAGCTGTTAAAGTATTTGCCACACAAACAAGAGGGCAAGAGTTGGGATTCCCAGAAGCCATATGATGATCAGGTGGGCAAGGCAGCCACTGGGAATTCCAACACAGGGAAACCCCAGAACAAGCTAGAACAAGACTAGCCAAATCTGTCTGTGGCGTTGGATTCATTGAGAGATTCTACCTCAATGAATAAGGTAGAGAGTAATGAAGAATTCCCTGGTATTACCTTCAGGCCTCTACATATGCACCCACACACATGCGAACATGAACACACACATGCATATACACAGACAGAAAACAATTCAGTAATACCCCTCCCCCTATGCACCTCCCCCCCACTCCGGACTTTAGAGCCGTTCCTAAGTGGCCATGTTGGGTTCTGATTTGCTACAAGGAGAAGAAAATGCTGACATGAAGTCCCCTCTGTGGCTCTTATCCCCAACACACACCTCTTGTCAGCTGAGGGAACTTTCTTGGGCGGCTCAATTCTGATGTTTGGATCCCATTCTCCAGGGGGAAGGACAATGACCTCATCTAGAAATTCATCAACTCCTGCGATCAGATCTTCCCGGCTCCGAGCTTTGTAAGCCACGTCGCTGAATAGCTGGTGAGGAATGCGGAAGGATAAGAAAGAGAAGAGAGGGCTAGCTCTCCTCTCCTAGGAGTGAGCACATCATAGCTTCTTTTAAAGGAACCAATTCTAGCCATTTCTCAGGATGCCAACTTGATTTCAGTGGGTGAATAAGGACAAAGGACAGTAGGGGAATAGGGAACAAGAGGAAGGAGGCAGTTCCAAGAGCAGGTAGTCATCTGAGATCTGAAACCCAAGCCTCTGTGCCATTAGAGACAAGCAAGCATAGGGAATAGCTTACCAACCTGGGACTCCTCTTGATTTGGGCTATGTACACTCACCTCTTCTAATAGTGTGTTTGGCAGCCTAGGACCTTTATACTATACTATGTACACATATGCCTTTCTGCACATGTACCTAGCAATTTATTAGCAACCTAGGGCCCCCACCTGCACTGAGCTGTATACACACTCCACTCTGAACAATGGAACTGTCTCCTCCCCTTAACAGCCATCAAACAGATAGATTCTATTCAGTGATGTTCTCCTTGTATCTGGGTAAGAAAGTAGGAAGGTGCTGAGCTGGGTTTGTGTAATAAGTCAAGCTGTGTCCTATGAGCGAACCTTTAGGGAGAGTCCTCTACTCACCATCTTATACCTATGCAAAATGAGGTGTGCTTATGATCAAGATCAGATGTGTTATATAATTTAGGGTGGCACTTAACCACCCAAACTAACACTTCTCCTTATCTTGAACCCCATAAAACAAACCCCAAACAATAATCGGGGTCCCTGAGTGCCCTCACTCATGTGGCCCACAGTTACCCTCAACTGTACATGACCTGTTTGTTCTGTCTCTTTGCTTTGAATCAAATCTTTGTGTGGCTTTATATCAAGTCTTTGAGCAAGAGCCAAGAAACCTGGACACGCTCGGCCTAGACACCGAGCCCAGCTAAGACCTCTGCAGGACATCTGTTGAGTTCCCCCACCTTCTTCATTTCTGTTTTCCACAGAGCAAGCACGAGAAAACCTCTACAGAGCCCAGTTTGAGTCTGATTTTCCAATCCGTTCATTACTTCCCATACTTTTGTCACGGAGAGAGTCAGGTTACAAAAAGACTTACAGATTTGGTGACATTGTACATGTGTTTAAAGACCTCCTGCCTCCCCAACACTCTGGGGACAGAACAGGACCTCTAGGCTCTTGTCCCAGGGTGTGTATGGTCTCTGGCTCAGGCACTGCTCTTTCCCTTGGGGGAGTTCTGACACTCAGCTTGCACTACTGCTCTTCCATTAGCTTCTGGAAGGCTAGCATCCCAAGACCATGCCAGTCTACCTGCCTCCTGCTCACCTTTAGTTTCTTATCTGCAGAGCCCGCCTTGGCTTCCCAGGCAGATAGCATATGGTTAATTTTATTTATTATTATTTCATTATTGCAGATCTGTCCCTCTCCCTGGATAGTGCTCCTAAATGAGAGGGTCTGGTTCTGTTCTCGGAATCTCATAATCCTGAGGTCCCTGGTGCACAGCTCGGCTCAAATATGCTTGTTACATAATTGGTGACGACAGGGAGTGGGGGAGGCTGTGCTCCATATTTTCACTTACATCATCCACCATGAGGGTTGCAATGGCTCGGCCAATTTCATTATAGGACTTTGCTCTCCCAGAAGGTCCTAGAAGTATGAAGAGAAATCTGCAAAGAAGATGGAAGGAGAAGAAGAAACAAAGTGGGAAAAATAGAAACAGGTGAGAAGAATTTTTGTGCCTTCAATGAATCCATTATTAACCTTTCAACCTTTCTCCTTTGAATCATTTAAAAATCATCGTTATCATTATTGTTTTCAATTATGTGTATGTCTGTATGGAGGTATGTGCATGTGAGTGCAGTGCCTGAGAAGGCCAGAAGAGGGCACTGGATCCCATCAACTGAAGTTGCAGGTGCTTACGAGCCACCCAAAGTGGATGCTGGAACTGAGCTTGGGTCCTCTGCAAGAGCAGGAAGTACCATTAACCACTGAGTCATCTTTCCACCTCCTATTATATTATTATTATTGTTATTATTATTATTAATTATTAACGTATTTATTATAATACTTATTATTTCTTTTTTGTTTGTTTCAAAGACAGTGTCCCATGTAACCCAAGCTCACACGCTTTAAGTTGTCAAGGATGATTCTGAACTCCTGATCCTCCTGCCTCTCCCTCCCAAGTGCTGGAATTACAGGCTAGCCACAATATCTGGCTTTCTTTTTTACATTTACTTAGTTAGTTATTTGTCGTGTGTATGTGCACACATGCCACGCCACACACACCACAGCAAACATGAAGGTTTGGAAGACAGTTATCAGGAGTCAGTTCTCTCCTTTTACCACGTGGGTTCCAAGGACTGAGCTCACATTGTTAGACTTGGTGACAAGTGCCCACTGAATCATCTCACCAGCCTCAGAATCTCCCTTTGACTACTTCAATTGTTAAAGAACTACTTCTGCTTCTGCCCTCACTGGGCTCTTCTAGGAGTATCCTTACATTTGCATTGCTGCTTGGACCATTCAACAACTTCCTTTCTGGCTACCGCCTCCCCCCAACCCCTCTCTTTTGTGAGGGTCTTACTGTTGCCCTGGCTGGCCTGGAACCCAAAGAGCTCCACCTACTGGGTGCTGGGAATAAAGGTGGGCACCACCATGCTGGACTCCATAATAATGTAAAAGAACATCCCTGCTTTCTGACTGCATGGGGAGTGGCTCCCTGAAGAAAGATGTGGTGATATTTTTCAGGGACTCACCTGGTGGGGACAGGCACCTCTGTCACCCCTCCCAGCATGGCAGACTGGACAAGACGAACAAATGCAATGAATGGCTGGTCCAGGAAGTCCACCTCGCCCACAAGCACGTTGGAAGCTTCCGAGTCCTTGGGGATCTTCTTCATGAATTTGTTTTTCCGCTGCTCCGGGAGGAAAATGACACACACCCAAGAAGACCTGGCATGCTCATAGTCTCACTTCAGAGAACAACGGAGGTCTAACTTTAAAATCTCCCCAGGGGTGGCCAAGTGTGGTGGCACACACCTTTAATCCTTGTGCTTGAGAAGCAGAGGCAGGAGGATCTCTTAAGTACAAGGCTAGCCTGGTCTACAGAGGCAGTCTCAGGACACCCAGGGCTACAGAGAAATCCTGTCTTGAAAAACTAAAACTGAATAAAAATAAAATCTAAAGTCTCCCCAGGGGCTGGGGAGGTGAGTAAGTGGTTGAAGAAACTCAAGGCCACCTGCCCCTACCTCCTCTCTGCGTTAATCCTTGGCATGGGTCCCACATTCCCTTGGCCCCCCCCCCAGCTAAACAGCACTTCCTCCCCCAGCCCCAGCCCCCGTACAGATGCCCATTCTAGTCTCTGTGTCTCAACATTAACCCCGCACTCCCTTCTGTGCTAAAGCAAATAACCAACACTCCCCCCTCGGGGCAGATGGCTCCTGCCTTTGAAGGAGGCAGAAATTAATGTCCTTGACATGATAAGGCCCCCACTCCTGAGCTATGGGAAAGAGACAATTAAAAGTTCCCAAACAGCTATGACAGACTTGTAAAAATACACTAGCCTAATGTATGATTATGATAATGAAAATGAAATAAGTCATTTCTTCCCAGGTCAAAAAGGTCCTTTCCCAGCTACATGGTTCCGCTTTGCTGTCTGAACAAACGTTATCAGACAGCATTCCTTTACCCTCTACCCAATCATGTAACACGAAGGCTCGGAACCTCAGCTTATACCTTCTCCCATATATACCCGAACCCCTAGCCGTGAATGTCACATTCCTAACCTGCAGAGTAGGAAAGGCCGTGATCCAGGTCTAGATTTATAAAGACTCTACGTTTACATCGGTGTCATGATTTCTGGGGGTCTCCTGGGTTCCCTCAAACTGGACATAACACGGTCAAGACCCTTTGCTGTTCTTATGGAGGAGTAGGGTTCAGCTCCCAGCACCCAGTCAGGCAGCTCACAACTGCCTTTAACTCCAGCTCCAGGGGATCTGATGCCCTCTTCTGATCTCTTCAAGCACACACACACACACACACACACACACACACACACACACAAACTTTCCACAGAAAATTTCAAGAGACTGAAATAAACAACCAAATACTCTCTCTAGGATATAGATGAGGAGATTCAATGTTTGGTAACCGGAGACCAATTACACCGTCATAGATGGTAGGATTCAGTCACTGAGTAGACCCTAAAACACTCCTCTGTTGTGTGAACCAAGCAGTCAGAGAAGAGCCCTGGGCTTGCTGAATCTAGTTCTCACCTACAGCCTCCATGTTGGAACAGACGTAGCCCTTAGCACTTAGTGGTAACCTGCCCAGCCCTCCCTCCAGGCCTTCTCCTTGGTGGTGGAGAGACGTCTGTTCATGGTCTGTGTGCCCTTTGCCCTGCATCCTTACTCACAGGAATCTCTGGGCCAGTCTCCAAGGGTGCCGGATGTTTCCAGGCTCCCCCCAAGGGGACCTCCTGGAAACTTATCATTCTTAGACTTTAAAACTGAGACAGTGAGTGGGGCCTCGCTCCAGTGCCACTGGCTACCAGCTGTCCAGGGTAAGGTCAAACAGATGGAGTGACCAACCTACCCGGTCTAGTGTACCAGACAAGTCCTCTGCTCAAACTAGTCCCTCCTCTATCTTTATGACTTCACCTCTCCAGAGTCTGATGATGAAAATGTCCTACGGAAGGTTACTTATACGTCCTTCTTAGTCTTGGGAGACTTCTGTTCCCTTGCAGGAGAGAGGGTTTCAAGGACTCTCTGGTTGTGAAACCAAAGGCTTCCTCCTCCTCCCTGCCTGCCTCTGCAGTCTAGGGCAGAGCTCTCCTACCTGGTCTGTGTTTGGGGTATGAGAGATGTCATTCATGCTTCTGCTCTGGGCCTGGCCTAGGAGAGAAAGAAAAGCAAGCCCATCAGGGGAAGCAGGTTCCTGCCAGCTCTTCGCTCTTGGCCCTGAACCTCTTATGGCCTCTATTGTTCTTGCTGTTCAGAACCACAGCAAGTGTCCCTTCCCTTGGTCCTGCAGCCCCTTCAGCCCGAATCCCCACTCTCCTTCCCCTCAGGGGCAGTGTGCTTGAACAAGAAGCTAACCTCTGGGTCCTGCTGCTTCCTAATCACTTCTCCAGCTATAGCATGCTCTCCTGCAGCCTTTGGCCCCACCTCCTCAGACCTCACCAAGATGCCTGCTCCAGACACAGTCCTGTGCCAGCTCCAATGGAAGAGACATAGCGATGTATTTTCAGATGAGGTACCAGGCATCACTAGACTGGAACTTGGTGAGAGAGACCAGTCTCACATCTAGCTTTGTGGACCCATGGAAGTCTTTACAGAGAAGGCTGAGTCCATGTGGACACAGGGACAGCACATGAACTGAACTGCCAGTCGCCCCTTCCTCCGGAAGCCGTTCTCATCTCCCATTAGCAGTGAAGTTCAGTGGGCATGCTCTGCCGTAGCCCTGCCTTATTTCTAGAACACTGCTCCTCTCCACTCACTTCCCAGGATCCTCTTCTCCTTGACTCTCCATGGGGTTTTGTTTTGCCATCAAAGCCTCTTCCACTCCGTCTCTGTCAATCACAGCCAAACCCATGGCTTCCACTGTGTGTGTGTGTGTGTGTGTGTGTGTGTGTGTGTGAGAGAGAGAGAGAGAGAGAGAGAGACAGAGAGACAGAGAGACAGAGAGACAGAGAGAGAGAGAGACAAAGACAGAGACAGAGACAGAGAGACAGACAGAGAGACAGAGGCAGGTACACAAACTGTTTCCCAAGCGCCATCTCTTTTCCGAGCTTCAGAACCTTGGGGCAGCCTCGTCTGATACCTCCAGGTCATTATCGGCCACAAATCAGACTACCCTACCCACTCCCCACAACTTATTCCACCCACTAAGCACTTCCTCTACCCCAGCTGCTGGCCACTTGACATCCTGGGATGCAGTCCTGACTCCTCCCTCCTCCTTGCCTTTCCCGTCCCACCAGCTGTTACATCCTATTTCCTTCTTTCCCCTCCACTCCTGAATGCCTGCCCAACCTCGTTGTTCTTTCTTCCTTTTTTAAAAAAAATATTTATTTATTTATTTATTCATTTATTTATATAAGTATACTACAGCTGGCTTTAGACACACACCAGAAGAGGGCATCGAGTCACATTGCAGATGGTTGTGAGCCACCATGTGGTTGCTGGGAATTGAACTCAGGACCTCTGGCAGAGCAATCAGTGCTCTTAACCTCTGAGCCATCTCTCCAGCCCCTCGTTATTCTTTCTCAGACAAAAATCTGATGGAGGCACACACCTGCTTTTGGATCTTCAGGGTTCCCCTTACCTTCAGAGTCATGTCTTTGGGTTCTTTTTGTTGTTGTTGTTGTTGTTGTTGTTTTGTTTTGTTTTGTTTTACTGGACACACCAGGCCATTTTTTGCCTGACCCTAAGCCATATGCTCTTGGTGAGCTGAATGAATATTGTTTCCTTTATCAACTGCTGTCTGTGTCCTGGGGTTTCCTCTTTTCTGAGGCTTCCTCATTGCCATCTGTGCACTGGGCCACCTCAGGGAGTCTGCATACCTAGGCTACATATGATCCAGTTCACACAGAGCAACAGTCACTTCTTCATGACTCTTGTCTGGGATACTACTGAGCATTGCTGGACAAGAGGGTTTCCATACACAGAACCAGCTGAACAACTTTCTGCCTACTGACCACCGCCCCCTGGTGGCCATATAAGAAATAAGGGCAATCGTACATTAGGGAGGGTGGGGGTGGGGATACAACAGTGAACCAGGCAGGTAACTGCTGTGAAGAGACACTGGTGGACTGCTTTCCCCCACTCCGCCCCCCTCGCCCAAATTCTCAATCCTCCTGCTTCCAACCTAAGACCACTAAGATTATAGATATGTGCTGCTGTGCCCACATCCCTGACTATTCACAGATGAGCTTGAAAAAGGCTGTGACCTTTGACCTCACAGTCCTCTAATCATTATTACTGATCATGCTCAAGTTTCTCCTCCGTGGTGATAAGTGGGTGTCTCGGGTGTTCTTGGGAAAGGGACTTAGGTGAATGTTTTAGTTGCTGTTTGGTTTGTTTGTTGTTACTTGTTTGTTTTGAGATAGTCTCACTCTGTTACCCAGAGTGGCTTGGAATTCACTGTGTAGCCCAGGCTGGCCTCGAACTTGTAGCAATCCTGCCTCAGCCACTGCACCCAGCAAGGTTTCTGTTTTAACTTGCTTGTGTTTTTTGTGGTGCTGCAAATCAAACAGGGCACTTTAAACATCCAAGCTCTCTACTGTTGAGCTACACCTCCATCCCCAGTGCCTTTAATGCCTTTACTAGGGAGGAAGGCTCTCACTGGAAAACAGGGCAAAATGATTAAGTCATCAAAGACAAGAGTTTCACCTGAAATCAATGCACCTAGGACATGAGACCAGCGCTGACGAAGCCAGGAGTTGGCTGCACTCTGTCTGGCAAGGAATACTGTAGTGGTAACTCAGGCCCAGCGGCAAGCCTAGGCATAAGGGGAAATCTGGTTTCTCTTGCTGGTGTCTTAAGCAAGCTAAATCCTCAGCTCTCCCCTCTCCATCTACGGACATGTGGACATTTCCCAGCTGTCACAGCCAGCGTGCTGCTGTCCCTGATCGGCAGAGAACACTCACACAGATGACCATAGCTGGTGCTTTGCCGAATCCTCAGGTCCTCGGTGGAGCGGTGCAGAGTTGGGCCCGCTGACGGGCTCCGGGCAGAGCTGCGATCTGGGAGGGGCAGGAAGACACGTAGCTCCAGCATCTTTGCAGCTGCAGGCTCTCTGGCTAGCACAGTCAATAGTCACTTCAACTAAACTTCAGTGCCTCTTCACTACAAGACACATCTCCCCTTCCAAGAATAATGTTTAAAGGAATATCGTGAATGAGATTACACACAGAGATGGCTGGGGCTTAAGACCATTGGTTGATCCTCCTGAGGACCCTGGGAAATATTTGTACAATTGAAGAGAAGATGCAACACAGAGTTGGCTAAATTGACACTGGGGACAGCACACGACCTACCTTCATCTCTGATTCTGCTACCTGTGGCTCATGTTTGTCTGCTGGGTTTGCCAGGCCTAGAGCCTTCAGAGGCCAAGAGTGAGTGAGTAGTTTTCTCTCCCCAAATGGCCCCAGGCTTTGCTAGCTAGAATGGTATACAAGCCCTGGCACACTTGAGGTGACTTCAACGCTCCCACCATCTTCACGCACCTCACCTTCTGCAGAGGTTTCTGGCTTCTCTTGGCTTAGTGAAAAACTCTTTCCTAAGCAAGCCATCCCTCTAGGCATTCCCTGGTGCTGTGTGCCTGGAGACTCTGGCCTGCCCCTCCTACCCAGGATACACTCCAGACCAACAGATCTCCCAGGCATTAGGACACATTTGAAGATCTCAAGCCATTGAGTGTGCAGTGCAGGCTGTGAGCCAGCCATTCCTAGGAACTACTGTGTTCTGGTGTCAGGAACAACATGGAGTATGGCTGAGGTCCCTCTTGGACTTCCAGAAGAGGAGATTGAACCATGGAAGTCCAGAACCTTGGACTTTCTTCAGGATCATGAAGTCAGATAGTTCCAGCCCCCAAACTGGGCTCACCTGGTCACATGCCCTGCGCCCACCAGCAAGCAGCCCTACTCACTCGTAGTGGAAACCGACTTCCCGATGTCTGCAAGGGAACGGTGGATGGGCTTCTTGGTTTGGTGACGATGCTTCCTCAGTAGCACGTAGCTGACCCTTTCCCGGAGCTCTGGTCGCAGAAGTCCATCTTCTATCTGCTTCTCAATGACATCATCTGGATGAGAAACAAACAAGTTGGGTCCACGTGGGAGAGAACGAGCCCAAGGCTTTGAGGTCTTGCTTCTTCCGGGGTATTAGTGGAATTGAGAATGAGCAAAGGGATCAGGGATTTGAAAACAGTCCTGTGGCTCTGCCAACCCCGATATCTTCATGTATAAGGTTATGGACGTGTCTCGGGTGTGTGCATGCGTGGACAGAAGTCTCTGCTCTTTCTATCCCTGTTGTGAACCATGCTTTAAGTAGGACCTATGAAAGTGCACCAGGAAGCAAATAGGTGCTGTGTTAAATGGTTTTCATCCCCCAAGTGAATTCTTTTTTAGAGAATTAATAGTTATAGCCAAACTAAATGTGCTAGGTAGAATAAAACTCAGAGGAATGTTTAGGAACAAGGAAACAAGCCACCTCCTTGTTTGATACTACATTAAGTGGGAGCTAGTTTTCAAAAAAAGAAAGGTAGTCCATTTTCCTCTGAAAAGAAACAAGTTGTCATGGCAATAGTCTCTCTGCCTGCTGCTTCGCTGAGCCACATTTCAGGGATGCTCTTTCTGCATGGAAACTAAAAGCAGTTGGGAAACTAACTGCCTAGACAGTGCCAGAGTCAAAATCCTGCAGAGTCAGGCAAGTGTTGAGATGGCCAGTCATACAGACTTGCAGGTGGACACAAGGTTGGGGAAATTGCTCTGATTTGCTGGGACCATAGCGGAGATGTCCTGGACTCACCTATGATCTGCGGTAGAGAGCCGCTGTCCAGATCCAGCAGCACCGTCCCTGTCTGCAGGCAGGTGCGGAGCTCAAAGAGGCTGTGAAGGGACAGCGTGGACACATGGGGCTTGCTCCAGCGTTCTCCTCCTTCCTCTACCTTTTCTTCAAATTTTATCCACCTGGAAGAAGTAAGAATGGGGCTTAGCACTGCCAGTGCTCTCAGGAGGAGGCCTATTCCAGGTCAACCAAGTGGTGTGATGTAGCAGTTTCGTCTAAGATTGAAACATTCTATCCTGTAGGAAGCTGCTTCAACCAGAAGGTCCAACAACTCAACATAGCTTTAAGAAGTCCCTGAAACTGACCAGACTCACTAGGCCCCTCCCTGCCAGAGTAAGCAATAGAGGTTATGAATCCCTCTCAGATGAGCAGAGTCGAGCTACAAAAAATACTTTCTGAGAAGCCAAGCTGCCTGAAAGAAGAAGGAAAAAAACCAGCTGAGTTGCCTGGAAGAGGTTTAGACCAACTGAATCACTTGAAAGACACACTCTCCAACTTGTTGAGCTGCCTGCAGGCTGTGTAGTATGCTTCAAGTTTCCATCTTTTATGAGCAATCACCCATGCTAAGGTGGGCTTTGGTGATACAGCTATCTCTGAGTCATTTCTGTTTCTGAAAGTAATTCTGTAAATATTCCTATAAATAACCCTAGCAAAATTCATGGTTCACCAAGTTATACTGTGGTGATATCTGTTCTTTGGTCTGTCATGAGTTCCCTACCTGGGGTAAGTAGGTGTGTGTGTGTGTGTGTGCGTGTGTGTCCGGGAAAAGTCTTATCATACAAGTAGATGCAGACCTGTGGGAACATACAGTTGGAGACATTGATTGGCCCTGAATTCCCAAGCAGAGGATCCCTTGGTGCTGTCTGTCTGTCCTAACACTAACTGATGCTGGCATGCTAAGGACAGAATGATCATAGGCAGACATGAAGTATCTTTTGACGTGATAAAAATTTTAACATTAAGATATGAGGTTGAACAGCTCTTCACATTGAATATCATTTACTACATAAATGAGACAGTGCTAGGTTATTTTATGACAATAATTTTTTTTAAGTCTCAACTGGATCCTGGTTACTGTTGGTTGGTTACTTTTAAGTGTTCCGAGTAGTTTGCTAGGAACAGGGGAAATGTCCCCAGACAAAAGTATCTCCCTCAGGGATGCTTTCTTATGCCAAGAAAGTGCTTGCTGTATAAACATAAGGACCTGAATTCAATCCCCAGTACCCCAGATAAATATCCAGGTGTGGGACTGTGTGCTTGTAATCCCAACACTGGGAGGATTACAGGAGGACCCCTAGGGCTCGCTGTCAGCCAGACTAGCTAAATTGTTGATGTTGATCCCCTGGTCAGTGAGAAACTCTGTCCCAAACCAAGGTGTAGAGCTCTTGAGAAGCAACACTTGGGGTTGACTTCTGGCCTCCGGATGCCTGTTCACACATACTCCCAACCTGTCCCCAAGATGTGTCCCTCAGGTTCTACTACACAGGGTCTGGGGGTCCCATGCTCTTCACTGCAGAGATTAACTGTGAGTTCACATTCAGATTAAAGTCCAGATGTCACCTGGAGAAGGAAGGAGCGAAAGCCAGCTGTGTGGAGGAATTTGCCCTTTCAGGAAATCTAGAATCACAGACAGGATGGAAGTGATGCAGTAGGGAGTCCTTTGACAGCGAGCAGAGGCATCACCCAACCAGGCCTCCCATTCAGAGGCAGCTCCAGACAGCTGGCAGAGTCCCCAGGGAAGCTAATTGTCCCAGCTGCAGACTTCAGTCCACCATAACGACAGGTTGCCTACAAACCACTGGGCAGCTTCTACCTGCACCAATTGGAACCTGAAGGAAATGGCTCTGGGTCCCTCTGAAAAACAAGTTTATGGAGTCTGTGGGGAATTTGTTCAGCAGGTGGGAGCGAGGCTACCAACCATGACAACCTGAGTTGCAATATTGTTTTTTTTTTTTCCTTCCACCATGTGGGTTCCAGGGATCAAATGTAGTCACTAGGCCTGGCAGCAAGTACCTTTACCTGCTGAGCCATCTCTCTAGCTCCGGCTAGTGCAAACTCACAACCCTCCTGCCTTCCCCTCCCAGATACTGGGATCATAGGAACACATCACCACATCCAGCTGAAGTCAGATTGCATGCACATGTGTGTAGATGTTGTGTGCACATGCGTGTGCACTGGTGCACATGAAAGCCAGAGGGTATTGCTGTTTTTAAAGATTTTTTACTTTATATATATATGTGTGTGTGTGTGTGCAGTATGTGTGTATGTGTGTGTGTGTCTGTGTGTGTGTATGTCAGTGCATTGTGTGTATGAAGTGTCCACAAAGACCAGTGGCGGGCATCAGATTCCCTGGAACCAGGATTACAGACGAATGTGAGTCACTATGGGAACCAGACTAGAAAGCAGCCCATGCTCTTAACCATTCTCTGGCCCCTCATCTTGTTTTGAGACAGACCTTGACCAAATTCAAAGAAAAGTAATGTACCATGAGATCTGATCACTAGCACCCACATAGCAGGCAGCTCACAACCACCCAAGGGCTTCTCTGCCCTCCCCCGAACTCAGTGGCGGCAAGCATAGACATGGTATACAATACATATAAAATAATAACAAAGAAATCTAAAAAATTTAAGATGTTCTTATCTTTTAGAGGCACTCATTTACATGTGTAATGGCATGGTAGTTGGAACTCGTGCTACCATGAGCTAGTATGTCAGGGCAGGCTGTGGGGGACCTTGATTGGCCGTGAGTTAACAGGTCAAGGTTGAGAGCTGGGTGATACACACTACTTTCATGAACTTTGAACTTTCTACAATCCAAATGCTTAAATATTTTCTAAATTGAATAAAGGCACAGGCTCTTTCTAGAGATTCTGGATGAAGCCAGGCTTCCCAGCCGTGTACGCCTGATGGAACGGTTCGTGTGATCCCGAATAATTCACTGCAAAGCAAGCTTTATACCACAGTTGGCTTTAAAGAGCACAAATTACAGTCAGAGAAGCAGGTCAAGCAGAAAGAAAATCTCTGAGTTGGAAAAAGACTTTTCGGTATTTCACCCAGTCCTGATCAGTGCTGTGGCCTTCACTTCCGTGCCTGCCAGAGGCAGGAGTCAGATATCCCCTTCTCTGAACAGAACCTTAAAGAGTCACATGTTCCAGAAAGCAGCTCTCTGTCACAAAGAGGAGAGGTGCAGACCCAAGGCCTTTTCTTCAACTGGTAACTCAGACAGGGTGGTCGCTGCTGATGGCTGATCCAGACATAATAAAAAAAAAAGTGTCCCAGGGCTAGCCACCAGGTAGAGTCCAGGGCTAGCCACCAGGTAGAG
>NW_021604591.1:3657342-3667162 GCF_004785775.1 Grammomys surdaster
CTAGCCACCAGGTAGAGTCCAGGGCTAGCCACCAGGTAGAGTCCAGGCTTCCAGCACAAACCTCCAAGCATGGGAAGAAGCCATCCCAGAAGGACCGTCTAGAAAGAGCTGAAAGCCAAGATGAGGCTGAGGGTATATAGTTCAGACGGTAGAGTGCTTGCCTTCAATGCAGGAAGCCTGTGTTTGCTCCCCAAGTATCACATGAAAAACAACCCAGACCAGCCAGGTACAGCAGTGCACACCTTTAATGCCAGCACTCAGGAAGCAGGGGCAGAGGCAGAGGCAGAGTCAGAAAGGCAGAGAGAGGCAGAGAGAGGGGCAGAGAGAGGGGCAGAGAGAGGGGCAGAGAGAGGGGCAGAGAAAGGGGCAGAGAGAGGAGCAGAGAAAAGGGCAGAGAGAAGGGCAGAGAGAAGGGCAGAGAGAGAGAGAGGGGGGCAGAGAGAAGGGCAGAGAGAGGGGCAGAGAGAGAGAGGGGGCAGAGAGCGGGGCAGAGAGGGGGCCGAGGGGCGGGGCAGCGAGGGGGCAGAGGGGCAGAGGGGCAGAGGGACAGAGGCATCATTTTGAGTTGGAGGCCAGCCTGGTCTACACAGTGACTTCCATGCTAGCCAAGGGCCACATAGTGAGACCCTATATCAAACAAAAACAAAACAACAGCAAGCATGATGGTGCAGGCACTTGGGAAGTAGAAAGTAGAAGCAGGAAGATCAGAAATTCAGGGTTGGCTGGCCAGATGGCTCAGTGGGTAAGGCCATTTGCCAAGAGTCTAGTAATCTCGGTTTGATCCCTGGAACCCACATAAAGGTGGGAGGAGAAAACCAACTCCACAGAATCAGCCTCAGCCCTGCATCATGTGAGCGCACAGGCACACACACACATATTTTAAAATAATTCAAGCCAAGAAGTTCAAAATCATTCTCCGCTACATAGCTGAGTATGAGTAAGGCCAGCCTGAGCCACACCACCCAGACTGAGCACGTCCTAATCAGAGGACTGGGATCAGACATCAGTGTTATTTAAAGGGAAGACATGGGAGAGCTGCTGAGACAGCTGGGCTGTGAAGAGCACTGGCTGCTCTTGCAGAGAGTTCGATTCCCAGCAACCACATGGCAGCTCACAGCATCTGTAACTCCAGTTCCATGGGATCGGTTTATGTGGGCTTCTTGCACACTGAGCGAGCACTCTACCAACTGAGCTGTAGCTTCTGTAAAATTTGTTTGTTTTGTCTCTAATATAAGGACCCTGTGCTGGCTGGTTTCACATTAGCTTGACACAGGTTATAGTCGTCAGAGTGGAAGGAATCTTGGTTGAGAAGAAGATCTCCGTAAGATCTGGCTGGAGGCCAGCCATTTAGAGCATTTTCTTAATTAGTGATTGATGGGGAAAGGTTTAGCACATGGTGGGTGGTGCCATTCCTGGGCTAGTGTCCTGTATTCTATTTAAAAAAAAAAAAAAAAAAAGGCCGAGCAAGCCGTGAAGAGCAAACAAGAAAGCAGCACCCCTCCGTGGCCTCAGCATCCGTCTCTGCCTCCCATGTTCCTGCCCTGACTCTTTAGTAATGAAGAGTGGTGCGGAGGTGTGAGTCAAAGCCCCTGTCCTTCACACGTTGCTTAGTTTTATCACAGCAATAGTAATCCTCAGACAGTCCCCATGTGACCCAAGCTAGTCTTAACCTGAACTGTAGCCCAGGTTGGCCTTGAACTTGTGATCCTCCTACTTTAGCTTTCTAAGAACTGGGATTACAGCTATGTCCTGTCATGTGTGACAATTTTAAAGCATTTTAAAGGTGCAACTCGATCTCCTGAGCAACGCAACATCTGATGCCCAGGTTGTATTGATTCTAAACATTTTTTTTTTTTAAGAAACATATTGGTGGGGCCGGAACCACAGCTCAGCAGTTAAGGGCACCCACTGTTCTTGCAAAGGACCCGGGTTCTGGACCCAGGATCCAAGTGGCAGCCCATCATTGTCTGTAACTCCAGTTCCAGGGGATTCGATGCCCCCTCTGGCCTCTGAGGACCCTGCCCGCGCATGGTGCACATGCAGGTAGGCAAAACACTTATGTACATAAAATAAAGTCACTCTTAAAAAAGAAAGAAGTATGTTTGGTGTTGGAGAGAAGGCTCGGCAGTTAAGAGCACGTGCTGCTCGTATAGAGTATCTGACCGCAGTTCCCAACACCTGTGTCAGGTGTCACACTCCTCCTATAATTCTAACTCTGGAGGATTCCATGCCCTCTCCTGGTCTCTTTGGGCTCCTGCACACACGTGCACAAAGCCACCCTCCCATACTCATAAATAAAAGATAAAAATAGTTTTAAAAGAGAAAATATGTACTTGTGTGAATTTTTTCTTTGTTTCTTTTTGTTTGTTTGTTTGATTGATTGATTTTTATTTTGTAGCCAAGGCTGACCTTGAACTCACCATGTACCTGAGGATGTTTCGGAACTCTCAAGTGCTGCTTCCATAGATCTGCTATAGTACATGAACTTATAGTACATCTGGCTGCTTTAGTACATGAACTTAAGTTTACTCACCTAGGATACATGAAGTCCATGCCCCTGCCGTGGTCACTCTGTGCCACCCCTTACTTTATTCTGTACTTTTCGCACCCCAAAGCCTAACTTCTACAGGTAGCTTTAACGGCATCTGTCTAAGGCCCATTTCTAATCCACTAAAATGCTTGGATTACATTCTTTTAAATTTTGGATACTTATGTGTGTGTGATGTTGTGGTCATGAGGATGACACAATGTCCTTGTGGGAGTCAGAGGGCAAATCTCAGAGGTGGCTCTCTCCTGCTACCATGTAGGCCCTGGGGAATGAACTCAGGTCAGATTTGACACCAGCCTCTTGATCCACTGGGCCATCTCAATAGCCCTGTAAGTCATTCCTACATGTGTAACAGACAGATTTATTTATTTTTTTAAAGAAAGCAATTTATTTATTTCTTTTTACGTGTTTGAGTGTTTTTCCTGTACAAAGTAAGAGCAGCACACGTGTGCAGTGTCTGCAGAGGCCGGGAGAGGTATCAGCTGTCCTGGGACTGGAGTTAGAGACAGCTGTCTGCCTTTGTTGTGGCAATGAGAACTGAGCCTGGGTTTTCAGGAAGGAGCAGCGAATACTTTTAAGTGCTGAGCCCTCTCTCCAGCCCCTAGGTTCATTTCTTAAAAGTAATATGAATGTGAGCTGCCTCTCATCCTGAGGCCAAGTACTCAACCTTCGAGGTGAGTGATATCAGGACTGCAGGTCCCAGCATGAACTGAGGGTGAGTGTTGATCAGTTATAAGCCACTTTCCTGGAGGTCGCTGAGGACTCAGCAAGAACCATCTGGATTCAGTCCTTTCTAGAATGGTAACAAAAACAAATGGGCATTTATCAAGGATGAAACAGCTGGAGCTACAGAGATGGCTCAGCAGCTAAGAGCACTTATGCTTTCAATTAGGACCCAGGTCTGATTCCCAGCACCTACAAAGTGACTCGCAACCATCTTTAACTCCAGCTCCAGGGAACCTGCTGCCCTCTTCTGACCTCTGAGGGCACCAACCATACACGTGGTACAAATGTGTACATAAAGGCAAAACACTCACACATAAAATAAATAATGAATGAATCCAATTTTTTAGAACACTGAAAGAATGGAACTGGTATGCAAATTCTGTTTTACTTTCATGGTTTACATGATAAACTCACACTACATAAAATCACACAGGGTTGATCTAGGCTCAGTAGGTTGAGGTACTTGCTTCTGAATTCAGTCCTCAGAACCCACATGATGGATGAAGAGAGAAGGAGAGAACAGACTCCCACTGCTGTGCTTTGTCCTCTATGTGCAGTCTGTAACACACGCACACACACAGACACATGCACACACGCATGCATGCATGCACACACAGACATATAAATAAGTAAAACATATTTTTTTAAAAAGCACATGCATGAAGGCAGGCATGTGAAATGGAGTACATGGTTTCTACAACCAATCTAAACACACGCTCATGGTTTGTCAACCAAACCTGGCGGTGAGTTTGAAATACTGTAGCATGTAAGAGCCATGGCTGAAGTGTTGACATACTCTTAGAGAGTTCAGACCGCACCAGAGGGGCCGATGAGCGCCAGAAGGCTTCACCATCCTGTTGGGATGACCACTTTCATCTAGGCTCAGAACTTCATCTTTTTAGGTTCCCAGGGATCAGATACCAAGCTGACGACCAGTAATGACCAGCTTCCCAAGAGCTGATGTATAAACCTAACGTGGCCAGCTTACTTATCTTACAGTAAGATTTGTAAAAGCCTCTCAACCTCCAGCCCTTTCATTATCTCCTTGGTCGGCATACTAGAAAGGTCGTTATCATCAGGATGTTGCTCAGTATAGACAATTGTTGGGCCCTCTTACTTAGACTGTTCTGGAATGAACCCATTTTCTTCCTGCCGTGGTTACCGGAGTCTCTGTAATTCAGTCTTCCTTTATACTTGCCTCCTTGGCAAGGCTTTGGTGATGTTTTCCATTTGGGAATTCTTGGAGAGCCATTCTCTCCTAGGAAGTGCCTGTAGTTGTGGGGCGTGGAATGTCTGGTTCAGGAAAGATGGCCACCCTGTTATACACAAGCCACAACAAGAGCCATCGGACAAAGCAACTGGCCGATTCTGAGCTGGATCTTTCGGGGGAAGGCTCTGGGGACTGTACCTCTTAGAGTCTTCTTGTCTGTACATCCAGGAGGTTTATAATGTCTTTTCAGGGGACTGTCAATCACCAGCTTGTCAGGCTCCCTCAGACTCCAGTTTGCACTATCTCCCTCCTGATCTCGATTTTCACGGTCTCTCACCCACCTCCATGGCCAGGCCAGGGCCACTTCTCTATGTGAGGCCTCCCAGGAGTCCAGGGTGGACAGATAACCCTTCTCTGGCCACCATTAGTGCTTACTAATAAAGACAATGGTTAAAGCTTATTGAGCACTTTCTAGGTGCCAGGTGCTCTGCTTCTTGTGTAACATGCATTACTTCACCCTCCCCAGGTATCAGGCAGACTAACAGAGAGGGTCTGAGTACAAGTCCTTTGACAGAAGAACTTGTGTTCTCAAACTCTGTACATGCCTCCCTGGGTCTCAACTACCCTGTATTTGAGCACACACCTGCCTTTTATACTAGGGCAAGAGTCAGAAAACAAGGCCCCTTGAGCTAATAGTGACTGTGGCCTGTTTTCATATGGTCAGCTCAAGTGGAATAGCTTCTAGGGGCTGGAGAGATGGGTCAGTGGTTAAGAGCATTGTCTCCTCTTTCAGAGGACCCAAGTTCTATTCCCATCTTCCCATATGGAGGCTTAAACATCATCATAACTCCAGTTCTAGGCGTTCTGATGTCCTCTTCTAACCTCTGTGAGTGCTAGGCATACAAATGGTGTACACACACACACACACACACACTCCATGGCACACATCCAGAAGTCAAAGAGTAACTTTCAGAAGTTTGTTGAGACAGGGGCTAGCCTGTTTCTGTTGCTATGTTGGCTACTCCAGGCTAGTTTCCCCAAGAACTTCTGGCTCTCCAATCTCCCTCTCCATCCCATAGGGGTGCTGGGATTACAGACTCACCCCATCACATTCAGCCTTTTATGTGGGCCCTTCAGGTCACCTGGCCAGTACTTCTGACAGCTGAACCTCCACAGGCCCAGTTTTTGCTACATATTTAAAGCTTTACTAAGGAGGAGGAAGAGAAGAAAGAGAAGTCAGAGAAGAGAGGAGAAGTGATTGGAGAAGGGGGTATTCCTGAGCCCAAAGACCAGGGGATTTTCATTCTGACCTTTAACAGAAAAAGCTCCCCAGTATCCACCTGGGAGGATAAATTCAGACCTTGCTTGTTTTAATTTTCTCCAGGGTCCTAACAACTGGTTTTATTTTTTATAATGTGTGGAAAAAAAAAAAGAGGGCGTTAGTAAGATAACTTGAAGCGTCTTGAGAGCCCTGGTTGACATGGGATCGCAATGCCACGGTGGAGGCAGAGATGAGCAGGGGGCTTTCTGGCTAGTCTGACTAGCTATATTAGCAGGTGCCTAGCTCACAAAACAGGGGGAGCAGGCAAGACGACTCAGGAAGTAAAGTGCTCACCGCCAGGAAATCATCATCTCCACACAGGTGCCATATAGCACGTGTGTATTCTTTCCCTAGACATGCACTCATACAAACAGATAAAGGAAAAACGAAACATACAAAATGGATAGCAACTGAAAAACATGACCAGAAGTTGACTTCTGGCCTACACACACACACACACACACACACAGAGAGAGAGAGAGAGAGAGAGAGAGAGAGAGAGAGAGAGGCATGCATGCACGCACACACCCATGCATGCATATGCTTGTACACACTCCTATTTTCCTGCTTGCTCACCATAAACTTCAGGTATGTGTGTGTGTGTTTGGTAGTGAAGGAAGAAGAGAGAAGGCTGGTTCTATATCAGGTGGAAACCAGCAACCTACAGCATTCAGACCAGTGGGTCAGCAGGAGGTAAATCAAACAACTGCAGAAACCTTCACCTGACCTCAAATCTCCATGCATGACTCTACTATTAAGAAACACAATAGCTGGGCAATGGTGGCACATGCCTTTAATCCCAGCACTTGGGAGGCAGAGGCAGGCAGATTTCTGAGTTGGAGGCCAGCCTGGTCTACAGAGTGAGTTCCAGGACAGCCAGGGCTATACAGAGAAACTCTGTCTAGAAACAAACAAACAAACAAACAAACAAACAAACAAACACAATAGCCACAGGCTGGACCCACTGCCCCGGGTACCAGCAGCCCAAAACTCCCCCATGCCACTCTTCCACTCCCTCCCTCCTCAAACCTGTTAGGAGCCCCACCTGCACCTAGGGCCTGGATCCACTCAGCAAGCCTGTCTCAGCCTTCTGCCCCTTTAAGCTATTCTTTCTTCTCTCCCATTTCTATTAGCATCCAAAATGGCTCCCAGGTCTCGTCCTCAAAGACAAAAGCTAAAGCAGAAGCCACAGGTCACTGATGGCATAGCACACACAGGCCCAGGTCTTCACTCTCAGTGAACAGTGCATGAACAGTAGCACTGGGGTTAGAGATAGGGCTTAGTTGCCAGTGTGATTGCTCAGCGTGAGGGAGGCCTTTGGTCCTTGGCACTGCATAAAAATCTGGGTGTGGTGGGCTGGAGAGACGCTGCACAAGTTGAGATCCAGTGGAAACAGCCGGGTGGTAATGTGCAGCTGTAACCCCAGGGCTGGGGTAAAGGTGGCAGGGCAGAGATAGCCAGATCTCGGGAGCTGCTGTTAGCCAGCCTGGTCCATCAGTGAACCCCAGGTTCAGTTAGAGAGCCCTCAAATGTAACATGGAGAGCAACTGGGGAAGACACCCAACATTGACCTCCAGCCTCCACACACACGTCTGCACACATGTACCTGTGCATGTACACACACAGGAACGTGTAGAATCACACAAATGCGCTGTCTGCCAGCATCATGGTGGTCCACACCTTAATCTCAGCTCTCAGGTGGTGGAAGTAGGAGAGTTACGAGTCCAAGGTCATCCTCTGCTACAGAGTGAACTCAAGGTCAGCCTGGACTATGTCTCAAAATAAATAGATAAATAAACAATTCTTTAAAAAGCTGAACGAAGACTTCCCTTGATCCTGTGCTCTACTCCAGAGACGGGGTCTTGGACAAGCCCTCCGCAGAGTTGTCCAGATGATCAACCGACTTCCAAACACAGATCTCTGCCTGGTGCAGCCTGTGCTTCACCACTGAGCCATCTCCCCAGCCCAGGCCTTTTCCTTTGATCTCAACACTAAAACCAAGTGGTCTGTCTAACATACAGACCTCCATCTTTTCCCCAAAACCCTTCCAGGTCCCTCAGATTCTCAGTATCTAGCTCAGTCTCCTCGGTTCCAGCAGCATGGGTCCTACTGACAGTCTTGCCCATGGACCACGGCAGGTGCTGACAGTCGTGCCCTATTGGCCATCCACAAGGAACCTATGCCCAGGCCTCCCCTTTCCATCCTGGTCTTTAAGCACACCACCCTGAGAACATCCCATTTCATCGATTGGGTACATGCTCAGTAGTATCAGGCCACCGTCCAGCCCTCGCTCCAGGGCCTCTTCCTCATTGCCTATCTTTGCTATGCTAACTCTGATCCACCCTCCCGTCCTGGTGTGAGCACCCTTTCTCCTGGAAGCATTCCTGGACCCTCTCATGCCTCTGTGCATTCACATTGCCCTCATTTCCAAGTATCCCCTTATGTGACTTCATGCCTCATCACATAGACACCAACTGAACCACGACAGCACCAGCCATGTTCCATTTTCAAATGTCTTGGCGCAAGTCAGTAAGACCTTAGTAAATATTACTTGAGTGAAGGAATGAAGTTTGTTGACTTCCACTCTGAGAGGCCTTAGCTTCCTACTCTGATTTATAAAGCCGGGGTAGTTCTGGTCCTATACAGCCAACTCCAGAGGGCTGGACGAGGGATGTAGTTCAGTTGATAGAGGGCTTGCCAAGCATGCAGTCCTGGGCTCAACCCCCAACACTGTGTGCACCAGGCAGCGGGCGGAGCAAGACTCCAAAACCATCCTCCTTAGCCACATAACAAGTTTGAGGCCAGCCTGGGCTATATGAAACATGGTCAAAAAAGAGATCCAACGCTCCAACTCAACTGAGCTGGCCCACTTCTCACGCACCTTTCGTCTCTTTTCTTGTCATGACAGGAATGTTCTCAGAGCATATGTATCTCGTAAGAACCTTCTGGCAAGCTGTTGCTCGCAGGCTGCTGAGTGGAGGCCAGAGCAGCTTGGATTTGGAACTTGTTCTCAAAGCTCTTGAGCGTTAAGCTCTAGTTATTTCTGAGTAACCCTGAAGGGCCCTCCACTCTTGGGTGGGTTCCAACCTGGACCGTTCTCCTCCCAGACCCTTCTCTTCCAGTCTGGCAGGTGTTGGTTTGAAAAACATTGGAGTTTGGGGTAAATTATTTGCTCATAAAATGGGGGGATCACCCTTACCTCACCTGATTCAGCCCTCCCTTAGACAAGGTCATTATCAGGGAACAGCCAAGCCAGACCGCCATGTGGGAATGTCAAAGAGACAGAATTAGTAACAGTCTATCTTATTAACAGCCTGGCCTTCCACCATCGATCACATCAGACGCGCCGCTGCACATACAGTCCTGATTATGTGCAGGGAGCAAGGCTCAGCAGAGCTCAAAAAGCCACTTAAATCTACGCAGCAGTGACTCCTTCAAGAGTCCGAAATGTCCCCTAAACTAATAACCTCTGACAAAGCACTGCCAGGGAAAATTCCTTGCGGATTTGAGATTTTCACTCTCTTAAGCTCCTAATTCAATAAAGCGAGCACTCCTTGCAACAAATTAAATACTTTTATGAAAGCGACCCCTCCCCCACTCTCTTTGATGCATGATTAGCCCCCTAATGCTAGGGCATGGGGTCTGTAAGAGATGCCTTCAGTTGTCTTCTGTTACTACACAGCGGCCCAGAATCTACTGGAATTTGCTGATTCTTTGATTCTGGAAACTTCTAAGACTCCTGGCTTCCCTGACATGGGTCCTACAGTCTGTTAGCTGGGGGGGATGTTAGCCATTCCTGAGATGGGGTGACAAATCCTAAGCAGGCCTGACTAAGCGTGCCTACTTTTGTCTTTTTGGTTGTTTGGTTTTGGTTGATTGGTTGTTTTGGGGGTTTTTTGTTTGTTTGTTTGTTTACTTGCTTGCTTTAAATTGTTGGTTTTGGTGTTTTTTGTTGTTTTGGTTTTGTTTTGTTTTGTTTTGTTTTGTTTTGTTTTGTTTTGTTTTGTTTTGTTTT
>NW_021604591.1:3667172-3677701 GCF_004785775.1 Grammomys surdaster
TTGTTTTGTTTTGTTTTGTTTTGTTTTGTTTTGTTTTGTTTTGTTTTACAACAGGGTACCACTGTGCAGTCCTAACTGGCCTGGAGCTTGCTAAGGTGTCGACCAGGCTGACCTTGAACTCACAGAGATCTATTTGTTCTGCCTCTGGAGTGCTGGGATTGAAGGCACACATTGTCAGTGAAGGCAGGGGTTGGGGTGAGTACTCTCTCTGCCCAGGGAAGGGAGAAGGCATTCGGTCTCTCCCCGGCCTCCCAGAAGCTTTCTTCTCTATTCACACACCTTGAGTGGAAGAGACCATGCCTAGGGCAGACTGGCTCAGAGCCCTCCCTCTCAGAGGTGATAAACCACAGTACTCCAGGCTGAGCTCTGGCCCGTTTGAACTGGCCTTTCCCATCTTGTGAGCCCTGGTTAGAGGTCCCAGGCTCTGCAGCTGTGAGTATTTAGCTCCAATTACAAAAGAATTGCCATCAGCCCTAGGTCTTCCCTGAAAGCCAAAACAGGCCTGAGGGGACAATCCAGATTCGACTTCCTATATCTCTGGCCCTTGGCAAGCTACAAGTTCTTCTGCATGTCACCCCTTCTATGAAGCCAGATTTCAGCTCTGTCCTTCTCAGGATCACTGTGCGCGGGGTGAGCCTGCAGTCTCAGCACACTTGGAGTTCAGTGAACCACGAATGAGAAGAGGCTCTTGGGCCTGCATGGGGGGATTGGGCACAAATGTGGGCTGTGAGGCTGATTGGTTGGTTCCTCCCTGAGGCCTGCAGGACATTATTCCTCTTAATGGCCCTTCTTCCAGATGCCTTTGCAGCACAGAAGGGGCAGAGAGATCTGAAATGTGGAAACACGCTCCTGCCTTTGTCTAGCGACTATCCAGGCCACGGAGGGAGCTATCAGACTCCTGGTGTCAGAGTCCTCCCACGCAGACCCTGTCCTGGGCACTGCTGGGAGTTAGTTTATAAGGGTCAAATATTAGATATCCTGCATAGAGGATATTTACATTATAATTCATAACAGTAGGAAAATTACAGTTATGAAGTAGCAATGAAAATAATTTTATGGTCGGGGTCACCACAACATGAGGAACTGGATTAGAGGGGGTCTCAGCAGTAGGAATGTTAAAAACTACTGCTTTAGTATCCAATATCTCTCTATGGAAATCAGTTGATTTAATTCTAATTTAATCGTGTTTTGTTTGTTTTGTTTTGTTTGGAGACAGAGTCTCAGGTATTCCATGCCAGCCTTAAACAGTTTACATAGCTGAAGAGGACCTTGAACTTCTGGTCTTCCTACCTCCACCTCCTCTGTGCAGTGGTTTCAGGGGTATGCTTCCACGATTGGATTATGTGGTGGTGGGGATCAAACCAAGGACCTTGTGTGCTATGTACATATTTTACCAACTGAGCCACAGCCATAGCCTGGATTTTAATTTAATAAAATCAAAATGTTTTTTCCTGCATGGAGAGATGGCTCAGTAGGTGCAGTGTTTGCCATTCAGGTGTAAAGACTAGATCTCCAGCACCGTGTAAAAGCCAGGTGAATGTGACTCATTTGTCTCCAGGCAAGGGAGGTAGAGCAAGCTAGAGAGCTACCCTGGTCGGACTAGCTGAATAGGTAAACTCTGGATACAAGAGAGAGAGCCTGTCTCAGAATAAAAAGTGGAGGACAATTGAGGAAAGACTCCTGGTATTAAGCTTGGTACTACACACACACACACACACACACACACACACACACACGTATGTGTGCCTCAAGACAGGAAAACACACTCACCTACAAACACATCCCTCCTGGATGGAGGTTAAAAGAAGTATTACTTGTCAGGCAGTGGTGGCTCACACCTCTAATCCCAGCACTTAGGAGGCAGAGGCAGGTAGATCTCTGAGTTTAAGGCCAGCCTGGTCTACAGAGTGAGTTCCAGGTCAACCAAGGTTACACAGAGAAACCCTGTCTCAGAAAAAAAAAAAAAAAGAAACAAAACACACACAAAATTATTAGTTTTCTAGGAAGGAGGGTTGTAACTGACCATGCAAAATCTGAGACACATTCTTCCAGCTCTGAGCAGTCCTTGGAAGTCTCCCCCGCTGTCCCCTCCTCCCTGCTTCTTAGGTCTTGGGGAGCATGTGGGACCACTAAACTGTTCTGTTTGGTTCAGAGGTCCCTCTGTCCCAGTCACAGCACAAATGTTTCTCAGACCCAACTTCCTCTCCTGACGTCACACCATGCAGTTCCACTAACCTGGATGGATTTCCTCCTCCTTCCCTTCCATGCACGTGGAGTTCTCTCTACGCCCTCTTGTTTGGAGCATGTGGATGCTTGTGTGGTATGTGTATGAGTGTGTGTGTGTGTGTATATGTGCATATGTGTGTACATGCATGTGTGTATCAGTATGTGTGTGTAAGTGTATGAGTATGTGCATGTGTATATGTGTATATAAAAGTGTGCATGTATGTGTATGTGTGTGTATGTGTGTATGTGTATGCGTGTACATGTGTTTGTAGGCCTGAAGTTGACATCTGAGGTCTTCCTCAATTGCTCTCCATTCTGTTTATTGAGAACCTTAACCCAGAGCTGAGTGCACAGATTCTGGCTAGTCTAGGTAGTCACTTGTCCTGGGGTTCTCCTGTCTCTGCCCCTTGAGTGTTGAGATTACAGGCAGTCACTATTCCTGTCTGGCTTTTACATGGATTCTAGTGGCCCAAGCTGTGGTTCTCATCCCTGCCCAGCTAGGACTTTATCCACTGAGCCAGTTCCTTATACCCTCCTGCTTTCTTCCATGGCTCTACCTCTGTAGCCCACTCTGCTTGTCCAAACTCAGCTGAGAAAGACAAGCCTAGGCCTTTCTCCTGCCATTCAGACTTACACCCCCTTCTTCCTCCAGGAAGTCTTCCCTGTGTATTCCTGCCAGACGGGAACACTTCCTTCTACAGCATGTAGTTTGAACCATTTGACATTAAAGAATATGTGGCCTTATAGTTGCCCAGGGTCTCATGGGTCACTATTCCATCATATTCTCTCTCTTTCTCTCTCTCTCTCTCTCTCTCTCTCTCTCTCTCTCTCTCTCTCTCTCTGTGTGTGTGTGTGTGTGTGTGTGTGTGTGTGCCTGCCTATTCATGTGTGTGAGATGAGAGGACAAGCTTGTTCCTTGGTTCTGCCAGCCATGTTTTAGAGAGACTCTCTCACTGGTTAGGCTAGGTTGGCTGGCCACAGCTCCTGGAGTGGGCATATCTTCACCCCCAGGCTGCCACCGACGTTACACGTGCACAGCACCATGGCCAGCTTATTTTACATGGATTCTGGAGACCTTGTTTCTCCAAACAAGCACTTTGTCAACTGAGCTAGCCCCTCGGCTTCTGAAGAGCTATTTCTTTGACAATAACAACAGTCATTTATGTTTGTTTCTTATTGTTTACAGTTCTAGACACCAAAAACGGCATCTGGGAAGGTGCTCATCAATGGAGATGCTCCCCGCACAGAACTCAAGCTATGACACCACTTTCTCAGCGGGAGATGCAGCCCAGCCTAGGCCCCAGACATGCCCCCTCCATGCGGCCCCCCTCACCACGCCCCCTCCATCCGGGCTCCACTCCTCTCACCTGGCCGACTCCTTCCACTCCATCTGGTCCCCATCATGCTGCAGAGTGTCCATCTCTGTGAAGAGGGTGGGGTTGGGAGCCTCATCTTCCTCCCCCAGGATGTCCTGCAGCTGCTCAGCAGCTGGAGACCCTGAAAAAATGAAGGAGTTGCCGAGTGCCCAGCAGAGGGCAGGACGGCCCAAGGCCCACAGGATCGGAGCAGGCACCCGGGCAAGGGGCGGGGTATTTGTCCATTCTGTAAGGCTCAGTCCATTTCCTGGGTCAGCTGACCTCTTGTCCCTTTGGACTGGGTGCAGGTGTTAGTCTTTGAGGTAAGACAGAATTTGGTCTGTGTTTAGATTCCAGGATTTTATAAAGGACAGTGAAGGCTGGGAAATGGCCAAAGCCACAGCAGCAGCGGCAGGGTTAGGAACAGGAAAGTGAAATGCAGAACACCCTGACCCAACTTCATTCTGCACAAAAGTCTAGAATTCTCTCTTACTCCACTGGGTCCCAAGCCAGTCAGCGGTCATGAGGAGGCAGCCGGTCCGTGAAAAGGCTGGGCTAGAGTGTCCTGTGGGCTTTCCTCACTGGTGAGATGGGCCTGATTCCTGGGTGTCCTGCCTCCTCACCAGTGGCCTTCCAGAAGCCACCCCCTGAATATTCCTCAGGCACTTCCTTCCTACTCCCTCCCTCTTCTCATTGTCTAGTGGCTGCCAACTCCGTGCCAGGCATCGTTCTTGGTACTGGGAAATAAAACTGTGAGGATGATCCCCGTGCTCGCTATGGCAAGTGGGAAATGAGGAAGTAAACAAATCCACAAACAACCATTTGGGGCAGTGGTGAGGGCTCTGAAAAAAAAGACAAAACAACCAGGGGAAACAGGAAGCTATAGAGAGTATGTTGGTCACAAAGCCCCTCTGAAAATGGCATTTGAACTGTGACTTGCACACACCGGGAGGAAGTGTACCTGTGGTGGGAACGGGCAGTGTGGCTGCAGCACCTGGAGGCGGCCAGAGAGATGATGTGACACCCATGCCTTGCCTAAGGGCATCCCTGGGCTCCTCTGTCTCCACCCCCCCATCTCCTCTGTGTTTTCCAGACTATTCCTCCCTCATCAGCCCCTGACTCGATCTCTCACCACTCCGTATTTTCCAGACTATTCCTTCCTCTTCAGCCCCTGACTCGATCTCTGTGTTTTCCAGACTATTCCTTCCTCTTCAGCCCCTGACTTGATCTCTGTGTTTTCCAGACTATTCCTTCCTCTTCAGCCCCTGACTCGATCTCTCACCAGTTGTCCCGAGACTGACCTCATAAAGCGTTCCCACTTCCCTGAGTCTCTTATCTCTTCAGTTTCTCCAACTTCTGCCTTCAATTATAGGTCAGTTGGTCCTTCACTGTCAGTATTTTGAAGAACTCATTCAAACCTTGTAACCTCTCCCTTGAAACTTCCTGGTAGAGCCAGGCATTCGGCAGCACCCAGACAAGGACCCATTCACCATGGTTATCTTCATCTCTGATGTGTCCTGGAGTCCCAGAGGTAGGATACACAGTGTGCCTCTAGTCCACCTGGACATGAGTCACACAGTTGCCGCTTATACACGAGGATGATACCCCTGGCACACAGCTCAGACTGCAGAAGGCCCTTATTGCCCCTTATCACAAACCCCAGGATCCAGGCTCAGCACCTGTGGAAGAAAGCCTCTGACTGTGGAACCTTCTGCTTGGCCTTGTCTGCACCTTTTCTGTGTCCCTCAGAGCCAGCCCTGAGCTTTAGTCCTCTCTGTAAGCTTCTTCAGTTTCTATCCCACTTCTAGAAGGAAATAAAGGTGTCCAGGTGAGAAGACCACTAGATTCCTCTTTGCTAGCCTGTGCCCTGCTGCCAGCCTGTGCCCTGCCGCCAGCCACCCTCGGGGCAAAAGAGTCCTTCCTCCACACACCCTCCATGCAATCCATGCAGGACAGAAACAATTTTCCGGGCAAAAAGGTGCTGGTAACTTCTGTGGATACAAATCCACAATGGACGCCATTGACTTAAACGTATTTGAGTTTGAGATGTTTCTATTGTTTTAAACGTATTTCATGGGCTTATTAAGTTTAAGGAAATTTCATTTAAAAAAGAAAGTCATCTGTGCAGGCATAGTGCCTTTATGCCAATACACCTTAAATCTTAGCGCCTGAGAGACAGATGCAGAGGGTTCTCTTTGAGGTTGAAGCCAGTTTGTCTACATTCTGAGTTTCCAGAAAGCCAGGGCTACAAAGAGAGATCCCATCTCTCAAACAAACAAACAAACAAACAAATAACCAACCTAAAACAAACAAAAACTTCATCATTTTTCTCTTTCTTCCTTCAAATTGGGAGAAGGCTATGGCTCCTTGATTCTGAAGAAATAAACCAATTCCCTATGGGATCAGTACAGTAGCTATTGCTCTGTTTGGTTTTGCCTTGCTGGGAATGAGACCCAGGACCTGTTTGCTCTTAGCAAGCACTCCACCACGGAGATACGGCCCTAGCCTGACAGCAACTCAAGTGTAGATCTGCTCTTGTGGATTTCCAGTTGAAGAGCCTTGGGTGGCTCTTCATTACCTAAAGCTTGGGGTTGGTGATATGGTTCAAACCATCGACAGCCATCTGGACCTCGCCTGGTGCATCCTTCACTCTGCTCGCCCAAGCCCAGCCACATCAGACCACACAGAGGACCATACCATCCCTTGGGCCTCTATCCCATATCTTATAAATCTGCAATCTTCCACATCCTTCAAGGCCAGGAAAAGATAAATAAATGGACAGATCTTTAAGAGATAGCAGATTAGAAAGCACTGACAGGGCGGGGGTCTATGGGATCACCAGCCTGTCTGGGCAGTACCTGCTCCCTGGAACAGCTGAGTGCTGGAGTCTCCGGTGGTTGGTGCTGCCTCTGGCCCCAGTCTGTTTCTGTGGCTGCTACCCTGGCTGCGGTCTCCTCCACTGTCCTCTTCCCCACAAAACAAACTCACTTTTGTTTCCAGTTAAGCAGCAAGGGAGGCGTGGAAGAGGAGGAGGGCCGGAGAAGGACGAAAGGGAAGGAGGGGGATTGGGGCTAGAGAGAACTAGCGATGAGTGTGAGAGATTTCGTGGAAATACTGGGAGAAACGAGCAATTAAGAAAGAGTGCGGGAGGATCTCAGGTATGATGGAGAGAGGAGGCTTAGCTATGAAGCTCATGCAGGAAGCAGTGTGCTCCGCAGCAGCAGAGTGGTGGCAGCTGAGGACTGAGAGAGAACATCTAGAGCTGCCCCTCCCCCGTCCCCCGCCGGACCCTCCCTCCGCCCCCGCTCCCGCCCCCCTCCCCGCCCCCGCGAGCCCTTCTGGACAGACCTGAAGGCTCCAGTAGAGCAGGGCACCTCTCCTCAGGCTCCTTTATAAAGGCTGAGGCTGGGAGGTAGGATTTGTACACGACCCCCTAGAGCCTCCTTAAGATCTTAAGATTTTGGTGGCAGGTGAGCAGGCTATAATAACCTGGCGGGCTCAGTGCCCTGGCTAGGACAGCCTCACCAACCGCTGGGAGCTAGAAATCGAGGTTGGGTTGTTGGCGAGGGGTGGGGGAGTGTTTGCTGTGGGCTCTAGTGTTACGTGAGGCTGGGTTAGCTCCCTTCACAGCTTCCTAGACTTGCTGTTTTACCCACTTCTACGACAAAATGACAAACGTTGTCACTGAGTGGATGTTTTCTGAGAGCCCATGGACAGCAGGAACTGGTCACTTCAGGGGCGTGTACAAACCCCACTGGGGAATTACTTTGCCCTCTGAGAAACGTCTAATCTGGAGTCTGGCTCAGCAAGTGCTTACTAGGTGCAAGGTTGAGCGGAGGTCACAGAGGCTCAGAGGCAGCAGCACTACAAACTCAGGTTCCTGAAGTCTTAGAATTGGGAGGGGGCTTTGTGGTGGCGAATTGCAAACCTTCAGTTCACAGATAAAAACGGGGAGTCAGTGGACACCTCAGAAAGTCCTGGTGCGGATGAGTTGGCTGGGGAGATCTGGTGCCTCATACCATTCCCTGATACGTATTGCCTGGGTCCTGACCACATTTTCATATTTGAGGTTAGAAGGTCAAGCAGGGCGCTGCTGCTGTCACCTCATTGGCGAGTACTGGGGCTTGAACATGGGGCCTCTGTTATACAATGCCAGGCTTCACTGAGCTAGGTCTAGCTATGGAGCTCAGCCTATCTCCAATTTGTGACATCCTCCTGCATCACACTCCTAGCTCAGGGATTAAAGGAGTGCACCACCATGCCTGGCTCCCGTCCTTCCCGTGTAAAGAAACAGAAACACGATCAGGTTCATATGGAGTTCCAAGCAAAGTCACCATCACAGAGACCCCAGCAGTGGGCATCCCAGGAGTGCCCCACTGAGGGTCTTGGCCTCACAAATTGTACTCCACTGTGAGAGTGGTCCCCCACCCCCACCTCTTGCCACCGACAAGTCCTACTGAAGCAGCCTCCACAGAACGCACTAAGTCAGAGGCAGGGTCTACCTCCACACCCAAAGAAACATTTCAAAAGAAACTGGAGAGACCGTTAACCTTGTAGAAGAGACCAAAGCTGGGTTCATCTCCTGATGCTGCAAATATTAGCAGTACCATATTGGCAATGCAGTAACCTCTGTGAGACTCAATTTCCCCACTAATTAAGGAGAAATTATGGCATCCACTTCTCTGAATTCTGGCAGAGAATAACTGGAATATTCCAAGCAATGCGGCCAGCATTCGCCAGCCCCTCACGTGAGTCTCCTACCATTGTGCTTGTGGCTGTGAGCAGCTTCCTATTACCAGCCTGCTCCCACCCTGAACAGCCCAGGGGCCTAGTCGGTTTCAGCGTCTGACTCTGCCCAGGCCACTTCTGTGTTCCCCAGCCTTCTGCTGGGGCACTTCCCTGTCACAGCCCCTCCGTCCTGCCCATTCAAGGTTTAGCTCATCATATGTTAGACTACAGTATCAGGGCTCCCCTAAGGTACTATGGCCCCATGTACACATAGTATGTACAAGCAAACCCTCCTCATGAGAAATGCCACAAGTAATGGCCCCTCTGATCTATATATAGTGCAAGAGGTACAACTATTGAAACAGACTCAGACAAGCTAGGGACAGTGGCACACGTCTGTAGTTCTAGCACTTGGGAGGTAGAAGCAGGAGGATCAGGAGCTCAAGGCTAGCCTCAACTATAAAGTGAGTTCCTGGCTAACCTGGGCTACAGGAGACCCTGTTTTACAAGGAGAAGGAGGAGAAGAAGAGGAGAAAGAAAAAGAAAATAAAAATAAACAGAAGAAAAGGAAGAGGAGCCGGGCGGTGGTGGCGCACACCTTTAATCCCAGCACTTGGGAGGCAGAGGCAGGTGGATTTCTGAGTTTGAGAGTTCGAGGTTAGCCTGCTCTACAGAGTGAGCTCCAGGACAGCCAGGGCTACACAGAGAAACCCTGTCTTGAAAAAACCAAAAAAAAAAAAAAAAGAAAGAAAGAAAGAAAAAGAAAAGCAAAAGAAAGGCAAGAGGAGGGGAAGAATAACGTGAGGAGGAAGGAGGGAAGAGGAGAGGAGAGAACACAAGAGGAAGGAAGGGGAGGAAGGAGAGGAAGCGAGGAAGGAGAGGAGGAGGGAAAGAAGGAGGAGAGAAAGAAGGAAAGAATTGGGCCTGCTCATTGATTGGTCAGAACACAGGATGATTTGCCTGGTCAGGGTCTGACCCACTTCCATGGTGCTGCTGTCTGCTGACCCGGGGCTTACACAGCATGGGCACTCAGTATAAATAGTTTCTGGGTGAGTGAATCTGACTAAAATCATGAGCACATCAGGGAGGGATTAGCTGCCACAAGAAAGGAGCTAAGTGCCTGAGACCCAGGGGACAGGAGCTATGGGTGGGGTTGCAGGGGTCCACAGAACACAGGAGAGTGGGAGACAAAGCCCAAGGGTGCCAGGGTCATTCTTGCCAAGTGTGAAGTGAGTGTTTGAGAGAGGCCTGGAGACCTCCATGCCCAGGTTTCATGACTGATAAATTCCTTTTCCTGAAGTTGTACCTAAGCTCCAGATGTGTTGCTCTCTAAGGCAGGGGAGGAGAGCCTGCCATCTGTGCTCACAGGAGTTCCTCCCGTGGAAGTTAGCTTTGGGGACATCAGCCCAGCCTGTTTCCCACCCCAGAAAGCAGCCTTTCAGTAATACAAGACTTACGTCGATGGCCAAGTCCTGTGAGGTCAGGAGTCGTTAACTAAACATCTGATCTGTGTCTGGAAAGTTTGAATTGGGGCTCTCAGTTAAATGGCCTTCCCTAATGATTCCTGAGAACTCAAACAGGAAGATGGGAAGCTGAGGGTGCAGGCAAAAGAGGAATGAATAGATCTGCTGCTGGGGAGGCCATGCAGCCCAGAGAGGGGTCACAAGGTCACTGCATCTGTCAACCCGAGCCTGGCTGTTCCTTCTGCTCTCAGATGGATGGCCCCCACACACTCCCCTGGCCAAGACCCAACTCTTAGAAGTCTCTCCTTCCTCCCGCTGTTTCTCTCCCTCTTGAGACTTAGCTGCCCACTGAAGCCGAGCTCTTGCAGATGAACTGTACTGTAAAGTAAGGTATGAGCAGACCCTCTCTTCCAGAGTGCACTCTAGTCCCAGGGTATAGGAGATCACTCGGGATGGGTGCTTGTCAGAAATGCTGACCACAGCAAAAACCCTACCACAGGTCGTCTTAACTGACATAGAAATTATATGACCATTTCTGTCCCCATTGGATCTGCTGGTCTTCGTGAGTGTGATAAGCACGAAGCCCTGGTCCCTAATAGGTTATTTCTTGAAATCCCTGAGGCATTCTCCCAGTTGGGCACAGGGGACAGATAGATAATTCGGTAGTTAACAATGCTTGTGGCTCTTCAGAAGGTCCAGGTTCAGTTTTCAACACACATATTAAGTAGCTCACAACTGCCTGTCACTCCAGTTCTGG
>NW_021604591.1:3678101-3693613 GCF_004785775.1 Grammomys surdaster
GGGAGGGGAGAGGAGAGGAGAGGAGAGGAGAGGAGAGGAGAGGAGAGGAGAGGAGAGGAGAGGAGAGGAGAGGAGAGTCACATTGACCTGGTATAGCTGTTCATGTCTATAATGTCATCACTTGGGAAGCTGAGGCAGGAGGATTGCTATGAGCTTGGACCATAGTGATTCTCCGTTAGTGTAAGAGTAGGACGGTCATTTCAGGTGAGAGCTACGCCGATGGGGCTGCTAAAGAAACTTTTTTTCAGTCGCCCCATTTCTCATCTCTCCACTGGTGACTGTGGGGTGGCAGTGAACTGACTTGTTACAAACACTGGAAACGATATCTTTCTTTGTCTCTCTTTCTCTGTCCAATCCTACCCAAGTAGGTTTCTTTACTATCAGTATAACTCTATATATGAAATTCTAGGGTGTGGAGAGCCTTCTTAAAAACCCTAAGGTTGTGCTGGAGAGGTGGTGCAGTGGTTAGGAGCACTGACTGCTATTCTAGAGGTTCTGAGTTCAATTCCCAGCAACCACATGGTGGCTCACAACCATCTGTAATGGGATCTGATGCCCTCTTCTGGTGTGTCTGAAGACAGCTTCAGTGTACTTAAATAAAATATTTTTAAAAAAATCCTTGGGACTGGAGAGATGGCTCAGTGGTTAAGAGCACTGACTGCTCTTCCAGAGGTTCTGAGTTCAATTCCCAGCAACCACATGGTGACTCACAACCATCCATAATGAGATTCGATGCCCTCTTCTGGTGTGTCTGAAGACAGCTACAGTGTACTCATAAATAAAATAAATAAATCTTTAAAAAAAATTCCTAAGAGTTTGCTGGAGAGATGGCTCAGCAGTTGAGAGCACGCCTGTTCTTGCAGAGGACTCAAGCTCATTCCAGCACCCACGTAGGGTGACTTCAACCACCTTTACCTCCAGGAAATCGGACACCCTCTTCTGGGCTCCACAAGCTCCTGAATGCACATGCATACGCTCCTATGTATACACCCATAAACGCATGATTCAAAATAAAATTTTAAAACCTTTTAAAACTGCAAGACTAGGACTTATAAACAAGGGGAATAGTTAGAACAAGACGTTCCTGGGAATCAGTAAAGGATGGCAGGGAGCCAGTGGGCTGTGAGATGGCTCTGTGGGCGTGGATGCTTGAGTCCAATCCCTGGGACATACATGGTGGAAAAAGCTCCCCTCCTCGTGTGTGTGTGTGTGTGTGTGTGTGTGTGTGTGTGTGTGCTAAAACAAACAAACAAACAAACAAACACCACAAACATTGGAGCCAAATCAGTCTGAAGAAAGAAAAACAGGTCCAGAAGAGCCACTTTGGCTGTGTTCTGAAGAGGGAAGCTAGCAGCTCCAGACTGCCATGTGGCTGCCTTCCCAACAGTGCTTTTGGATGGCATCAGGCAAATCTTGGTGTGTTTGGGGGTAGGACAATATTTAACAAGCCCCTTAGCCTTTTCCTTCTGAGTTCCCTAACCCTCTCTGCTCCTCAGGGTAGGGAAAGGGCATCCATTTCAGTGTGAGATCAGAGAGCTAGCCCATGAAGGGTCCCCTGTAATGAGGGTAACCCCAGAGGGAGGGAAACTAGCCTTCATCAGTGTCACCCATTCTGGAGACCCAAATGATAAAAAGGTAATTCACTGTGTCAATCATAACCTAAGATGTGAAAATGCCACTGGCTATCCTCAATGTTTGGTTTAGTGAATTTCAGCACAGCCTACTGAATTCATTATTTAAAAGTGGATGGTTACAGCTAAGCTAAGAGGGAGAGAGAAGCAAGCAGCTAAGGACACATGAGGAGACTCAGAGGGAAGTGAAATGGGTTAGAAGTGTCGAACTGCAGAATGCTAGTCTTGGAGAAACTTCCAGAAACCACGAGGCAAGAGGCTGGGGTCTGGAAAGCCTCACCCCAGGCTGGGAGATTACCATATGCAGTAGGCCAGCTAGCGGACAGGAAGGCTGGAACCTCTCAGATCCACCTCTACCATATAGAGCATGCAAGGGAGAAGCCAGACTATGCAAATGAGATAGAAAGGTGGACACTATGCAAATGACTCCAGACACAGTATCCTTGAACTTCTAACCTTCCTCCCTTTCCCTGCCCACCTCCTGTCTTGGAAGGGTATGGCTTCCTTCTTAATAAACTGCCTCTGTCACTGTCACTCTCCACTTGTTCCCGCCCAGGTTTTTCATTCAGGGTCATAAGAACCTAAGTCTTTCAGCACGTGCTCACTGGACTCACACCCATCAGTAACAGCTATAGAATATAGAATAGTTTAAATTATTCTGTTTTGTATGTGTATGGGTATTTTGCCTTCATGTATGTCAGGGTATGATGTTCATGCTGTGCTCACAGAGGCCATAGGGACGTGTTGAATCACCTGGGCTTAGAGGTACGAATGGTTACAAACCACCATGTGCATGCTGGGAATCAAACTCCAGTCTGAGTTGTAGAAAGGCCTGTATAGCACTTTCTTAATTGGTGATTGATAGGGAAGGGCCCAGCCCATTGTGGGTGGTGCCAACCTGGGGTAGTGGTCCTGAGTTCTATAAGAAAGCAGGCTGACGGGGACATGAGGAGCAAACCAGTAAGCAGCATCCCTCTGTGGCCTCTGCATCAGCTCCTATGACCAGAATCCTGTCCCCAGTTGGGTTTTGACTAGTCAATAAAGTTGCCAATGGCTAATGGCTGGGAAGGGAGACAGAGGCGGGACTTTTAAGATTCCCAGGAAGGGACTGAGGAAGGAGGAAGAGGGGATTCTGCCATGATGAGGGTGTAGGAGACAAATCATGCCAGAAAGGTGCAGGAAGGAGAGACAACCTACATGTAGGTACAGGGGGAAAGTGGCCCCAGGAGGGCTGCCCAGCAGGATCTAGGGCAGCAAAGATGAAATAAAGATTTAGTAAGAATTAACTCAGGAATATTGGAAGGGTGAATATGTTAGCCGAGGGGAAGTTTGGGAGTGGCCCAACCATTGAGCTACTTAGGGCATATTAAAAATAAGGCTGTGTGTGTGTGTGTGTGTGTGTGTGTGTGTACATAAATACAAAACATTTGGGTGGGTGTAGAGGAGGTGTGTGCATCTGCTGGGGAGTTTAGGGAGGATTAATCAATTACTGCTTCACAAAAGCACTTATTTTCCAGGGCAGAAAACTTGTCTTTTATCCATGTTCATTGTGGCTTGAAGGGTCTAGTCATAACACATTCTAGGCTGGAAAGCAGCTTGAACAACCTGTAAGAATTGAATTCCTAAATTATGTTCACATTGAGGAAGGGATTGGTAATAAAGAAGAAAAAGAGGGAGAGGGAGGGAGGGAATATGCTATTCCCATTGGTTCCCCACTAGCCTATGTCTTTCATCACAGGCCAATGGCGACTTGGAAGGCATGGTGACTGACCGCTGACAGTCATGGTGAATAGCACTCACAGACTTTAGACTGGTAAGTTCTCAGCTTCACTGATTGCAGGCTGGATTGTGCTTTGTGTCTTTGAACTTTGATCTCCTGAAATAAATATGGGCTAATGATGTACCTCTCTCTCAGAGTAAGGCGAGGATTAACAACTCTGATTATACTGCTTGCTGCAAACTATCCCAGAGCTACATCAGATCCAGACAGCACAGTGCTGGCAAGCAACAGCAACAAATAAGAAGCATATGCAGAGCCATGGACCAAGAGAGAAAGGACAGGCTACAGGTGACCCATGCATAGGAATATACAGCGGGGGAAAGAGCGGTTACTTTACTCATCAGTATTGGGAAACAATGGGTATTCTTATGCAAAACAATGAAAACAGACACCCACCTTCTGCCAACCACAAGAACTAACCCAAAATCAATGAAACACTCTAGAGTAAACCTTTCAAGCCAGTGACAGGAAGAATGGCTCAGTGGTCAACAGCATTAGCTTCTAAGCCTGAGGACCTAAGTTTGATCCCTGGTTCCCGGTTTCTACATGGTGGAAGGAGAGAACTGACTCCCACAAATTGTCCTGTGGACCCCACACTTTCACCACAACACAAACCTCCGCCCACAAAATAAGTATAAAAATACTTTTTAAAAAAATTCAAAAAAACAATAACATCAAAAAATGATCCTCAACTCTGGAAAAAAAAATTCAGACCACAAAACTCCCTTCCAAAATGGAGGGAAAGCTCCTTGACAAAAGTTCTGTTGGTGATTTTTATTTTTGTTTTTTGTTTTTTTGTTTTTTTATTTGCCACCAACAGCACAAGTAACAAAAGCCAGTGGGTGAAGCAGCATCAAACGAAAAGAGGCCAGCCCCTGAAAATCTCAACCAGATGAAAGTACCTCTTAGTGCTGGGGTTCCAAGCACATGACCACCATGTCTGGTTCACGTGTGCTGGGTATCTTCCTGTGCGCTAGGAGAGTGCTTTAAGTCATACCTCCAGCCCAGAGGGACAGGGACCTCAGATAAGTTGTGTTAGTGAGAGGGAGAAGGTAGCGGATCCCTGAGAGTCAACACTGAAGTCACCCATATTCTACTGAGAAACTCCTACCTGGCCGTACTGTACCCACCAACAGGTTGGCTCTCCAGAACATGCCTTTGAAGGAACTTACGAATCCTTTTGGTGAAATCCACAGTGCCTCCCTGGCTGCTGGCCCTGATCCCTGGGCCAGCCAGCTCCTGTTGAGGTTTGTCTGGTTGCAGGGACCACTGGACTTTTTGCAGGCCTGAAAGATGTCCCTTTGAGACACTTTTTCTTTGAGAGTAACTGGGGACTGGAAACCCAATATGGATTGAAGGGAAATCTGTGGAAACAGCAGAGAGGGAGAATCTGTGATTTAACCAGTTACAGAGGCAGCTTCAGAAGCAGTATGGAGGGCATGAGGTGTCTGGATGGAGCCAAAATCCCAACGCTTACGAAGACAGGATTCCTCCTGTGAACCAACACAGCAGACTTTGCGACGAAGGTTCTGTTAGAATTCACGGGGCCCCACTTCTCATGCTTGCCACTTCACAGCAATGATGACAGCAAGCCCAGGGAAGTAAGTCCACGTTTAAAGCTTGAAGTATGCTTTCTACTGAGTGCTTCTGCTTACCCATCATTATAAAATCAAAACGTCATAGCTCAGAAGTAATAATTTCATGCTGTTCTTCTAGAAGATCCAAATTTGGTTCCCAGCACCCATACTAGACAGTTCCGAACAACCTGCCTATACCTTCAGCTCCAGGGGGTCTGATACCCTCCTCAGGACTCTGAAGCACCTGTTGTCACATGTGCACATAACTAACTACGTACAGACACATGTATCTTTTGAAATCTCATCACACTGTTGTTAAGGCAGGGAGTGTACTACAGACTTCAGGGCCTCCAAACCAGAAATTCTGCTCCAACAGGAATTGCCCCATAGTTGCCTCATGAAGGTTCTAACAGAGCTGCTGTTCTAAATGTTGGTATCTGTCATTGATCATGGTTAGGAGCGCTGGCAAATTCAATGGCTTTACATTGGGGGAAACTCTGCCCTAATCCACACAAAGGCCAGTCAAGCAATCCCTAGAGACATGTTCCCTTCAGTCTTTTAATATGAGGACATGAGACGGTCAACCTCAAAGTTTACACCTCAAAAACTGCACAATTATGTTGCAAAAAAAATTAGTACCAAAAAACTTGGGTGTGTTTGAGGGGTGTGTGTGCGTGTTCACACGGATGGGCATACATGTACACTGTGCCTGTGGATGTCCAAGATTAAAGCCGGATGCCTTAACTATTCTCCATGTTACGTTTTCAGGAAAGCCCTCTGACTCGAACCCACAGCTGGATGACAGGGCAAGTCTAGCTAGCTAGCTTGCTCTAAGGATTCCCCATCTCTGCCTTCTAAGTGCTGAAACTACAGATGCCCACCACATGCACCCAACATTTACATGTGTTCTGGGGAGCTGAACTCTGGTTTTTACACTTGCACAGCAAACAGCAAATGCTTCGCCTACTGGGCTGTCTCCCCAGCCTATTAGAATGTTCTTAAAGTAAGTTTATTATGGTTTCGTTCACGTTGGGCCACAGTTTGAGCTAGTTAGTAGTGAGCCCGGGTTGGACACATCTGCTAGGACATGGCAGACAGGTCCCACCAGCTTCGAGGACACACTGCCAAGAATCAGGGAAAGAGACATCTCTCTGCAGTCCCCAACTAGGAGTGCTGATATGGTGACTGGGAAGAATCCTCAGACTCCCGTGGGATTCACATGAGGGTTTCAAAGTGTCTTCACCTTGTTCTGGCTGTCTCCTCCTGTAGCTTGTGGGGTCCAGCCTTTTGACCCCAGCCTTCTCCTCTTCCACCTTCATCACTACAAAGGAAAAGATGTACAGAGCTTCAGAACATTAAAAGGTACAGGTGACTGGGAAGATGGCCCGTCAGTAAAGTCTTGTCTTGCTAGCAGAGTTTGATTCCAGAATCCACTTTTTAAAAAGATTTATTTATTTTTTTTTATATGTGTGTGGCATCAGATCTCATTACAGATGGTTGTGAGCCACCATGTGGTTACTGGGAATTGAACTCAGGACGTCTGGAAGAGCAGCCAGTGTTCTTAACCACTGAGCCATCATCCATCTATCCCTTAAGTATCTACTTTTAAAAAGCCAGATGTGGTACTGCACACTTGCCATTCCAGTGACTGGGAGTTGGAGACAGACAGATCCCCGGGGCTCATTGCCCACCCAGCCTAGCAGAATTTGACAGCTCTAGGCAAAAATGAGGTACCTTAGATTAACCTCTAACCTCCACATGTACAACAACATATCTGTGTCATGTTCACCTGAACACACACATGCGTGCATGCGCACACACACTAAAATAAGATTATAAATTAAAAAATAAAATACAGATGAGAATGGCTACATTAATAGGTAGCATTTTGAGTACTTCCCATGTATGACTTAATAGAATCATCTTACCAGTGCTATATTAGTATTGCTATCGGTGTTGCTATTGGCGTTAGTATTGGTATTAGTATTGGAATGTGTATTAACTTACCGTGCTGAGGATGCGACCCTGAGCCTTGCCTATCTTAATAAACAAGTGTTCAACCACCGAACCGAACCTCCAACCATTTGAGTTCCATTCTACAGATGTGAAGCTGAGGCACATAGAATTTTAATTAGTGCCAAAATAGAGATAGAGAAATTCAAACCCAGATTGTGTGTTTTGGGAACTATACAGAGTTCTTAGCCTGAAGGTCTCTAACAATGCAGTTCTACCATTAAAAACATAATAGAAATGTCAAACTTTAAAATTTTTGAGCGCCCGAATTGATCAATAACTACAAACTACTGGTACCAAAGACTTATTTTTGTTTGTTGTCATTGTTTTGAGACAGGGTCTCATTATGTAGCGCTAGCTGGCCTGAAATTCACTGTACAGGCCAAGCTGGTCTCTAACTCACAGATACTCTCTACCCTGCCTCTTGAGTGATGGGATTAAAGGTGGTCACCACAACAGCTGGTGTGCTCACCACCACACCCGTCACGTTAAAAAACTTTTGTGCCATAGAAAGTGAATGAGAATGGTGGCACGCCCCTTTCATTCCAGGTCTCAGGAGCAGAGGCTGGTAGATCTCTGTGTTTGAGGCCAGCCTAGTCAACACAGTGAATTCCAGGTCAGCCGAGGCTAAATACTGAGACCCTATCTCAAAACCAAACAACGGTAACAAAACATGCTCCATTAATTGTGCCAACAAATGCCACACCTGCAGAGCGTTATCTATGTGCCTGATGGTTGGTGTACATCCAACACGATCTGCTGTCCTCTATGTCTGGCCAGTGTCAATGCCATATTGGCTGTTAAGTATTCTGAATATCACTGATGGAAGTAGCTGTCTTGGGGGATGGAGAGGAGGACAAGAGGGAAAGGCTATGGCAGGGTGTCTAGGCTGACAGACCTCCAAGATGACTACTAGCTTTCCTTCTCTTCCTTGTAATGACATCTCCGTCTCCTTAGCATTGCAAATTGCCCTCTGCTATTTCAAACCTTGACGTCATAGCACATCTGGAAAGCCCCATATAAGGACTGAAATGAAGAGTAAGCCCTATTCTAAGAAAATTCCAACCTACTCCTGGAGGTCCCCTAACATAACTCATGACAATTTACCTTTAAAATGTGCTATCCAAAATCCCAGGGATGGCCAGTGAAGTAGCTCTGGGTAAAAGCACCGCCCCCAAAGCCTGGGAAACTGAGCTCAATTCCCAAAATCCACATAAAAGTGGAGAGAGAGAACTGACTCTACAAAGCTGTCCTCTGATCTCTCCAGACTAGCATCTCTCTGTCACACACACATACATACATACATACATACGTACATACATACATACACACACGATGATGAATTAAACAAATTCATATTTAAAAATCACAACAGTGTAGCTCTCTCCCTTTTAATGCCTGTACCTTTATCTAAATGTCTACCTTTCCCTCCACAAGACAGCATCTCATGTATCTTACAATGGCTTCAAGCTTGATGTGTGATCATACACACACACACACATTTATACATTGAAAAACGGAGGCTAAAAATAATTTGCTCCAAGTTGTAGAGCCAGCTCTGGTGGAGCCAGGATTCAAACTGAATTCTTTCTGATTCCTAAGCCCAAAGAAGTAAGGGAGGGAAGAATGGAAGAGAAAGGAAGGGAAGAGAGAGGAGGGGAGAAGGAAGAGAGGAGGAAGGGAAGGAGTGAAGGAAGGTCTGGGATAGACTTCCACCAGTCACCCACTTTTGGATTGCAGGCTCTGAGCGCTGTCTGAATTCCTGTGCTCACCCCAGCCTGGACCCCATGGAAGCTGGCACTTCCCTCAATACCTTCAGTTGATTAGAACGACTATGTCTGAGGAGAACCAACGCCTACAACTACCCCTATGATATGTTACAAAAGGGTTTGGCAATGACTCCTGGCATGCAGTAGAGGGAAGAACTTGTGAGGACAGTTTCTCCTACCTCCAGGCTCTCCCTTACCCAACTAGCACCACCATTTCCTTATCCACCTCAGGTCCCAGGTCACCTTGGCCTTGAGTATGGTTCACAGTTCAGACCAGATCTTCTGTTGTTCTGAGACTCTAGCCGGCACCTTTCCATGTCACTGCTGTCAGCCCAGAATCTAGGATCCCCAAGAATAATCTAAAACCTTCCTGACAAGACCAATACTCTAAACTTCGAGGGCTGAATCAATGGTGTCCTGGCACAGACACTCCAAGTCTCCGCCCAAGCAGCCTTTATGTCCAGCGTAGCAGGACACAGAGATAGAGCTAGCTGTAGAGATACATAGCACCTCACACCCATCAAAACCCTGGTGGCAGTCATCTGCCATCAAACCACCTGCTCCTCCACTCCCTCCACAGGGCACACTGATTCAGGCAAACCCATTCAGATATGTGCACCAGAGGCCTGCACACAGTTGGGATGGAACAGTCTGATTTTTAGGGAAGAAGAACAAATGTTGCTAATTCATCCTCAGCGTAGGCAGCAACGGCTCTGGACATGAACTACCTAGAGAAAGCTTGCACGATGCTTAATGCTCAACCATTAGGAGTTTTTTCTTCCACCTGTACTTTAAGCAATTTTACCTTTACAATTAAGAATGTTAGACCAGACAGCATGGTGTCTGGTAAACCAGAGAATCTCAGCAAAAGACTTCCCCTCTGGCATACCATGGGTGATTTTGTCAAATAAACACAGGACCATACTAGACCTTAGGAAGCTGAGCTAGAAACCAGACAAAGAAAGGTGGACATGGTTTCAGATACTTGTCATCCCTTGAGAGATGGAGGCAGGAGGATCAGAAGTTCAGGAGCAGCCTGGGCTACTTGGCCAGTTCTAGGCCAGCCTGGAACACTGAGACCCACGAGACCTTACGTCAAACAAACAAACAAACAAAACAAAGAACGGAGAGAGCAGAGGAAGGCCACTTTTTGACTGAAGGCTCATTTGCTGCCTCCAGGCCTTCCAAGCAAACTCCTACACTCCAGAAGAGAAAGAAGAAAACAAGGAAAGGAAACTTCCTTGAGCAACTGCCAGTAACCATGCCACATGCCATACCCACAACCTAGAAGCAGAACTGCAGAATGAATAGCTGGCCACTACTGTTTCTCCATCCCCTTGTGTTACACCAACAGGCACCATCTATTTCTCTACAACTCTCAGGAAGAGAAGAGCCAAGCCTCAGGCTTCTGTGTGCTTTTGAAGTATTGCCAGTCTCACAAGCATTGGAAAGGCAAACAGAAATACACGGGCCAAGAAGAGAAAGATACGTGCTTCCTTCAGATGGAAGCAAGCTGAAACCATTCACCAGGGCTCTGAGAGCACAGGCGTCTCTGTTCAGCACCATTCATCAAACCAGTGGACTCCAGAAAGACAAATACAGTCTAATAAGGAATGGCAAACACCCTGGGCTCGTCTAGAGGATTTGTCTAGCATTCTGGGCCAGTGTGTGTGCCGATCACACCTCAAACTCAGGATCCACACTAGGAAAAACACACTCTGTAGATGACACTTCAGGCTGCAGACATACCTGTGTGTTCTTAGCAGGACACCCGGCTCCAAATTCCAGGAAGACCAGAGCCCCTGGCTCAGCTCCTGCTGGGTTGCAGGAAGGCTTTCTGTGGCTTCCAGGCTGAGCAGTATTTGGGGCATTGGAGATTGACTTCTGGGGTTCAGTAGCGGTCAGCCATGTGACTGGGGTGGGGGAAGGAATACTCCCGCAGGGTCAGGCACGGATGCCTGATTGGCTGGACAGACCAGGGTATAGCAGGGGCTGACTAGGGACGACAACAACAGTCACGGGCAGGGGACTTTGCTCCCAATTTCTTTTTGAATTTCATTGGTGATTTTAACCCGGTGAGCATTTCATGGCTGTGGTATACTCCAGCCTTGAATCTGAAATACTGATTCATCTCTCTGCTCAGTTTTATCCAAGATCTTTTCTCTTTGAAATTCTGTAGTGTGTGTGTGTGTGTGTGTGTGTGTGTGTGTGTGTGCGTGCGATAGTAGTGATGGAGAGGTCAGAGGACAACTTATGGGACTCAGTTCTCTCCTTCTAACTCGTGAGTTCTAGGTATTGAACTCAGGTCATCAGGCTTATCAGCAACTGTCTTTAATGGCTGAACCAACTCTCTGGCCTCAGATGTTTTGTTTCATTTATTCTGTCTTGGAGGGATATTAAAACTTGAAGATGATCTCATCCTACCCACAAAGTACCCATTTTAAATTCAGGGAAACTAAGGCCCAGAGAGATGTGGCATCATTTCCAGGAAACAGTGCAGGCTTAGGTCTACCATGTGAGCTCAGTTGAGGCAACGTTACGGCTCCGTTGAAGGCATTCAGCTTTCTGGCGTTTAGATCATGGAGACTGTAAGATGCTGGAAGGGACCTGTCACGCTGGGGATATCTAACAACGCAGCTGTTAGACTGAGACATGGGGCAGGATCGATGCAGCTAGGGCCACAGACAGCACAAATGGGCATCTGCATTTCCTTGCTAATTTGCATTATTGCCTTGCTAATGTGGGAAAGACTTTATTTTATTCGCTGATATGTCCCTGTTACCAAAATAAAGCGTGGCTTGTAGATAGTTGTGCTCAAATACCAACTCAAATTGGGTTTGTTTGGGTTTTTAAATGGGTTCAGATGTCAGCTCAAATCTCTGTGGGACCTTGGAAAGGGGTAAGTACCTCTCCATCCGAGGCTGCTTGAGTCTACGCAGGTGTATTAGGCATGCAGACATTAGGCCAGTGTCTGGCTAGTAACACTTCATATTGGGACGCACGGAGGAAGCTGGCAACATGTCCTAGACTGGTGGAAACCTTTTGGGTTGTGTTTTAGCAGAGAGGGGGAGGATGACTCCTAGCCTTCCTGGAGTCTGGGAACCAGCATCCCTTGCAAGCTCTAGTTGAGTGAGGGCTGGGCCTCCCCTACTGCCTAATCTCTGCTGCCACCCGGAGGTCATCCTCGGCAGCAGGCGGAGAGTCACAAATTTCATTTCCCACAGAGAAAAAATGAGCTTTGTTAAACAGCAAACCCTTTCCTTAAGCAAGCCAGACCATCAAAGTCTCCCATCTTCAAGACTGACAAAGCTTCCCTGGTAGTCACTGAGCGATGTGACCACTGGAAACCAGTAAGACCAGAAAGGACCTGAGGGTACCTGGATAGCTATCTTTGAGACATGGCCCCAAAGGGGACCAGAGCAGGCAGGCAGCTAGGACCGGCCACTTCCCTCCCATCCTCCATCCAGGCTGTATTTGCTGAGCGAGGATACAGTGCTCTGGGCACTTCTGCCAAGCTGAGCCGCGCTATTCGAGTCCTGACTGAGGTCAGTCTTCTTGTGCATGAAAGATCATTTTGTTGCAAGTCTACTTCTTTGACGTGATGTGTGCATCATGGTGGGCTTTATAACTGAGAATCAAAGGCGTTAAAGGCACTAGTATGTTCCGATTAGGATAACACATATGGAGGGGAGGGTTTTTCCCAATACAACCTGCTGTGACAACACATGCCTTTAATCCCAACACCCAGAAAACAGCGGTAGACAGATCTCTGTGTGTTTGAGGCCAGACTGGTCTGCATAGTTAGGAGATAGTAAGACCCTGTCACAAGTAAATAAATAACATTAAAAATTTTAATGTAAAACATCTAGAAATGAACTTGCCTAGATGTGTCTCTTAATAAGATTATGTGATAAACTTTGCTTAAAAATACATAATAAGGAAACATATTCCTGAGTGGGGAAATATATTAAATAATCAGAATTTTGTATAAAATTCAAATACAATGCTAGTGACATTTTGGACGATAATAACAAAAGAAAAACCATGCCTAAAGAATTTTAAGTCTCCCAAACCTCCACTAGCGAGCCCTATCATGCCTGATTTCATTAAAATGAATTACTTTTCTCCTCATCGACAGATGGAAGAATTGACGCTTAGAGAGGATAAAATGGCTTGTCCAAGCTCACACCCTGGTGTAGAACTGAACAAGTGGGGGACAGTGACTCACACCTGTAATCCACTCAGGAAAAGGAAGTAGGAGAATTTTCATGAGGTTGAGGCCATCCGGGGCTGCACAGCAAGCACAAGGCAGCCAGGGTCAGAAAGCCAGACCCTGTCTCAAAAACATCAGCAACAGCTGAGTAAAGTAACAAAGATCTTTAATCCTAGCACTTAGGAGGCAGAAACAGGCAGTTCTCTGTGAGTTAAGGCCAGCAGGGTCTACATAAGGAGTTTCAGGCCAGCCCGGACAGCATAGTGAGATCCTGTTTCAAAACAAACCAGTAGCAAAGCCTGGGCTCAGAAGGTAAATTAGAGTCTGATGGCCCTGGTTCGATCCCTGAACCCACCTGATAGGAGAGAACAAGCTCTTGAGGGTTGTCCTCTGGCCTACCACATATGCTCGGTGGCACACAAATAACCACAGACACAGACACAGACACAGACACACACACACACACACACACACACACACACACACACACACACACACAGAGCAACTAATTAAACCACAAAAAGAAGGGGAGGAAGAGGGGGGAACAACCTGGGGAGTAGGCAAAAAGAACAATTTAATTATTGGTCGAGCTGAGCATTATTTTATCTCAGCCTGAAATTAAATGACTGCTCCTGAAGACAGGGCTCCTTGAGCTTGCGTCCTGACTCGTCCTGGATGCTCACTGTCAGCTCCCGTTGGCTTGGATATTGATAGCGCCCTCTTCCAGTTTTGAAAGGTTCTTGTCCAGTGAACATGTGATTATTGTGCTTGAGACTTGGAAACGGAAGCCTGGTGCAGCACACCTGTGATGCCTGAGGCTCCACAGGTAGGTGCCGCTGCGGTGCAGAGAACCCCGCAGGATGAGAAGGGCGGGGATGGGTCACAATGAAGCTGATTGGCAGGTGCAGGGTTAGGTCTGGAGGACAGTACTGGCCAGAATGGATGCTAGATTTTGCTCTTTCAGAGTGTTGAATGTGGTCTGTGACTGCTCAGAACAGGTGGGAAGCGAGGGAGACCTTAGTCCAGAAGTTGGGATATGGGACAGAACTCTCTTACTCCTCTTCAATTTTGACTCCTGTGACTATTAACTTAAAAAAAAAATCTATAAAACTAAACGTTAAAGGAAACTCTACATCCTTGTCAATAGATTCTTCTAGACCAAGTATGGAATAATTTTTATCAACTTTTTAAAAACCTATTAGGAAAACAAATGGTCCTTAATCATTTGAAAAGATTCCATGCCTTATTTATTTAAGGGGTGGGGGGGGGCCTAGGACGATGGCTCGGCAGTTAAGAGCTCACGCTGGTTGTCTATTGTCTATTGCTGTGATAACAGCCCAGAACTAAGGGTCTATTTCAGTTGGCATGCCCATGTCACAGTCCTTTCCTCAAGAGAATCAGGCCAGGAGCTCAAGGCAGAAACCTGCAGGCAGGAGCTGAAGCAGAGACCATGGAAAAGCGCTGCTTGCTCTCCTTGGCTTGTTCACTCTGCTTTCTTAAGAATCCAGGATCACCTGCCCAGGGGTGGCACTGCCCAGGGGTGGCACTGCCCACAGTGGGCTGGGCTTTTCCATATCAATCACTAGTTAAGAAAATGAACTTGATACAGAACAGTCTCTCTCTTTTTTAATGTGCAGTGATGTTTTGTCCGCATGTGTGTCTGTATGAGGGTGTCAGATCCACTGGATCTAGAATGACAGACAGTTGTGAGCTGCCATGTGGGTGCTAAGACCTGAACCCAGGTCCTCTGGAAGAGCAGTCAGTGCTCTTGACCATCTCTCTAGCCTGACTACAGACCAGTCTTATGGAGGCATTCTCAACTAACATTCCCTCATCTTCCCAGATATGTCTAGGTCAGTGTCAAGTTGATGAAAACCAACCAGAATATCGATCTTTCAGAGGCTCCAGCCCATACTGAGCAGTTCCAGGGGATCTATACCCCTCTTCTAGCCTCTGAGGGTATGGAGCATGCACATGGTACACATACATACATTCAGGCACTCACACACACACATAAAAAGGTAAAGATATATAAGTCTTGAAAAAATTAAGCAAATTAGAGTTATGCAGAAATTCCATCATTGACCATTCACTCTGGCATGGCAACATTTTACAGGAGCTGCATTTGTGGCTCAGTTGGCAGAGAGCTTGCCTAGCATGCTTAAAGACCTGGGTTCAATCCCCAGCACTGCATAAAATCTGGTGCAAATGGCACATGCGTGTAATCCCAGAACTTTGAAGATAGAGACAGGAGGATCAGGAATTCAAGGTTACCCTTGCCTAGTAGTGAATTCAAGGCCAGCCTGAACTACATGAGACTCTGTCTGTGATGGTTTGAATGAGGATGGTCCCATGGGTTCATATATTTGAATGCTTAGTTCCCAGTTGGTGGAATTGTTTGGGAAGGATGGGACTGGTGGCCTTGGAGGAGGTGAATCACTGGGGGAGGTGTTGAAGTTTCAAAATCCCACACAATTCCCAGCTCTCTCTCTCTCTCTCTCTCTCTCTCTCTCTCTCTCTCTCTCTCTC